>NC_135301.1:6576120-6894375 GCF_051311805.1 Agelaius phoeniceus | reverse complement strand
AAAGAAAGGTTGCTCTCGGTGGGAGACTAAAGTAATCAACCTTGAGAGCAAATTAAACAAAGGTATGTTAGACACCTCTTGAAGGACTGCGTTCTCTGCTCTGGACACTACACCTGCGACATATGAAGAATCTGTAACCAAATTGAATGGTTCAGAGAACCTCTCGAAGGCTCTGACGACAGCGTCCAACTCAGCTACTTGTGGAGAACCCTCCACCTTAGCAACATCAGCCTCCCACTGCTGAGTTTGAGGATCCTTCCAAGTCACTACGGATTTATGGGATGCTCCGGACGCATCAGTGAAAACGGTCAGGGCTTTCAGAGGGGTTTGACTCTGAACCTTTTTTATTGATAATGCGAATTGGACGTCCTGATTAAATAATTTATGGGCCGGCCGATCAACAGCAATTTGACCGGTGTAACTGTCCAGTGCAAATTGTAGCATCTCGTTTTCCTCAAGCAGCCTCTCAAGGGTTTTCTTTTTGAATTGGCCCGTTTGCAATTGAATGGGAATGTGAATGCAGTCAAAATCACAGCCTGCAAGCTCCCTGATCCGCGATCTTGCTTTGCGGATGAGTTCTGCCACCAGCCCCTGTGGCTGTGTCATTCTCTTGGACCGGTGATGACTGAGAAAAACCCACTCTATAATCAGAAGAGGGTCTCTCGAGCCTTGGTCCTTGCCCCTAACTGGTTTGTCCCATTGAAAGATCATACCATGTAGGTGTGGCAGTTTCCCCAAAACTATGAACCTGAATGGCAGACCCGGTTGATATCTGTGGGCCTGCCTGGCTGAGATGGATTCCTGGATTTTCTCCAACGCTGCCTGGGCCTCTGGGGTGAGTGACCTGGGAGAGCTGAGCTCCTCTCCCCCTTTCAACAAATTGAAAAGGGGGGCTAGGTCTTCGGTTGGAATGCCCAGCCAAGGCCTCACCCAATTTAAAGACCCACACAGTTGATGGACATCCGCTAAGGTCTTTACCTTCGTTTTAATAGCCAATTTTTGCGGAACAATGGTCCGCTTGGTGATTTCCAAACCCAGGTACTTCCAGGGTGGCATCCGCTGAATCTTGTCCTGTTGGAGCTCGAACCCTGCGGCAATCAATGCATTGATTGTCAGGTCAAGCGCATGGGCAAGTATGTCATCGGTCGGAGCACAAACTAATATGTCATCTATATAGTGATAGATGATAACGTCCTCCACGGCTGTACGAATTGGGGACAGCAAGGAAGCCACATACCACTGGCAGATGACAGGGCTGTTCTTCATGCCTTATGGAAGAACACGCCAATGGTAGCGTTTCCTTGGGGCTTCACGGTTGATGGAAGGAACCGTGAAGGCAAAACGTGGTGCATCATCAGGGTGTAAGGGAATTTGGAAGAAACAGTCCTTTATATCTATGACAGCCAGATTCCAATTTTGTGGGAGCATCGCTGGGGACGGCATCCCTGGTTGGAGAGATCCCATGTCTTCAATGATGTTGTTAATTTTGCAGAGGTCGTGAAGGAGCCGCCACTTGTCTTTATTAGGTTTTTTAATCACAAACACTGGGGAGTTCCAAGCTGACATGGACTCCACCAGGTTTCCTTTAAGTAACTGCTCCTGGACGAGCTCATTGAGCGCTTTCAATTTTTGTTTGTTGAGCGGCCACTGTTCTACCCATACTGGTTCATTTGATTTCCAATTCAGTTTCTGGGTAGAGCGCTCTTCAGTGGCTGCCGCCCGAAAAATCTGGGGAGCCGTCGGGAGATCAATTCTGGCTCCCCATTGGGCGAGGAGATCTCTCCCCCACAGGGGTTCCGTGTAGTCTAAAATGAATGGGCGTACTGACGCCAATTGCCCATCCGGACCCCGAATTTGGACGATGCTCTTAGATTGTCGGGCCAATTGCATACCCCCAACACCTTGTACGCGCCCAGCCACGTCCTGCAGTTCTCAATGTGACGGCCATTCCCGAGAGGGAATGATTGTCACATCTGCCCCTGTGTCCAGGAGACCTCTGATTGATCTGATTGATCTGTGGTCCCCTCCCCTCGAGAGTTGGCAAGTAATCCGGGGCTTTTCTCTCCCCAAGACTTGAGCCCAGGCTACTGTTGGAGGGGTGTTCTGTTGAGATGGTGAAAGTAGCTCTGGACACAGCCTCAACTCTGGCACTGGGATGGCTTGAGCCACCACTTGGCCTTTGGGGAGGAAGAGGGGAGGGCGGACACAGTACAGCCCCATCGAGAACTTCCCTGGGTCAGCTGTCAACAAGCCCGGGATGACATTGATCTCGAGTGGAGTGAATTTTGTGTCTCCGACAACGACATACCCACAATGTCCGAGCCGTCTCCACTGGCCGGGGCACTCTGGGCACACGGTCACCAGCTGGAAATCAGTGTTTCTTAGATGCAGAGGTTGAGTCAGCTGCAACCTATAGGGAGCAGATTTAGATGTTGTGGTCAGAATAGGCTGTGGCTCAAGACAGGCTAAACAGGTCAAGTCTGGTGAGAAAATAGCATTGGGCACAGGCGGTTCTCCCCCTTTCCCCTCCCCGCAAGATGTTATTGAACCCGCCTTATTTTTATCGTAGCGCAGGGGGGGACTGCACTCAGTCTTTAGTTTTTTTGTGGGGGATTCCCCCTCTGTGATTTCCCCCTTTTAAAATCCATGAACTCCCGCCTTAGGGGGCAGTCTGGCATCCAGTGCCCCAGCTTGCCGCACAGGTGGCACGGAGAGACTGCCTTCCCATGTGGTCCCGGGGCGGATCGGGGTGTTGGGTGGTCGTTGACAGGAGTGGCGTCTACTAAGGAATCATCCAGGGTATCAGCAGCATCAGCTGTTCGGCGAGGTGGCATGCGGGCCCTCTGGTCCGGGTCTCCTGCTGTTATGGCGACCCGGTGCACGCAGACTTCAATCATTTGCTGCAGGGTTGGCGGAGGATCTGGTGGGAGGCTAAGGATAGCCTCCTTGCAGGCGGGATTGGTGTTAGTACGGGCCACCTCCTTTAAGAGCTCCGCTCTGGTTCCCTCGCTTTTCACCTGCAACTCAATAGATTTGCGAAGCCTTTCCACAAATACAATGAACGGTTCATCTGCGCATTGCTTAATTATTGAGTAGGAAATGGGGGGTGCAGTTGATGGTAATCTCAGGAAGGCTCTTTCTGCCGCCTTACTGCTTTCCCGCAATGCCTCAGGAGGGATGACCCTTGCCTGAGTGTGCCTGTCTGCCCAATTCCCCATGCCACACATATGATCAATTGAAATCATCTCCCCATTTGAGTCACGCCCAGCACGGGGATTTTCCCACAATGATGGTAGCACCTCTACCACTTCCCTTCTCCATATGGTCTCCCATACAGATAATTCAGTTGGGTTCAGAAGACAGGAGAAAAGGGTTCGGAGATCACTAGGGGTGACCTCCGGCCCTGCTATTGTGGCCTTCAGGATCCCCTGGAAGTACTCACTCTCCCGGGAGAAATCCTTTTGGGCCTTACAGAGCTCTTTAATCTGATGGTGTGGGAAGGGAGTCCACTGAGCCACCACTCCTCTCTCCCCTCCTGGATGGTAACTAACTGGAGCTGCTGATGGAATAGGAGCAGGCTCTGGCTCAGGGGTTCCCACCCCCCCCCCCCGGACGCCGAAGCGTGGGAACCGGAAGGGGGAGCGTGGGAACCGGAAGGGAGAGAGGAGGGGGAGTGGCTGAAGGACTGGGCGGAGGACTGGAAAAGCTGGGCGGGAAACACAGATGTCAAAGTTCCCGCCCCAAAGGAGGAGTCAGGGGGCGGGGTTAAGTAAGAGGGAGGAGGGGTGGGAGGGACCGACAAGGGAGGAGGGGCAGAGGGAAGCTGGGAGGGGTTGAGGGACAGGAGGGGGTTCTGGGAGAAAGAAGGAGAAAAGGCAGGAAAGACCATGTGGCCCCCTCCATCTTGGGCTCCACAGGAGCCATCTTGTGGAGGGAGCTGAGACTGAACAGAGGGGTCTTTAACAGGGATTTTTTGAACTGGGGTTTTAACAGGGGTTTTTTGAATTGGGGTATTAACAGGGGTTTTTTGAACTGGGGTAGCAGGGGAGTGGGAAGAACCCCGAGAAGTGTGGCCAGGACTCCTCGGGTGGGGGGATTGGGAGCCTTGAGAGCAGCCAGGGGAATGGTGGCCACCCTGCGCCGTGCTGGGGCGAGCTGCTCCTCTCAAGATCCCAGCTTTAGGAAGAGCAGGGGAGGAAGGAGCATTAGGGGTGGAATGGCAGGGAGAACAAGGGGACAAAGTAGAACTCGTGGAACCTTTTCCCAATTTCGGAGATCTTAACACTAGCCTGATTTGGAATACCCAATAATTGATTTCAGCTAGAGAGCAATCCCCGGATTTAATTTCCTTTTGTAATTTGCTGTAAACTGCATCCCAAAAGTGGGAGTCACAAAACTGCTCCGGGGAAGTGTCAGGAAATTGGGAAAATATCCACTTCACCAGCTTTTTTAATACTTTTTTATGAACAACAAAACCCCTCCCAGAAAGGATCCCCACAACTTGGACAGAAGCCCTCTTCTGCACCGCAGACAACTGTGCACCCATGGTGAAAGATCTTGAATTCTGCGGTTCACAGTGCACACCACCCGGGAAAAAGGGGTAAAGAAAACAAGAAAGAGCCCCCCACCGGTCCCTGCCGAGAAAGAGCTGCGCAGCGAGGAAAGGAGAGAAGGTCCACTTGGGGACAAATTAGTTAGAAAGACAGGGAAAAGAGAGAAATGCTCACCAATCCCGGCGAGGGCTAAAAGAAATCCAAGGGTGGTGATTTCCGCTGCAGGGACGACTCCTCGGGTGCAAGGAGCTGCCGTCCCCAGTCCCCTGGAGCGCCACGCACCAAAAAGGGGTCTGCTCCCACAGGGGTAGTCCGGCGGCCAGTGGAATTAAAAATCCTATCCGCAGGGTCCGGCGATATCCTCGGGCCCCGGCGTTGGGCGTCAAGAACTGCAGCAGTGGCTCTCAATTGTCAGCGTCCGGCTAGCTCCAGCACTGCTAGCAGCACGAGGGGGCACTTCTCCCGAGAGCTGGCTTCGGGA
Source organism: Agelaius phoeniceus (assembly GCF_051311805.1). Lineage (NCBI taxonomy): Eukaryota > Metazoa > Chordata > Aves > Passeriformes > Icteridae > Agelaius > Agelaius phoeniceus. Next base: position 6,889,341 of record NC_135301.1, on the reverse strand, counting down.
TAGCGCCTAAGGCAGTGCCCAGCTTGCGGCTGTAGGCACACCTTGTGCAGGACGGAGTCTAGTAAAGGCTGCAACCAGCGGAAAGAAGACGGCGGACTCCAACTGTGGCTTAATCCAGGCTTTAATGAACCCCGGAGGGACCGACAGGAGAAGACGGGGGGGGGGGGGGGCTGACAGCAGGTTTTAAGGGGTAGGGAGGTGCCAGGCATTGGGCCAATGGGGGTAAAGTGGGGAGTGGGGTCCAAGGGATTGACACGTGGGCAACACCAACAGGAAACATTCTGGGGAGGGGCCCCGGTTCCTCAGCCAACCATCGAACTCCCCTGCTGGAACATTCTAGCAGTAAGGGTGGGGAGTAAGAGTGATTGGCAGGGTACCGGGGAGGGATCAGAAGAAAAAATACAAGGGTTTCCAGGGAAACCAGGGCGGAGTTTAGGGGATACATTATTGTCTAGGGTGGAGCCAGGAAGACAGACAGCTCCAAAGGCGGGAAGGGAGAACTGGGGCAGAACCATTTTCAGACAGAAGGGGATTGGAATAAACCAACCTAATAACAAAACACACTACAACATCGGGTTGTTAGCTTATGGGTGTGCACAGGGACTTTTTCGAAATCCTCACACAGTGCATGAATTGTCGGAGTGGCGTATATTTGGAGATAAGTTGTGGCAGGCAGTCATAGATGATGATAAAACCGCGAGAAAGTTGGGAAAGTTATGGCGAGTCGTGCATGATGAATTGTTGAAATACCAGGCAGAGGAAAGAGCTGCCCAGCAGGCTAGTGCAGCCCATGAAAGAAACAGGAGTTATGGGGACTGGTTTAGTTCCCCGCTACCCCCTGTTACGCCCACAGTCAATCTGCCGCCGGCATCGCCTTCTGCTCTAAATGGCAGTTCCCCACCCCCATCGGCGCCTGCTCTAAGCAACACAGCCCCGCCAGCATCGGCGCCTGCTTTAAGTGGCACCCCCTCGCCGACTTCGGTTCCTGCCTTATACGGCGGTCCCCTGCCAGCACCGGCATCTACTTTAAGCGGCGGCTCCCCGCCGACACAAGTTCCTGCTCTAAACAGCAGCTCCCCACCGCTATCAGCTCCTGCTTCAGGTGGCAGCTCCCCCCCCCCCCCCCCCCCCCCCCCCACGTGTACTCCGGCAGTGCCATTCGCACCGCCTGCCCTGGTGTCAAACCCTACACCTCCTCCGCCTAGTAATATGCCCATCCCCGGGTCAGAGAGTGACCTAGCACGGGCCATTGCACAGCAGCGAAGGGAGGCATGGGCGGCGGTAGCGAAAGAATTCATGGACACGGGGGATGACGAAGCGATATCGGCTGCTATGGAAATTGCCTGTCCAGTGGTTTATTCTCCCCTGCCGGGGGGAGGATTTCAGGCTACAATAACTGCTTTGGATTGGAAGTTGTTATCACAGTTACGATCCACGGTTAGTCAATTTGGAGTAACCAGTGAACCCACAAAACAAATGCTGGATTACATCTGGGGCACTCAGGTTTTGCTGCCGGCAGATTGCAGGGCATTAATACAGCTCATTTTTACTCAGCATCAACAGCTTCTGTTCAACGCCCATTGGCATGCGATCTGTCAGCAATGTGTCGCAATAGTACGGCAACCAGGAGACCCATTATATGGGGTGACCCTGGAGGAGTTAATGGGGTTCGGGCCTTTTCTTAGAACGAAGGCACAGGCATTAATTGGTCCTGAAAAGTGCAGGGAGGCTATGCGGTTGGCACGTTTAGCTATCGACAGAATTAAAGATCCGGGAGGAATTCCTTCTTACATGGGAATGAAGCAAGGTAAAGATGAGTCATTTGGAGCTTTTATAGATAGGGTAGCCAACGCTATTGAACGGGCAGGAGTCCCTGAATTCATGAAAGGGACCTTGCTAAAGCAATGTGCACTTCAAAACAGCAATCAGCCTACCAAGAATGTGTTAAATACCCTGGGAGCTAATTGGTCTATAGAGGAAGCTTTAGAGCGATTAGCGAATGTTCCACTGGGATCACAAGCAATGCTAGTAGATGCTATTAAAGAGCTAGGGGTCGGGTTACAGAAGCAGGCAGAGTCTTCCCAGAACCAGGTCCTCACGGCCCTTGCCTCGCTCCAGGCAGCAGCAATAAATGCTCCACGAGCTCCATCTACTGGCCGATTCAAATGCTACTGGTGTGGAGGTATGGGGCATACGGGACGGGACTGTCCCGCCGTCAGTGTTTGGTGTAACAATTGCCGCCTGGATACCCACAACACCGGAGCCTGCAGACGCCCCTCGGGAAACGGCAGAGCCAGCGCCTCCACCAGCCGCCGCGCCCAGACACAAGTAGCAGCTGTCACCGCTTCAGCTCAACCTGCCTCCAGCCCGCCACCGCCGGGAGCCTCGGATTGGACCTGGCAGCCGCAGCCACAGTAACTCTGATGACTACTCACCCAGAAAAGGTTCCAACTGGGGTAAAGGGACCACTCATTATTGATGGATTACCTATGGGAGCTTTGCTTTTAGGTCGTTCCTCGGCTACAATGATGGGACTATTTGTTTTATCTGGAATAATAGACGCTGACTATACAGGGGAGATTTCTATTATGGTGCATACTCTTTTTCCACCTATGCGAATCGAAAAAGGACAAAGGATAGCTCAATTGATTCCTTTGCAACAGTTGGCTAAAACTGTACCCCCTCGTCAGGCACAGTCGAGAGGAGAGCATGGATTTGGATCCACTGGGGGCCCTACTCTTTTAACAATGAACTTAAATGAACGACCAAAGCGCACTGTAATTTTGGATTATTGGGGTGAAAAGCAAACCTTGGTAGGATTATTAGATACTGGCGCGGACTCCAGCATTGTGAGTCCGGATTTTTGGCCCCACAATTGGCCATTGCAGTCAACCACAATGCCAGTAACCGGAGTTGGAGGCCTGACACTTGCAAGAAACACACCCATGCTATCTGTGACTATTGATGACAAAACTGTGCGGAGTGTTTTGTCAGTTGTACCTTTGCCTCCTACTGTGCAGTGCCTTATTGGTTGGGACATTTTGGCCCAGATGGGTGTAGTCCTGACAAATGAACACCCTTTGGGCTAAGGCCCATTGCATGGACTTTCCCGATCCCATTAACCTGGACCACGGACGTTCCGGTATGGGTTAAGCAGTGGCCTTTAAAAAGGGAGAGTCTCGAACAGGTTCACATACTGGTATATGAACAATATAAACAAGGACATTTACAGTTGTCAACAAGCCCATGGAACACACCCATCTTTGTTATTAAAAAGAAGTCGGGAAAGTATCGCTTAATACATGATTTGCGGGCTGTAAATGGACAAATGGAGCCTATGGGAGCCTTACAACCAGGATTACCTAATCCGGCTATGCTGCCAAGGGACTGGCCACTTTTGATTATTGATCTGAAGGACTGCTTCTTTACTATTGCTCTTCATCCTCGAGACACTCGGAGATTTGCATTCACTCTGCCGGCTCTAAACAGGAGGGAGCTGGACAAGAGATTTGAATGGGTATCTCTTCCTCAGGGCATGCGCAACAGCGCCACCTTGTGTCAACTTTATGTCGACGCAGCTTTACAACCCTTACGGCATGCCTGGCCTGAAACAATCATTTACCATTACATGGATGATATTTTATTTGCACAACCAGAACCTTTTACAGGTCAACAAATTCAGGCAATATATGATGCTTTGAAGCTCTATGGACTGACTGTAGCTTCTGAGAAAATTCAGTTATCTGCACCGTGGAAATATCTGGGGTGGACACTTACTGATCAAATTGTTACCCCTCAGAAATTGCAATTAAACATTAAATTACATACATTGCATGATGTTCAGAAATTACTGGGGGACCTACAGTGGCTACGCCCCATTGTTGGTATCCCTAATGAACTGTTGGATGAACTTCGACCTTTACTAAAGGGAACTGATCCGGCACAGTCTGTTCGTATAACCCCTGAACAGGTTAAGACACTGCAGCAGATATTGGACTGTGTCACACAAGGCAGTGTTCGGAGACGTGATCTTGATCTTCCTATACAGCTGACAGTTTGGTGTGGACCAAAATTTTTACTGGGTGCACTTACTCAGCATAACAGAAAAACGGGGGAGATATGGGCCTTGGAATGGATATCTCCTCCACTTCAACAACATAAAACCCTTCTTCAGAAAATTGAAATTTTATCTGATTTGCTCAAAAAGGGTTGTGAACGGGCGGTACAGATTACGGGAAAGGAACCTGATCAGATACAGATACCAATGAAGAACGATACTGTCGGGTCCGGCTGTCTGTCTCTGCCCCGACACGGGTAGAGTGGTTCTTTGGTGGGCGCGATGCAAAGGACGAGTCTGGACTCTTCAGCTTTTCGGTCTTCAGGTTGTTTATTATTTCTTATCTACAAAATTTTTCTGTCTGCCCAACAGAGGTCTGATCTGCAAGCAGTCACAGGCACTCTCTGACCACCCACGGGGCGGTCATGTCTTTTTATACTAAAACCTACGTATACAATATTTACCTTTATTTCCCAATGCTTTTCGCCCATGTTAGCAAGTGCACCTTCACCATAAACCAATCTCTAAGTGCCAACATCATCACAGGAGATGGAGGACAAGAAGAAGAAAGAAGAAGGACAAGACATGCCCTGATCCCTCTATCTTGTCTGCAAAACCCCCCTGTACCAAAAACCTTAAAGTCTATATCTCACCCTCTAAATGTGTCTCTTTTACACCTTTTACTCTACAGTGATTCTCTTGTCCTCAGACTCTTGTTACTTCTGTGGATGGATCAAAATCAAGCCACCAAACACTCTTGGCAACATTCCAGGGTTTTCGAGACCCCCCAAGGGTTCTCCTGGCATCTCTGGACATCGGGAACGATGTGCTGAGATCCCACACGATACATTGACCTGGTATCTGACAAACAGTATGGAGTTACAAGAGGCCCTATTGGGAGCCGGTAGTGTGACTGCCACTGATGATATTCCCAATGTACCATTGAATTGGATAGGACAGTGGGGTTGGATTCAATGTCCAAAAAGATCACTAAAGCCCTTATCGGATGCTATAACTGCTTACACAGATGCAGGAAGAAAATCCAAAACCGCTGCAGTGACCTGGCAAGAAGAGGGACAATGGCATCATCATATACTCCGAGCTACTGAGTTGGACACTTTGCAAACGATGGAGCTATTGGCTGTTGTATGGGCCATGATGCATTTCTCTGGACCTCTTAACATTGTAACAGATTCTTTGTATGTTGCAGGCGTGTGTGAGTGAATAGAGGATGCCTCTATAAAAGAGGTTCAAAACAGGAAGTTACATGAGCTGTTTATGCAGCTGCAGAGAGCAATTAAGCTAAGAAAGCATTCCCTTTGTGTTATCCATATCAGAAGTCACAAATGGGATATTGGTTTGGGAGAGGGCAACATGCGAGCAGATAAATTAGTCTCAATCACACAAGCAACTCCGATTCCCAAACAAACCATAGCCAGAGAGGCACACTCCATGTTCCACCAGAATGCAAAAGGCCTTCATAGAGAATTTCAGATATCTATGGAGGAGGCACGGGCAATAGTCAAAGCCTGTCCTATATGTAGTCATCATAATGGAGGCTGTGGCTTAGGTCTGGGAGTTAACCCAAGAGGGCTGAGCACAAATGAGACCTGGCAAATGGATGTCACACATGTGGCAGAGTTTGGGAGGTTGAAGTACGTACATGTTACCATAGACACAGTCATTTTATATGGGCCACAGCACAGACTGGTGAGAAAGCAGGGCAGGTGGAGAGACATCTCAGTAGTTGTTTTGCAGTAATGGGAGTGCCACAGCGCATCAAAACAGATAATGGGCCTGCTTACTGTAGCAAAAGAATAAAGCAATTCCTGCAGATGTGGGGGATAGAACACGTAACAGGCATCCCCAATTCTCCTACAGGGCAAGCGGTTGTAGAGAGAGCAAATGGTACCTTGAAAAGATATTTGAGTAAATATATGGATACCAGAGAGCCACAAGAAAGATTGTTAAAGTGTTTGTTTGTTTTGAACCACTTGTGTGTTTTTGGGGAAAATAAGGTTCCTGCTGTGATTCGTCACTACGTACAAGAAACAGATGGTGTAAAGAAAGATGTATGGGTGAGATACAGAGATCCCAAAACAGGACGATGGCAAGGTCCTGCTAAGGTGTTATATTGGGGCCGCGGATATCTTTGTGTTTCTACCCCTACAGGATCTCTGTGGGTACCTGCTAAATGGACCCGAGCAGCTGTGTTTGATGGAAGACCTCGATCAGCTGAGCGAAGAGGATCGTCAGCGAGTGGAGATGAAGCTGTTGATCATCCTTCGACCAATACTTCTTAAACTGAAAGGACAGTGTGATGCTGCCATCGATCGAGCAGTTGATCGGTGCAAATCTCTTGATAACATATTAAGCTTGCATTCGATGTTTTCTGATTTTGAATCTGAAGGGCCTAGGGATTTAGCTTGTATTAAGTGTCAAGATAGACGTTGTGCTGCATGGGTACTGCTTTTCTGTGGAGGTTGTCAGGAAACTAAGTGGGTACATCAAACTCGATTAGCTGAATTGTGGTGTGAAAGGTGTAGTTTCTATTGGCGGTTTGACTCTTGGCAGAGAGATCTTAAATCGTTTACAGGACTACCTGTTTTCCAAGGGTTACAGTTGTATGAGTCCCCAGAACAGAAAATCCTTGCATGGTTTAGATGGGAAATACAACATTTAGTCAAACGTGTTTTGGGGCTATCTCAGTCGTGTATTTTGCAGACTAAGTGTAGTAGAAATATTCCTCTGTCACAGTCAAGTGTGATAGGTCCTATTTCGGGAGGTCAGGATCCCAACCAAGTGTGGGAGGATTGTTTGAAGAACCTAAAGAAGCTAAATCTGAGAAAGAAGAGACATTCTTAAAAGTTTGTGGCAGACATGATGGCCGGGTGGTTCAAAAAGGTGCCTGGAGAAATCAAGGTGAGATGGAAACTTTATGTTATTGCTTTGTTAGTTTTTGCTTCTTTTGTGGACAGTATAGACCATCAGGCATGGGTCCCACCTCAGCCCAAGACTAACATATGGGTCACCCTGGCAAACTTGACTAAACAGGAGACTATTTGCCTGTCATTATCTTCTCCTGGCAATCCATTCACGACCTGTTTGGTTGGATTACCAGCAGATCCCTGGCCGTGCCCTTCACATGCACCAACTTGTAAGGTCAGCAATGCTAGGACGAGTGTGGATAAATGGGATCACTGGATTCCTCACTTTCCTATAGCACCACAGGAACCCCAAGAGTTGGAGCTGTTAGGGTCAGTGATGGCAGATGCATGTATTCATTTTAACCATAGAAGCCTGCTGTCAGTCAAGAACCATTCTAATGTTGTAACTTCCAGCATGACTGTCTACCGAAATGCATCGGCCTGGTGCAATTATACAACAAAGAGAGTGTCAGTCTCATCAAATGACCCTATTCAATAGCCAGCAGGATATTTCCTGATATGTGGGGACCGTGCTTGGGCCGGTATCCCATCAATGCTGCACGGGGGACCATGTACACTTGGACGGCTGTCTCTACTTACACCTAACATGTCCATGATACTAAACATGAGCCACCGCCATCGTAGAAGCAAACAAATGGCTCATGCATTTGCAGCAGACTGCCGGGATGATGTAAAGTTTTGGTCCCCAGCGGCCATAATCGCAGCATCTTTTGTAGCTCCAGGGGTATCAGCAGCACGTGCTCATGCTATTTTAAATAGGTTAGGGTGTTGGCTTGCTAAACAAACAAATGCAACTTCTTTAGCGATTTCTAGTCTTTTGCTTGATGTTGATTCTATTCGCCATGCGACACTTCAAAATAGAGCTGCAATTGATTTTCTCTTACTTGCACAAGGCCATGGCTGTGATGAATTTGAGGGCATGTGTTGCATGAATCTTTCTGATCATGCACAGTCTGTTCACTCACAGCTCTCTGAGTTACGGAGGTTAACTGGGAACTTACAGGTAGAATCAGGCCTTGGTATTGATGGATGGCTCAAATCTTTAAGCTTAGGATCATGGTTACGCTCTATTGTTAAGGTTAGCATTGTAGTAGCTATTGTAGCTTTGTTGTTAGTATTAATTTTGCCATGTTTTTGTATATGCTTACAGAATATGGTGCGAAAGATGATAACTACCGCATTTAATCAAACCATGCTTGTTCAACAGAAAAACGGGGGAAATGTGGAGAGCTTTTTGGATAATTGGCTAGCTGAGAAAGGCCACTTTGATGTGATACCGTTGGATAAGGATAGGGGAAACAAGCTGGGGATTGTGAAACCAGTGTCCAATCACTGACAAAGGTCATAGTGACCTCCGCTGAAACGGGAAGATGGGGGAGAAAATCGCTTGCCAGAAAATGAAGATAGCCTAGGTAGAGAAGCTAGAAGAATGCAAACATAGAAACAAAATAATCATTAGAGCATAGAAGTAGGTGTGGTTGATCTAAGTGTGCTTTAACCAATAATGAGCTCAGCTTTTGCAATATGTATAAGCTTCATTAACACCAATATAAATATGTGTGAGCTTTCAATAAACTTTGGGATTTGCTATTCACGCATATTGTGTGAGGAATTTCTTCCACCGTTCATGACAAGAACATGAGAGCACCTAAGACTTTTGAGGGCGGTGTAAATCCACCCCACATTTCTATCCCTTTCTTTGTTTTAAGAACTATAACAGGAACAAAACATGCACTTCTGAACTAAATTAATAAGGTGAAATAATTGCTTATATGCTTTAGTGTTTGCCATTGTTGAGGAGTCTCTTTTTCACAATGAGGACTTAGCTTTCTCTGGATAAGGTTCTTGTGTCTTATCTCAAAGGAAATGTTTTAGCTTCTGCAAAGCCAAATTAGCCAGTCAAAGTGACTTGCTTTTATCTTAAGTACAGACATATTTGGGTTTGATAACTTTCCCTGCCAGTCAAGGCCATAGATTGGCCAGAACTAAGACCTAGACTGGGCGGGGTTCCCTATCATATCCTTAAAAGAAGTCTTTTAGTAGTGACTCATAGAACAGCTGGCTTTGTTATTTATCTTTAGCTAAATAATCAATGATACTATAAAAAGCTTATAGATATCTATAACTATATATATATACACACAACTCCTTTGAAAGTACTATTTACCTTTTGTGAAAAACACCAATCACTTGGTTTTAAAATTTTACAAGTTTAATTGTAATAAAATGATTATGAAAATAGTAATACAATTAGAGTAGTAATAATTTGGACAAGTTGAATTAGGACAAGATGAGACAATATGAGAAAAAGAGTTACGGACGTCCGGGTACCTTTTTCTGGGCAGCACAAGCCCAAAAAAGGACACCCGCTAACAAAGGATAAACCCTTAAAAGCAATAGCCTGTTGCATAGTCATACACTTCATACATGATGCATAAATTCCATTCAAACACAGGATTCTGTCTGGTCATCGTCAACTTCTTCCTCCAAATCCTAACAGCGCCTTCGAGGCGGGAAGAAGTTCATTTATTTTGATAAGAGGGCCATAAATCCTTCTTCTCTGAAAGATTTAGGTGTCCTGTGGCTGCTATCTTGCTGCGAGTCCTTTCTTTTTAAAAAAAAGTATCCTACATAGCATAGTTTCAATTTTAACAATTTTTCTAACCTAAAACTATATTTAACACAGTACTTAAGAAAACTAATACAGCATTACTTTCTAACACAACACATATAATATTCATTTTAATATTTGCGAAAAGCCAATCATAAAATACATGCATTTTTCACAATCCTCACTCTTATTCTTTGTAAATCATTTGGCTTGAGCAATATTTCTTATCTACTTGCATCTTCTGGACTATGCTGGCAAAATAAAACAGGGGATTACACAAGGAAGAGATATAAAAACAGGTGTAACACATGATGATCTTAATTTCTTCTAATACATTACCCCACCAGCTAGGTTTTAACATTGTTTTCTAATTATTTTGGTCCGGTACCTGGGTTATTATATGCATATATATATTTTTTTCTTCTTTGATTTCTTTTGCTTTTGCTAGAATGACTTTTCTGTGGTCATCAGTCTTCAACAATCTGATATATTAAACTTTCCACAAACACCCCCTTCTTTTGCCAATAAATAGACTAAAGCCAACCTATTCTGATACACTACAGGTTTTGTTTGGATTAGCTGACTTGATATTAACTCTAATGCCTGGGCGGCTTTATTTGCTATCATTTCTATAACTGCTTGGAGTCTTGTAATATGACTCAATAGATAATTTGGGGTCAATACAGAGTTAAATTGCTGTGATGGTTTTACCTTTTCATTTACTATTTGTTTTTTTTACCAAATCTTGAACTGTCTCTTCACGATTAAATGTAAAACAAATCCATCTCTCTCCTTTTGGACATTCAATTCCAAATCTATTACCACTTTTTCCTAAGTTTCTTGTAATCCAATAATTTTCTCCTTTATGCCTACAGGTTCTTAATTTGGATGGGTTATAACAGTGGCTGTTGACATTGGTGTGTGTAATAAAAGAGGAACTTTGGTTTCTTTCCATGTGATGCTTTCTGTAGCATTTGTGACACAATCTTGCTGGTATCCCAAAAGGGAAAAGATGACAAATGAGTGCCAGAAACAGGAATAACAGAGGTCCAGTATGGCTTATACTCCCACCTCCCATGCCTGTGAGGTTGCAACCCACAGCAGGTACATTTGATCTTCTCGGTGGCGAAATACAGAGGCCAATCTGGTCTTGCCCTCTATTTCCTTGTCACTTTCTCTTAACTATTTTCCAGGCAAATTGTTTTTGACACCCTTTAACTGTGGTCTCCCACCATTCCTCAGGTATCTCTCATTCAACAGGCACTAATAATTCCCATCTACAAAACTAAATTATTACTTTTACACTTCTTGCAATAAGAGCATAAATTTTGTGAACCACAATACTAATTATTCCCACAATTCAAGCATTTACTTATAACCCAGCTAGCATGTCCAATATTGGAATGAATCAAATAAAGTTTACTAATGGAAATGGTAACTCCCCTTCTCCCCTGTACAATTCCCAGGCTAAGGTCAGAATACAAAAACAGTCTTGATCCTTCTATCTGAAGTATTCCTCCCCAAAGGAGATGTTTTATTCAGGCAGTGCTCGAAACCAGTGATATAAGCGTTGTCTTATTTCTTAATTAGGTGTTATTCTTTGTACATCTCTTGGATCATTTGGGTTTTCCCAAACTATTTCCACTCAGTCCCCATTGAAAAGTCAGTTCGGTATCACACAGTTTAAATGTGATAGTCCATTCCTCAGGTTTCTTCACAAGTCCTTTGATTCTGCTGGCATGAATCCACTCTCTTTCCGTGATTCCGATTGTTGCTTCAGTAGTACCTGGAAAGGACTCTTTAATAGCATAGTAATAAAAGAAAGACAATACTGCATTAACTTCTACCATTCGCTTTTCTTCCAAACTTTCTGGGTTTAGCTAAAAGCTTTCTCCACAGCAGCCTCTTCTTCTCCTATCCAGCTTTGCTAATAGCTGCAGAGGTAAATTCTTCGTTCTGTGAGTTAGAGTTAGTTAAATAAGAAAAGCTAGACCAATTTCAACACGAGATGTATCACATCTATTGCTTTTTACTTTTTGGGCAGCATTTAATTGTTTTAGCCTTACAAACCCATTCTTCAGGAAAAAACTTCTTTTTAACAGCAAACAAAACACACAAAAGAAAAAAACAAAAAACATTCTTACTTAAGAAAAACAAACCACTTTGTGAGGTTTGGAGAGTCAGCAATCTCTGCTTTGATTTTATCTTCTTGTGCTAGCCCCCTCCCCCTCTTTTCACAGCCTTGCTGTTAATGCCTTTCTTTGCCCTTCCCCCAGTGCTGCCACTTTGCTGCAGGGCCGGATCGGGGTAGAACAGCTATGGGCATGGGGACCCTGGGGTCATGCCTTTGTTCCCTTTTCCTTTTGCCCCCCCCCCCCCGCCCCTTCTTCTCTTCTTACTTTTTTTTTTTTTTTTTTTGATTCAACACACCTCAGATGGTGCAACGTGAACCCAACTAATTTACTTCTAAAAGTAAGCTTACAACTTTCTTTTACTAGGATTGCAGTAGCTGTTATAACTTAAATACATACTGGCTAGCTGTGGCTTACTGGGTCTAACATCTTTGATATATAAGCTACTAGATATTTTTTACTCTTCCTCACTCCTGAATTAAAATTTTATGAGCTACTCCATTTTCTGTATTTATGTATAAATGATAAAGGATTTTTCAAACAAGGGTAAGCTTAAAGCTTGTACTTAGGCTAGTTTTAACTTAACTCTTTTCATTTAACAATATCTTCCTTGGTCCGTTTTATATCGTCTCCCTCTGTCAATTTTTCATACACAAATTTTGCCCCCTGTATGTACCTCTCAATCCATATTCTATAATATTTCAGTAATCCAAGTAATTTTCTCATCTCCCTCTTTGAAGAGGGAGGGAGAAGGTATAAAATTCTTGCAATTTTCTCATGGTTGGGTTTCCAGCTACCTTTATTTATTAAGTGTCTAAGATATTTTACCTCTGGTTCTACATATTACAGTTTCCCTTTTGATACCCTTAGTCCTCTTTTCCCTGAGAAAATTCAAATGTTATATAGTAGATTCTCTCACTTCAGCTTCTTCAGATAGTAAAAGATCATCCACATATTGGATAATTTGTATTCCAGGAGGAGTAGGGAAATCTAGTAGTACTGTTTCTAAAGCTTGCCTAAGTAAGTTTGGGGATTACGTAAACCCCTGTGGTAATTTTGTCCATCTTAATTGCTCCTTTCTCCCAGTTTTTGGGGTTTTTTTTCTTTTTGGATCCTCCCATTCGACGGCAAAAATATCTCGGCTCTCCTTGGCTAGTGGGCAAGCCCAAGAAGCCTCCTTAAGATCTACTGCACTAGACCACTGTAATATATGGTAGAGATAATTCATGCTATTAATGTATAAAATATTGTAAAATCCAAACTATGTCTTTTGACCATCCTGGCCAGGACCAGTGTCTTATTCATATACATCTGGTTCTCAGACGCACGTTAAGATAAACATCGAAGTTTTAACGTAAGAATAGAAGCTCCCAGGTCGATAATCGCTGGCTTCCCCGGGTTGCCGGGCCCACCTGAAAGTGATTATCGCCTTGCCGATTGCATCTGTCAAGATAACCGATGACACCACCCTGATACATCTGAATACACGGCTTCCCAGAAGCCAATTGACGTCGATGGCACACCTGGACTTGGCCTTTGTCCAGCTATGCATGTGAAGAGATACAGAGGAAATTTAGTCATCTTTGCCTCGGGCAAAATAAACTGTATAAAACCCTGCTGCAAGAGGCAGCATGGGTGAACAGAGGGGGAGACTCTGACACTCTGGAGGTCAGATCCAGGTTCAGCCGGTGTTGACCCCAGGCTTGACACTGTATCTTTGGCTGTGGTGGTTTCGACAACCGAACTTTGGTCTTGCAGACAAATTAATAAATCTTTGCTAAATTTTCTTATAAGTTTGGCTCACGATTTGATCATTTATAACAATCTGGTGACCCCGATGTGATTTGATATTGGGGTTCAGGACCCCCTTCCCGCCTGGAAGGCACCCCGCTGATTTCAGGGGTCTGAGCAGGATTGGAGTCCGTGAAACCAATCAAATTCACAAGAATTGAAACCAGAGCCACAGCCAAAGAAAGATAATACGGGCCCAATTCTCGGAAACTTGGTACGAGCCAGAGGGATCTCCGAGCCCGAGGTGTTTTTCCACTCAGAAAAATCGACATGCACGAAGAAATCCACGCGGGAAAAGGAACCGTGAGTATCGCGTGGTTGAGTGGGGTGTGACCGAACGTGTGTGTGAGATGTGACTCTGTCACGAGGCAAGTGTGGACCCCACGATCGCATTTCCACCATCCCATGAGGGATGTGGTCGGTCAAGGGGGAAGCGGAACGTTTTTTCTTAACACACGCAGGACCCGAGGATTGGGGGGAGTTCGAGGGGGGAAAACGGTCACGGTTGGGGTCAGGAGGGGGAAGAGATGATCCTAGAAAATTCTAGGAGCCCGTCTGCCTTCTGATCCAGAGGAAACAGGTAAGAATCAGTCAAAAAGTCAGCAGAATGGTTCTCTGCTCGACTGAGACTGGCGGCTTTTCGCGAGCCCGAGAAATCAGCATCGGACAAAGAAACGGGACTCGCGACGAACGCCCCAGCAGGAGGAGACAAGGTAAGAAAAATCGCAGGAGGGATCTTTGGAAAAATGGGGTTGGGAAAGAGCAGGTTTCAGAGAAAATCCCAGGAAAAATCTCCCCAGGGTCCTGGGAAAGTTCCGCCAGAAATCCCAAGAGATAGTCCATTGGGGTAGATGTTAGAACACTGGGATGAAAGCCCAAGGACAGCAGGCAGATCCAAGGAGAAAATGGTCCATTTTTGTATGGAAAAATGAGGAGGGAAGGAGATCGGAAAATACGTGGTGTGGCCGATTTTCGGTGCTTTTGGTCTTGCAAGTCCTTGTGCGATGGCATGTTTGATCGCCGCCCGCAGGATTTGGAGGAGGTTGAGTGTGCCGAGGTGTGGAGGTGTGCTTGTGCGAGTTTGTGCCCAGTGCGAGCCCTCTGATGCGTGGTGGACAGGGGAGGGGAAAGGGAGACTTTAGACAGTCTCCCACCTCCTTACTTTGTTCTTCCGCCGCAGCCTGGACCGGCTCAGGCGCAGCTGGTGCCCACGCTGCCTCCCGGGGCGGCACTCCCGCTGGGTCAGGGTGCGGCACCACCACTCCCACCGGCGCGGGCTGCAGCGCCTTCCCTTCCATGTGAACAAGGGGCGGCGACAACTCCACTCCCATGTGGGCAGCCGCTGCCGCGGACCCTTCCCAGAACTGAGGAGGGGCCGGTCACCGTCCCTGGAGGCAGCCCTCCCCCGGCCCATCGGGCGAGGCGGCGAACAAGGAGGAACCCTAACGGGGGGGGGGGGGAGCAGGGACGAGAGATGGCCAAACCAGAAACCATCTTGGAATGCCCAGACAGAGGAGGGGAGGCAGAAAATGATAAATTTGAGAAATATAATTCAGGGTATCAGGGAGGCAGTATCCAAGGGACAGAACATGAGCAAGGTACTCCGAGAGTGCCAAGGGAAAGATGAGACCCCCACAAAATGGCTGGAGAGACTCCACAAGGGTCTGAGAACTTATTCGGGGATGGACCCTGACTCTCCGGTGGGGATGGTTTTGTTGAAAACGCAATTTGTGGCAAAATCTTAGGAAGATATTTGGAAAAAGTTAGAAAAGATACACGGCTGGCAGGAACAAGGGTTGCAGGAGCTGCTTCGGGAAGCCCAGAAAGTCTACTTAGACGGGATGAGGAGAAACAAAAGATTCAAGCCAAGGTATTGGTGGCTGCAGTAAGGGAAGCACAAAAGCAGGAGCAAGGTAAGGATGCAGCGAAAAAGGCGCCGGCAAAGAAACAGGGTTCTTCACAGGGAAAAGGATTGAATGATCAAAGGCGGGATTTTGAGTGCTATTACTGCAAACAGAAGGGACACATCCAAAGGAATTGTCCCAACAAAGCCAAGGAACAAGCGATGTTTCAGGAAGATTAGGGGTGTCAGGGGATTTTCAGTTTGGGGTCCGGAACACCGAGGGAGCCCTTGATAAAATTAAAAGTAGGACCCCAAAGGGAGGAGATGTGGTTTAGGGTAAACTTGGGGGCAGAACGGACAGCAGTACAAAGCTACCGAAGGGGTGCTCTCTGAGCGACGATTCCATGATGGTAATTGGGGCAAAGGGGGAACCTTTCGAGGTTCCAATCATAAAAGACGTAGAAATAGAAACAGAAAAGAAAAAGTGCAAAGGAAATATATTGTTGATACGGGATGCTGATTTCAATTTGCTGGGGCGGGACATGATGTTTGCTCTAGAGATTGGGTTGGCAGTGGAAAAATCCTGGCTCAAGGTGAGAATGTACAAACTCACTGTACAAGACGAAGAAAAGATAGACCCGAGGGTGTGGTATGTTCAGGGGGAGGCTGGATATAGAGCCGATTCCGGTCAAAATTGAGAGACCAGAAGACCCGATACAGGTCAAAAAATATCCCATCTCCATGGAGGGGAGGAGAGGTTTGAAGCCAGTGATTGATGAATTAATAAAGAAAGGTACGCTGGAGCTGTGCATGTCTCAGCACAACACCCCAAATTCTGGCAGTGAGAAAAACAGATGGCAGCTTCAGGCTGGTGCAAGATTTAAGGGCTGTGAATCAGAGAACTAAGACTTTGTTCCCCATGGTCTCAAATCCTTACACGTTGTTAAATAACATTTCTCCCGAGGACACGTGGTACAGTGTGATTGACTTAAAGGACGATTTCTGGACTTGTCCTCTAGACAAGGACAGCAGAGTTTACTTTGCATTTCAATGGGAAGACCTGGAGACGAACAGAAAGCAGCAGCTCAGGTGGACTTCGTTGCCTCAGGGCTTCGTGGACTCTCCAAATTTATTCAGGCAGGCACTTGAGCAGGTTTTAAGTCATTTTGTACCAACAGAAGGGACAAAAATTGCTACAATATGTAGACGATTTGTTGGTTGCAGGTCTGAGGGAGGAGGTCGTAAGGCCGAGCACAATCGAGCTTTTGAACTTTCTGGGGGAAAAGGGGTTGAAGGTGTTGAAGTTGCAATTCACAGAGCCCGAGGTCAGGTACTTGGGACATTGGTTAACCAAGGGCAAAAAGAAATTGGACCCAGAGAGGGTGGCAGGGATTATCGCCTTACCACCCCCACAGACAAAAAGGGAGGTCAGACAGCTTTTGGGGTTGTTGGGATATTGCCGGCAGTGGATTGAAGGGTACAGTGAGAAGGTGAAGTTTCTATATGAGAAACTCACCATGGACCGGATCAAATGGACAAAGACAGACGAAGAGGAATTCAGGGGAGTCAAGAAAGCACTCACAGCAGCACCAGTGCTGAGCCTCCCTGATGTGAGGAAACCCTTTCAGTTGTTTGTGGATGTGAGCAGTCACACAGCACATGGGGTGTTGACACAGGACTGGGCAGGGGTCAGGAAACCTGTGGGTTACTTGTCCAGGCTTTTGGACCTGGTCAGCAGGGGCTGGCCCACCTGCTTGCAGGCGATTGTCGCTGTAGCATTGCTGGTGGAGGAAGCCAAGAAGGTAACCTTCGGCGCACCGTTGGTAGTATTTGCACTGCACAACGTGTGGGACATACTACAGCAGAAGGCAGACAAATGGCTCACTGATGCAAGGTTGTTAAAGTATAAGGCCATTTTGATTCACTCGCAGGACTTGGAATTGAGAACAATGACCGCGCGGAACCCTGCGCAATTTTTGTTTGGGGAGGCTTCAGAGGAACTGGTTCATGATTACGTGGAGGTGGTTGAATTGCAAACAAAGATCAGGGAGGATTTAGAAGAGGAAGAATTGGATGAGGGAGAAAAGTGGTTTGTGGATGGATCAAGCAGAGTAGTCAAGGGGAAAAGGAAATCAGGATATGCAGTCGTGGATAGAAAAATGGGAAAAGTGATTGAAGCAGGTCTCCTGAGTACGAGTTGGTTGGCACAGGCATGTGAACTGTATGCAGTTCTGAGGGTGTTGAAGGGACTGAAGGGGAAAAAGGGAACAATTTTTACAGATTTGAGGTATGCCTTTGGGGTGGTTCAATTGTTTGGGAAAATTTGGGAGGAAAGGGGGCTGATCAACACGAGAGGAAGGGACTGATGCACGGAGAATTAATCCGGCAAATCTTAGAAGCTCTAAGGGGGCCGGAGGAAATTGCAGTGGTCCATGCAAAGGGACACCAGGCAGGAATTCAGTTCTGG
Organism: Agelaius phoeniceus; assembly: GCF_051311805.1. Taxonomy (NCBI): domain Eukaryota; kingdom Metazoa; phylum Chordata; class Aves; order Passeriformes; family Icteridae; genus Agelaius; species Agelaius phoeniceus. The sequence goes on along the minus strand of NC_135301.1, from coordinate 6,871,492 downwards.
ACCGGGGGGAAACAATTTGGCGGACCAGGAAGCCAAAACCGCGGCGTTGATGACGGTGAGTACCCCGGAGATCAAAGGGACTGAGATCCCAATGATCCTCCCTAGCCCTCCCAAAGGGGATTGAATGTTATGAGAAGATCGGAGGAGAATTGAGAGAAGGTAAGTGGAGATCACCTGAGGGGAGAGAACTAGTTTCTAAACGATTTACCAGGAGGATTTTGCGGAAATTGCACCAGCGAACACATTGGGGGGCACAGGCCCTGGCAGAACAATTTTTGAAATTTTTCAGGTGCAAGGGAATTTACAAATTGGCCAAACAAGAGGTACAAGGGTGCCTGATTTGTCAAAATTAACAAATCGAGGGCAAAACAGGCTGCCCTGGGGAGCCGCCCCATTGCGTACCGACCATTTGGAAAAAAATTCAAGTTGATTTCACAGAGTTGCCAAAAGTGGGGAGATTCAAACTTGTGACTGTGGACAAATTGACTCATTGGGTGGACGCTTTTCCTAGCCCAAGGGCAACGGCTCAGACGGTGTCCAGAAAAGTGTTGAAAGAAATTGTACCCCGATATGGAGTGATGAATTGCATTGATTCGGACCAAGGGACACATTTCACATCAAAGGTTATTAAGCAGATGGCTGATGCACTAGGCATTTGGTGGGAATACCACACTCTGTGGCATCCCCAGAGTTCAGGGCAAGTGGAAAGGATGAATCAGACCTTGAAAGTGCAGTTATCTAAATTGATTTTAGAAACTCAGATGTCTTGGTTGAAATGCCTGCCTTTAGAATTACTTAACATCAGAACGATGCCTCATTCGGAGACGGGGCTCTCACAGTTTGAAATGTTATATGGGATGCCATGTAGACATGGAATGCTGGTGGGACACCCCAGATTTGAGGACTGTCACATTCAACCATATCTGGTTGCAATCAACAAAAATTTGCAGGAACTCAGAAAACAGGGGATAGTGGCTCAGAGTGCTCCTTTGGGATTCGCTATCCACAAAATCCAACCGGGGGACAGAGTGCTTGTGAAAGTGTGGAAGGAGGCACCCCTGTCTCCCCACTGGGAAGGTTCCTTTCTTGTGCTCCTGACAGCAGACATGGCCATTCAGACGGCGGAGAAAGGCTGGACACATGCGTCTAGGGTGAAGAAAGTCGAGCATCAGGAGGAAGCGCCCAAGTGGAGGGTCACTTCTTCCCCAGGCGACTTGAAACTCAGACTGCAATGTCCTTGTAAATGACCAACGGCAAGTGGATAAGTTGTATACTGTCTGATTGTGTATGCTATCCGTTTGTACACTTCAAGTGTGAATATTGTCAGGGGTGTTTGTTGTTCACTGTAGAAGGGGACAGAAGCCGAAGGGGCTGTGCATTCAGTGTCTGGAGGAAGAGCTCGAACTGACAGACCGTATCCTAACCTTAGCCACAAATTTGGGAATCATTGAATTAGATTCACAGGAGTGGTTTCAAATTTTTCAAAACGGGGTGTGTGGGAAGATTAGATCAAAAGCAGAGATTCTGGATGTGGAGTGCCAGAAATCTATCAAAGTACTGTGCAGTTCCGATGCCGTCAGGGTTTTAAGGTGGGGTGCCTTTAAAAGGAGGTATGCGGCTAGGTGAGAGAATGTGTTCCCTGAAGAATACTCCTGCTGCCGCGAAGATGGTCTTCCTCGCCGCTGGTGGCACCCCAGGGGGTGGAGGCAAAGGCAGAGGAGTACGCCTGGTGGGAATCCTGATTGGCCTGAGCCTAGCCATGTGCGGGACGCAGAGTCTGCACATTGAGGTCCTGATGAGAGGCGGAAACAAGAGCTCCACAGATGAGTGCGGAAATTGCACTCAGCTGGTCTCAGTTGTAGGGGATGGGAGACCCTCAGCATACCAAGCCCCGGAAGAATGTCTCAAGGAGCCTGGCAGGTACTGTTGGGAAAACGGCACGAGGGTCAAATTGTGTGAATTGGAAAAAGGGATTTGGTGTATCAATCCCGAGGCGGGGCTAAGGAATGGGCAGTCAGATGAGCACAAACACCAGATACGGAAATGAAATGCAGAAATAATGTCAATCCCCATTTGTAACCAATGTAACCAGACCATGTGGGTTGGGGGAAAGACGGAATCGATCTTTGTTGCATATCACCAGCTGAATCCATTGTGTTATGACAATGCGAGGCTGGGGATATGCATGATGAACGGGAAAATGTATTGGATGGCAAGAAATGTTAAGTTTGATAACAAATTTACCTTGAACAGAGACCCACTCATATTGGATTTGGCACAGGCAAAGGATGATAGGGTGTGCCTGCAATATGACTGGGTTATCTGCTTCACGAGAAATAAAGTTGGTGAGGATCCTGAGGGAAGAATGAGAGAAATAACTCAGGAATTGAAGCGAAGGGAGTCAGAAGTGAGGAGAAAAAGAGTTGAACAGGAAAGACTGAAGACACTGGGAAAACAGTATAAATTGCTGGAGAAAAAATATGCTGAGGGGCAACTACCTTCCCCAGATAGGAACATGTTCATTGACCTGATGCAAGAGATTGCAACTGAATTAGGATTGTCAAATTGTTGGATTTGTGGGGTGGCTGAAGTCAGCAGAAAAATGGCCTTGGAAAGGGGAAGGTTTGGCTCCAGAACAGCTTTTGAAATGGGACAATCCGAGGGTCTCAAAATTGGCACAGAGACCTGAGGGATGGATTTTGGACCAGAGGGTGATTGGAACCATCTGCATCAGTCGAAAAGGAAAGGAGTACACCGAAATGGTGGCAAACACCCCGTGTGTGTCTACCCTGACAGTGAACTCAAACACCAAAAGCAAGGTCTGGCAGCCAGAACCCCCTTTGGGGTACTGGAGCCAGAAGAATGAGACAAATTGTGAATGGAACAAAAGGATAGGACTGTGTTGGGTCAAAAATCCAGGAGCCAACCCCTTTTCAATCCTTGGAGGGCATGAGAGAATACTGGGGAGACCCAGGGAAAATAAACATCAGATGGAAAGCCCCGGATGGAATTTATTGTGTTGCAGTGTGATGTCATTTCCTGTTTCACCTATCCCAACCCCCCAGGTGTGCCAACCTCTCCTTTCCACTTTGCCCTCCTGCTAAGAGCTGTCCATCAATCTTAACATTCCAGCAAGGGCGTCGTGTGGTTGGCAGAAGTTCAAAAGATGCCCCTCAGGTCCGGGCTCATTGGCCTGTCCAAGCGTCTATATCCCTTGAGCCTTCCCCTCCTCCCACCTGGTTGGTGGCTCACCTGTCCCTTCACCTCCCCCTGTCCCCGGGTCTTAAAAGGAGACGAGACCATGTGGTCGAGATTCTGTTGGGAGCTGTTACAAGATTCAGAGGTCTGTCATCCTGGAATAAAACTCTGGATTAAAACTCTACAGCAGAATCCTCTCCTTTTTCTCTTCACTGTTGCCTGAACCTTTTCCACCAGAGGTAAACAGAGTTCCTACTATGCCTGGATTTGTTCCGAGTGCCTAGCTGCAGCATCCAGCCAGCCAAAAGTATCTCTGAGGTGAAACACCACAGCTGCTGCCTTTGGCCCAGCAGCAAGGGCCAGATGAGCCCAGGTACATCCCACCCGGTAATATTGGGATTAATATTCCATATCAGTCGTCTTGCTACCTCATCTCTTTACCTCTTCTTCTATTTCGATGCTTTATTTGGCTATAGAAATTTTCAAAACCGGTCTTTGCAGCTATCCCCGGGGATGAATCCATTTTCAACACAGCAGATACAAGTGTTAAAAATGCCAATCACTTGTTTTCAAAATTTTACAAGTTTAATAGTAATAAAATGGGTATAAAAATAGTAATACAATTAGAGTAATGATAATTTGGACAAGTTGAAATAGGACAATATGAGACAATAAAGACAAAGAGTTACGGACGTCCGGGTACCTTTTTCTGGGCAGCACAAGCCCAAAAAAGGACACCCGCTAACAAAGGATTAACCCTTAAAAGCAATAGCCTGTTGCATAGTCATACACTTCATACATGATGCATAAATTCCATTCAAACACAGGATTCTGTCTGGTCATCGTCAACTTCTTCCTCCAAATCCTAACAGCGCCTTCGAGGCGGGAAGAAGTTCATTTATTTTGATAAGAGGGCCATAAATCCTTCTTCTCTGAAAGATTTAGGTGTCCTGTGGCTGCTATCTTGCTGCGAGTCCTTTCTTTTTAAAAAAAAGTATCCTACATAGCATAGTTTCAATTTTAACAATTTTTCTAACCTAAAACTATATTTAACACAGTACTTAAGAAAACTAATACAGCATTACTTTCTAACACAACACATATAATATTCATTTTAATATTTGCGAAAAGCCAATCATAAAATACATGCATTTTTCACAATCCTCACTCTTATTCTTTGTAAATCATTTGGCTTGAGCAATATTTCTTATCTACTTGCATCTTCTGGACTATGCTGGCAAAATAAAACAGGGGATTACACAAGGAAGAGATATAAAAACAGGTGTAACACATGATGATCTTAATTTCTTCTAATACATTACCCCACCAGCTAGGTTTTAACATTGTTTTCTAATTATTTTGGTCCGGTACCTGGGTTATTATATGCATATATATATTTTTTTCTTCTTTGATTTCTTTTGCTTTTGCTAGAATGACTTTTCTGTGGTCATCAGTCTTCAACAATCTGATATATTAAACTTTCCACAAACACCCCCTTCTTTTGCCAATAAATAGACTAAAGCCAACCTATTCTGATACACTACAGGTTTTGTTTGGATTAGCTGACTTGATATTAACTCTAATGCCTGGGCGGCTTTATTTGCTATCATTTCTATAACTGCTTGGAGTCTTGTAATATGACTCAATAGATAATTTGGGGTCAATACAGAGTTAAATTGCTGTGATGGTTTTACCTTTTCATTTACTATTTGTTTTTTTTACCAAATCTTGAACTGTCTCTTCACGATTAAATGTAAAACAAATCCATCTCTCTCCTTTTGGACATTCAATTCCAAATCTATTACCACTTTTTCCTAAGTTTCTTGTAATCCAATAATTTTCTCCTTTATGCCTACAGGTTCTTAATTTGGATGGGTTATAACAGTGGCTGTTGACATTGGTGTGTGTAATAAAAGAGGAACTTTGGTTTCTTTCCATGTGATGCTTTCTGTAGCATTTGTGACACAATCTTGCTGGTATCCCAAAAGGGAAAAGATGACAAATGAGTGCCAGAAACAGGAATAACAGAGGTCCAGTATGGCTTATACTCCCACCTCCCATGCCTGTGAGGTTGCAACCCACAGCAGGTACATTTGATCTTCTCGGTGGCGAAATACAGAGGCCAATCTGGTCTTGCCCTCTATTTCCTTGTCACTTTCTCTTAACTATTTTCCAGGCAAATTGTTTTTGACACCCTTTAACTGTGGTCTCCCACCATTCCTCAGGTATCTCTCATTCAACAGGCACTAATAATTCCCATCTACAAAACTAAATTATTACTTTTACACTTCTTGCAATAAGAGCATAAATTTTGTGAACCACAATACTAATTATTCCCACAATTCAAGCATTTACTTATAACCCAGCTAGCATGTCCAATATTGGAATGAATCAAATAAAGTTTACTAATGGAAATGGTAACTCCCCTTCTCCCCTGTACAATTCCCAGGCTAAGGTCAGAATACAAAAACAGTCTTGATCCTTCTATCTGAAGTATTCCTCCCCAAAGGAGATGTTTTATTCAGGCAGTGCTCGAAACCAGTGATATAAGCGTTGTCTTATTTCTTAATTAGGTGTTATTCTTTGTACATCTCTTGGATCATTTGGGTTTTCCCAAACTATTTCCACTCAGTCCCCATTGAAAAGTCAGTTCGGTATCACACAGTTTAAATGTGATAGTCCATTCCTCAGGTTTCTTCACAAGTCCTTTGATTCTGCTGGCATGAATCCACTCTCTTTCCGTGATTCCGATTGTTGCTTCAGTAGTACCTGGAAAGGACTCTTTAATAGCATAGTAATAAAAGAAAGACAATACTGCATTAACTTCTACCATTCGCTTTTCTTCCAAACTTTCTGGGTTTAGCTAAAAGCTTTCTCCACAGCAGCCTCTTCTTCTCCTATCCAGCTTTGCTAATAGCTGCAGAGGTAAATTCTTCGTTCTGTGAGTTAGAGTTAGTTAAATAAGAAAAGCTAGACCAATTTCAACACGAGATGTATCACATCTATTGCTTTTTACTTTTTGGGCAGCATTTAATTGTTTTAGCCTTACAAACCCATTCTTCAGGAAAAAACTTCTTTTTAACAGCAAACAAAACACACAAAAGAAAAAAACAAAAAACATTCTTACTTAAGAAAAACAAACCACTTTGTGAGGTTTGGAGAGTCAGCAATCTCTGCTTTGATTTTATCTTCTTGTGCTAGCCCCCTCCCCCTCTTTTCACAGCCTTGCTGTTAATGCCTTTCTTTGCCCTTCCCCCAGTGCTGCCACTTTGCTGCAGGGCCGGATCGGGGTAGAACAGCTATGGGCATGGGGACCCTGGGGTCATGCCTTTGTTCCCTTTTCCTTTTGCCCCCCCCCCCCCGCCCCTTCTTCTCTTCTTACTTTTTTTTTTTTTTTTTTTGATTCAACACACCTCAGATGGTGCAACGTGAACCCAACTAATTTACTTCTAAAAGTAAGCTTACAACTTTCTTTTACTAGGATTGCAGTAGCTGTTATAACTTAAATACATACTGGCTAGCTGTGGCTTACTGGGTCTAACATCTTTGATATATAAGCTACTAGATATTTTTTACTCTTCCTCACTCCTGAATTAAAATTTTATGAGCTACTCCATTTTCTGTATTTATGTATAAATGATAAAGGATTTTTCAAACAAGGGTAAGCTTAAAGCTTGTACTTAGGCTAGTTTTAACTTAACTCTTTTCATTTAACAATATCTTCCTTGGTCCGTTTTATATCGTCTCCCTCTGTCAATTTTTCATACACAAATTTTGCCCCCTGTATGTACCTCTCAATCCATATTCTATAATATTTCAGTAATCCAAGTAATTTTCTCATCTCCCTCTTTGAAGAGGGAGGGAGAAGGTATAAAATTCTTGCAATTTTCTCATGGTTGGGTTTCCAGCTACCTTTATTTATTAAGTGTCTAAGATATTTTACCTCTGGTTCTACATATTACAGTTTCCCTTTTGATACCCTTAGTCCTCTTTTCCCTGAGAAAATTCAAATGTTATATAGTAGATTCTCTCACTTCAGCTTCTTCAGATAGTAAAAGATCATCCACATATTGGATAATTTGTATTCCAGGAGGAGTAGGGAAATCTAGTAGTACTGTTTCTAAAGCTTGCCTAAGTAAGTTTGGGGATTACGTAAACCCCTGTGGTAATTTTGTCCATCTTAATTGCTCCTTTCTCCCAGTTTTTGGGGTTTTTTTTCTTTTTGGATCCTCCCATTCGACGGCAAAAATATCTCGGCTCTCCTTGGCTAGTGGGCAAGCCCAAGAAGCCTCCTTAAGATCTACTGCACTAGACCACTGTAATATATGGTAGAGATAATTCATGCTATTAATGTATAAAATATTGTAAAATCCAAACTATGTCTTTTGACCATCCTGGCCAGGACCAGTGTCTTATTCATATACATCTGGTTCTCAGACGCACGTTAAGATAAACATCGAAGTTTTAACGTAAGAATAGAAGCTCCCAGGTCGATAATCGCTGGCTTCCCCGGGTTGCCGGGCCCACCTGAAAGTGATTATCGCCTTGCCGATTGCATCTGTCAAGATAACCGATGACACCACCCTGATACATCTGAATACACGGCTTCCCAGAAGCCAATTGACGTCGATGGCACACCTGGACTTGGCCTTTGTCCAGCTATGCATGTGAAGAGATACAGAGGAAATTTAGTCATCTTTGCCTCGGGCAAAATAAACTGTATAAAACCCTGCTGCAAGAGGCAGCATGGGTGAACAGAGGGGGAGACTCTGACACTCTGGAGGTCAGATCCAGGTTCAGCCGGTGTTGACCCCAGGCTTGACACTGTATCTTTGGCTGTGGTGGTTTCGACAACCGAACTTTGGTCTTGCAGACAAATTAATAAATCTTTGCTAAATTTTCTTATAAGTTTGGCTCACGATTTGATCATTTATAACAATCTGGTGACCCCGATGTGATTTGATATTGGGGTTCAGGACCCCCTTCCCGCCTGGAAGGCACCCTGCTGATTTCAGGGGTCTGAGCAGGATTGGAGTCCGTGAAACCAATCAAATTCACAAGAATTGAAACCAGAGCCACAGCCAAAGAAAGATAATACGGGCCCAATTCTCGGAAACTTGGTACGAGCCAGAGGGATCTCCGAGCCCGAGGTGTTTTTCCACTCAGAAAAATCGACATGCACGAAGAAATCCACGCGGGAAAAGGAACCGTGAGTATCGCGTGGTTGAGTGGGGTGTGACCGAACGTGTGTGTGAGATGTGACTCTGTCATGAGGCAAGTGTGGACCCCACGATCGCATTTCCACCATCCCATGAGGGATGTGGTCGGTCAAGGGGGAAGCGGAACGTTTTTTCTTAACACACGCAGGACCCGAGGATTGGGGGGAGTTCGAGGGGGGAAAACGGTCACGGTTGGGGTCAGGAGGGGGAAGAGATGATCCTAGAAAATTCTAGGAGCCCGTCTGCCTTCTGATCCAGAGGAAACAGGTAAGAATCAGTCAAAAAGTCAGCAGAATGGTTCTCTGCTCGACTGAGACTGGCGGCTTTTCGCGAGCCCGAGAAATCAGCATCGGACAAAGAAACGGGACTCGCGACGAACGCCCCAGCAGGAGGAGACAAGGTAAGAAAAATCGCAGGAGGGATCTTTGGAAAAATGGGGTTGGGAAAGAGCAGGTTTCAGATAAAATCCCAGGAAAAATCTCCCCAGGGTCCTGGGAAAGTTCCGCCAGAAATCCCAAGAGATAGTCCATTGGGGTAGATGTTAGAACACTGGGATGAAAGCCCAAGGACAGCAGGCAGATCCAAGGAGAAAATGGTCCATTTTTGTATGGAAAAATGAGGAGGGAAGGAGATCGGAAAATACGTGGTGTGGCCGATTTTCGGTGCTTTTGGTCTTGCAAGTCCTTGTGCGATGGCATGTTTGATCGCCGCCCGCAGGATTTGGAGGAGGTTGAGTGTGCCGAGGTGTGGAGGTGTGCTTGTGCGAGTTTGTGCCCAGTGCGAGCCCTCTGATGCGTGGTGGACAGGGGAGGGGAAAGGGAGACTTTAGACAGTCTCCCACCTCCTTACTTTGTTCTTCCGCCGCAGCCTGGACCGGCTCAGGCGCAGCTGGTGCCCACGCTGCCTCCCGGGGCGGCACTCCCGCTGGGTCAGGGTGCGGCACCACCACTCCCACCGGCGCGGGCTGCAGCGCCTTCCCTTCCATGTGAACAAGGGGCGGCGACAACTCCACTCCCATGTGGGCAGCCGCTGCCGCGGACCCTTCCCAGAACTGAGGAGGGGCCGGTCACCGTCCCTGGAGGCAGCCCTCCCCCGGCCCATCGGGCGAGGCGGCGAACAAGGAGGAACCCTAACGGGGGGGGGGGGGAGCAGGGACGAGAGATGGCCAAACCAGAAACCATCTTGGAATGCCCAGACAGAGGAGGGGAGGCAGAAAATGATAAATTTGAGAAATATAATTCAGGGTATCAGGGAGGCAGTATCCAAGGGACAGAACATGAGCAAGGTACTCCGAGAGTGCCAAGGGAAAGATGAGACCCCCACAAAATGGCTGGAGAGACTCCACAAGGGTCTGAGAACTTATTCGGGGATGGACCCTGACTCTCCGGTGGGGATGGTTTTGTTGAAAACGCAATTTGTGGCAAAATCTTAGGAAGATATTTGGAAAAAGTTAGAAAAGATACACGGCTGGCAGGAACAAGGGTTGCAGGAGCTGCTTCGGGAAGCCCAGAAAGTCTACTTAGACGGGATGAGGAGAAACAAAAGATTCAAGCCAAGGTATTGGTGGCTGCAGTAAGGGAAGCACAAAAGCAGGAGCAAGGTAAGGATGCAGCGAAAAAGGCGCCGGCAAAGAAACAGGGTTCTTCACAGGGAAAAGGATTGAATGATCAAAGGCGGGATTTTGAGTGCTATTACTGCAAACAGAAGGGACACATCCAAAGGAATTGTCCCAACAAAGCCAAGGAACAAGCGATGTTTCAGGAAGATTAGGGGTGTCAGGGGATTTTCAGTTTGGGGTCCGGAACACCGAGGGAGCCCTTGATAAAATTAAAAGTAGGACCCCAAAGGGAGGAGATGTGGTTTAGGGTAAACTTGGGGGCAGAACGGACAGCAGTACAAAGCTACCGAAGGGGTGCTCTCTGAGCGACGATTCCATGATGGTAATTGGGGCAAAGGGGGAACCTTTCGAGGTTCCAATCATAAAAGACGTAGAAATAGAAACAGAAAAGAAAAAGTGCAAAGGAAATATATTGTTGATACGGGATGCTGATTTCAATTTGCTGGGGCGGGACATGATGTTTGCTCTAGAGATTGGGTTGGCAGTGGAAAAATCCTGGCTCAAGGTGAGAATGTACAAACTCACTGTACAAGACGAAGAAAAGATAGACCCGAGGGTGTGGTATGTTCAGGGGGAGGCTGGATATAGAGCCGATTCCGGTCAAAATTGAGAGACCAGAAGACCCGATACAGGTCAAAAAATATCCCATCTCCATGGAGGGGAGGAGAGGTTTGAAGCCAGTGATTGATGAATTAATAAAGAAAGGTACGCTGGAGCTGTGCATGTCTCAGCACAACACCCCAAATTCTGGCAGTGAGAAAAACAGATGGCAGCTTCAGGCTGGTGCAAGATTTAAGGGCTGTGAATCAGAGAACTAAGACTTTGTTCCCCATGGTCTCAAATCCTTACACGTTGTTAAATAACATTTCTCCCGAGGACACGTGGTACAGTGTGATTGACTTAAAGGACGATTTCTGGACTTGTCCTCTAGACAAGGACAGCAGAGTTTACTTTGCATTTCAATGGGAAGACCTGGAGACGAACAGAAAGCAGCAGCTCAGGTGGACTTCGTTGCCTCAGGGCTTCGTGGACTCTCCAAATTTATTCAGGCAGGCACTTGAGCAGGTTTTAAGTCATTTTGTACCAACAGAAGGGACAAAAATTGCTACAATATGTAGACGATTTGTTGGTTGCAGGTCTGAGGGAGGAGGTCGTAAGGCCGAGCACAATCGAGCTTTTGAACTTTCTGGGGGAAAAGGGGTTGAAGGTGTTGAAGTTGCAATTCACAGAGCCCGAGGTCAGGTACTTGGGACATTGGTTAACCAAGGGCAAAAAGAAATTGGACCCAGAGAGGGTGGCAGGGATTATCGCCTTACCACCCCCACAGACAAAAAGGGAGGTCAGACAGCTTTTGGGGTTGTTGGGATATTGCCGGCAGTGGATTGAAGGGTACAGTGAGAAGGTGAAGTTTCTATATGAGAAACTCACCATGGACCGGATCAAATGGACAAAGACAGACGAAGAGGAATTCAGGGGAGTCAAGAAAGCACTCACAGCAGCACCAGTGCTGAGCCTCCCTGATGTGAGGAAACCCTTTCAGTTGTTTGTGGATGTGAGCAGTCACACAGCACATGGGGTGTTGACACAGGACTGGGCAGGGGTCAGGAAACCTGTGGGTTACTTGTCCAGGCTTTTGGACCCGGTCAGCAGGGGCTGGCCCACCTGCTTGCAGGCGATTGTCGCTGTAGCATTGCTGGTGGAGGAAGCCAAGAAGGTAACCTTCGGCGCACCGTTGGTAGTATTTGCACTGCACAACGTGTGGGACATACTACAGCAGAAGGCAGACAAATGGCTCACTGATGCAAGGTTGTTAAAGTATAAGGCCATTTTGATTCACTCGCAGGACTTGGAATTGAGAACAATGACCGCGCGGAACCCTGCGCAATTTTTGTTTGGGGAGGCTTCAGAGGAACTGGTTCATGATTACGTGGAGGTGGTTGAATTGCAAACAAAGATCAGGGAGGATTTAGAAGAGGAAGAATTGGATGAGGGAGAAAAGTGGTTTGTGGATGGATCAAGCAGAGTAGTCAAGGGGAAAAGGAAATCAGGATATGCAGTCGTGGATAGAAAAATGGGAAAAGTGATTGAAGCAGGTCTCCTGAGTACGAGTTGGTTGGCACAGGCATGTGAACTGTATGCAGTTCTGAGGGTGTTGAAGGGACTGAAGGGGAAAAAGGGAACAATTTTTACAGATTTGAGGTATGCCTTTGGGGTGGTTCAATTGTTTGGGAAAATTTGGGAGGAAAGGGGGCTGATCAACACGAGAGGAAGGGACTGATGCACGGAGAATTAATCCGGCAAATCTTAGAAGCTCTAAGGGGGCCGGAGGAAATTGCAGTGGTCCATGCAAAGGGACACCAGGCAGGAATTCAGTTCTGGACCGGGGGGAAACAATTTGGCGGACCAGGAAGCCAAAACCGCGGCGTTGATGACGGTGAGTACCCCGGAGATCAAAGGGACTGAGATCCCAATGATCCTCCCTAGCCCTCCCAAAGGGGATTGAATGTTATGAGAAGATCGGAGGAGAATTGAGAGAAGGTAAGTGGAGATCACCTGAGGGGAGAGAACTAGTTTCTAAACGATTTACCAGGAGGATTTTGCGGAAATTGCACCAGCGAACACATTGGGGGGCACAGGCCCTGGCAGAACAATTTTTGAAATTTTTCAGGTGCAAGGGAATTTACAAATTGGCCAAACAAGAGGTACAAGGGTGCCTGATTTGTCAAAATTAACAAATCGAGGGCAAAACAGGCTGCCCTGGGGAGCCGCCCCATTGCGTACCGACCATTTGGAAAAAAATTCAAGTTGATTTCACAGAGTTGCCAAAAGTGGGGAGATTCAAACTTGTGACTGTGGACAAATTGACTCATTGGGTGGACGCTTTTCCTAGCCCAAGGGCAACGGCTCAGACGGTGTCCAGAAAAGTGTTGAAAGAAATTGTACCCCGATATGGAGTGATGAATTGCATTGATTCGGACCAAGGGACACATTTCACATCAAAGGTTATTAAGCAGATGGCTGATGCACTAGGCATTTGGTGGGAATACCACACTCTGTGGCATCCCCAGAGTTCAGGGCAAGTGGAAAGGATGAATCAGACCTTGAAAGTGCAGTTATCTAAATTGATTTTAGAAACTCAGATGTCTTGGTTGAAATGCCTGCCTTTAGAATTACTTAACATCAGAACGATGCCTCATTCGGAGACGGGGCTCTCACAGTTTGAAATGTTATATGGGATGCCATGTAGACATGGAATGCTGGTGGGACACCCCAGATTTGAGGACTGTCACATTCAACCATATCTGGTTGCAATCAACAAAAATTTGCAGGAACTCAGAAAACAGGGGATAGTGGCTCAGAGTGCTCCTTTGGGATTCGCTATCCACAAAATCCAACCGGGGGACAGAGTGCTTGTGAAAGTGTGGAAGGAGGCACCCCTGTCTCCCCACTGGGAAGGTTCCTTTCTTGTGCTCCTGACAGCAGACATGGCCATTCAGACGGCGGAGAAAGGCTGGACACATGCGTCTAGGGTGAAGAAAGTCGAGCATCAGGAGGAAGCGCCCAAGTGGAGGGTCACTTCTTCCCCAGGCGACTTGAAACTCAGACTGCAATGTCCTTGTAAATGACCAACGGCAAGTGGATAAGTTGTATACTGTCTGATTGTGTATGCTATCCGTTTGTACACTTCAAGTGTGAATATTGTCAGGGGTGTTTGTTGTTCACTGTAGAAGGGGACAGAAGCCGAAGGGGCTGTGCATTCAGTGTCTGGAGGAAGAGCTCGAACTGACAGACCGTATCCTAACCTTAGCCACAAATTTGGGAATCATTGAATTAGATTCACAGGAGTGGTTTCAAATTTTTCAAAACGGGGTGTGTGGGAAGATTAGATCAAAAGCAGAGATTCTGGATGTGGAGTGCCAGAAATCTATCAAAGTACTGTGCAGTTCCGATGCCGTCAGGGTTTTAAGGTGGGGTGCCTTTAAAAGGAGGTATGCGGCTAGGTGAGAGAATGTGTTCCCTGAAGAATACTCCTGCTGCCGCGAAGATGGTCTTCCTCGCCGCTGGTGGCACCCCAGGGGGTGGAGGCAAAGGCAGAGGAGTACGCCTGGTGGGAATCCTGATTGGCCTGAGCCTAGCCATGTGCGGGACGCAGAGTCTGCACATTGAGGTCCTGATGAGAGGCGGAAACAAGAGCTCCACAGATGAGTGCGGAAATTGCACTCAGCTGGTCTCAGTTGTAGGGGATGGGAGACCCTCAGCATACCAAGCCCCGGAAGAATGTCTCAAGGAGCCTGGCAGGTACTGTTGGGAAAACGGCACGAGGGTCAAATTGTGTGAATTGGAAAAAGGGATTTGGTGTATCAATCCCGAGGCGGGGCTAAGGAATGGGCAGTCAGATGAGCACAAACACCAGATACGGAAATGAAATGCAGAAATAATGTCAATCCCCATTTGTAACCAATGTAACCAGACCATGTGGGTTGGGGGAAAGACGGAATCGATCTTTGTTGCATATCACCAGCTGAATCCATTGTGTTATGACAATGCGAGGCTGGGGATATGCATGATGAACGGGAAAATGTATTGGATGGCAAGAAATGTTAAGTTTGATAACAAATTTACCTTGAACAGAGACCCACTCATATTGGATTTGGCACAGGCAAAGGATGATAGGGTGTGCCTGCAATATGACTGGGTTATCTGCTTCACGAGAAATAAAGTTGGTGAGGATCCTGAGGGAAGAATGAGAGAAATAACTCAGGAATTGAAGCGAAGGGAGTCAGAAGTGAGGAGAAAAAGAGTTGAACAGGAAAGACTGAAGACACTGGGAAAACAGTATAAATTGCTGGAGAAAAAATATGCTGAGGGGCAACTACCTTCCCCAGATAGGAACATGTTCATTGACCTGATGCAAGAGATTGCAACTGAATTAGGATTGTCAAATTGTTGGATTTGTGGGGTGGCTGAAGTCAGCAGAAAAATGGCCTTGGAAAGGGGAAGGTTTGGCTCCAGAACAGCTTTTGAAATGGGACAATCCGAGGGTCTCAAAATTGGCACAGAGACCTGAGGGATGGATTTTGGACCAGAGGGTGATTGGAACCATCTGCATCAGTCGAAAAGGAAAGGAGTACACCGAAATGGTGGCAAACACCCCGTGTGTGTCTACCCTGACAGTGAACTCAAACACCAAAAGCAAGGTCTGGCAGCCAGAACCCCCTTTGGGGTACTGGAGCCAGAAGAATGAGACAAATTGTGAATGGAACAAAAGGATAGGACTGTGTTGGGTCAAAAATCCAGGAGCCAACCCCTTTTCAATCCTTGGAGGGCATGAGAGAATACTGGGGAGACCCAGGGAAAATAAACATCAGATGGAAAGCCCCGGATGGAATTTATTGTGTTGCAGTGTGATGTCATTTCCTGTTTCACCTATCCCAACCCCCCAGGTGTGCCAACCTCTCCTTTCCACTTTGCCCTCCTGCTAAGAGCTGTCCATCAATCTTAACATTCCAGCAAGGGCGTCGTGTGGTTGGCAGAAGTTCAAAAGATGCCCCTCAGGTCCGGGCTCATTGGCCTGTCCAAGCGTCTATATCCCTTGAGCCTTCCCCTCCTCCCACCTGGTTGGTGGCTCACCTGTCCCTTCACCTCCCCCTGTCCCCGGGTCTTAAAAGGAGACGAGACCATGTGGTCGAGATTCTGTTGGGAGCTGTTACAAGATTCAGAGGTCTGTCATCCTGGAATAAAACTCTGGATTAAAACTCTACAGCAGAATCCTCTCCTTTTTCTCTTCACTGTTGCCTGAACCTTTTCCACCAGAGGTAAACAGAGTTCCTACTATGCCTGGATTTGTTCCGAGTGCCTAGCTGCAGCATCCAGCCAGCCAAAAGTATCTCTGAGGTGAAACACCACAGCTGCTGCCTTTGGCCCAGCAGCAAGGGCCAGATGAGCCCAGGTACATCCCACCCGGTAATATTGGGATTAATATTCCATATCAGTCGTCTTGCTACCTCATCTCTTTACCTCTTCTTCTATTTCGATGCTTTATTTGGCTATAGAAATTTTCAAAACCGGTCTTTGCAGCTATCCCCGGGGATGAATCCATTTTCAACACAGCAGATACAAGTGTTAAAAATGCCAATCACTTGTTTTCAAAATTTTACAAGTTTAATAGTAATAAAATGGGTATAAAAATAGTAATACAATTAGAGTAATGATAATTTGGACAAGTTGAAATAGGACAATATGAGACAATAAAGACAAAGAGTTACGGACGTCCGGGTACCTTTTTCTGGGCAGCACAAGCCCAAAAAAGGACACCCGCTAACAAAGGATTAACCCTTAAAAGCAATAGCCTGTTGCATAGTCATACACTTCATACATGATGCATAAATTCCATTCAAACACAGGATTCTGTCTGGTCATCGTCAACTTCTTCCTCCAAATCCTAACAGCGCCTTCGAGGCGGGAAGAAGTTCATTTATTTTGATAAGAGGGCCATAAATCCTTCTTCTCTGAAAGATTTAGGTGTCCTGTGGCTGCTATCTTGCTGCGAGTCCTTTCTTTTTAAAAAAAAGTATCCTACATAGCATAGTTTCAATTTTAACAATTTTTCTAACCTAAAACTATATTTAACACAGTACTTAAGAAAACTAATACAGCATTACTTTCTAACACAACACATATAATATTCATTTTAATATTTGCGAAAAGCCAATCATAAAATACATGCATTTTTCACAATCCTCACTCTTATTCTTTGTAAATCATTTGGCTTGAGCAATATTTCTTATCTACTTGCATCTTCTGGACTATGCTGGCAAAATAAAACAGGGGATTACACAAGGAAGAGATATAAAAACAGGTGTAACACATGATGATCTTAATTTCTTCTAATACATTACCCCACCAGCTAGGTTTTAACATTGTTTTCTAATTATTTTGGTCCGGTACCTGGGTTATTATATGCATATATATATTTTTTTCTTCTTTGATTTCTTTTGCTTTTGCTAGAATGACTTTTCTGTGGTCATCAGTCTTCAACAATCTGATATATTAAACTTTCCACAAACACCCCCTTCTTTTGCCAATAAATAGACTAAAGCCAACCTATTCTGATACACTACAGGTTTTGTTTGGATTAGCTGACTTGATATTAACTCTAATGCCTGGGCGGCTTTATTTGCTATCATTTCTATAACTGCTTGGAGTCTTGTAATATGACTCAATAGATAATTTGGGGTCAATACAGAGTTAAATTGCTGTGATGGTTTTACCTTTTCATTTACTATTTGTTTTTTTTACCAAATCTTGAACTGTCTCTTCACGATTAAATGTAAAACAAATCCATCTCTCTCCTTTTGGACATTCAATTCCAAATCTATTACCACTTTTTCCTAAGTTTCTTGTAATCCAATAATTTTCTCCTTTATGCCTACAGGTTCTTAATTTGGATGGGTTATAACAGTGGCTGTTGACATTGGTGTGTGTAATAAAAGAGGAACTTTGGTTTCTTTCCATGTGATGCTTTCTGTAGCATTTGTGACACAATCTTGCTGGTATCCCAAAAGGGAAAAGATGACAAATGAGTGCCAGAAACAGGAATAACAGAGGTCCAGTATGGCTTATACTCCCACCTCCCATGCCTGTGAGGTTGCAACCCACAGCAGGTACATTTGATCTTCTCGGTGGCGAAATACAGAGGCCAATCTGGTCTTGCCCTCTATTTCCTTGTCACTTTCTCTTAACTATTTTCCAGGCAAATTGTTTTTGACACCCTTTAACTGTGGTCTCCCACCATTCCTCAGGTATCTCTCATTCAACAGGCACTAATAATTCCCATCTACAAAACTAAATTATTACTTTTACACTTCTTGCAATAAGAGCATAAATTTTGTGAACCACAATACTAATTATTCCCACAATTCAAGCATTTACTTATAACCCAGCTAGCATGTCCAATATTGGAATGAATCAAATAAAGTTTACTAATGGAAATGGTAACTCCCCTTCTCCCCTGTACAATTCCCAGGCTAAGGTCAGAATACAAAAACAGTCTTGATCCTTCTATCTGAAGTATTCCTCCCCAAAGGAGATGTTTTATTCAGGCAGTGCTCGAAACCAGTGATATAAGCGTTGTCTTATTTCTTAATTAGGTGTTATTCTTTGTACATCTCTTGGATCATTTGGGTTTTCCCAAACTATTTCCACTCAGTCCCCATTGAAAAGTCAGTTCGGTATCACACAGTTTAAATGTGATAGTCCATTCCTCAGGTTTCTTCACAAGTCCTTTGATTCTGCTGGCATGAATCCACTCTCTTTCCGTGATTCCGATTGTTGCTTCAGTAGTACCTGGAAAGGACTCTTTAATAGCATAGTAATAAAAGAAAGACAATACTGCATTAACTTCTACCATTCGCTTTTCTTCCAAACTTTCTGGGTTTAGCTAAAAGCTTTCTCCACAGCAGCCTCTTCTTCTCCTATCCAGCTTTGCTAATAGCTGCAGAGGTAAATTCTTCGTTCTGTGAGTTAGAGTTAGTTAAATAAGAAAAGCTAGACCAATTTCAACACGAGATGTATCACATCTATTGCTTTTTACTTTTTGGGCAGCATTTAATTGTTTTAGCCTTACAAACCCATTCTTCAGGAAAAAACTTCTTTTTAACAGCAAACAAAACACACAAAAGAAAAAAACAAAAAACATTCTTACTTAAGAAAAACAAACCACTTTGTGAGGTTTGGAGAGTCAGCAATCTCTGCTTTGATTTTATCTTCTTGTGCTAGCCCCCTCCCCCTCTTTTCACAGCCTTGCTGTTAATGCCTTTCTTTGCCCTTCCCCCAGTGCTGCCACTTCGTTGCAGGGCCAGAGTAGGGGTGTTGCCTTCTTGTGAAGGCCGCGATGACCTGGTTTCAGGGGTCCAGCACTTCGATCTCCTTTTGTGGGATCCCTTGTGGCCAATAACGGACGCTGACACCAATGTGGTGGACGGTTAAAGGCGTTTATTGAGGGGTCTTAAGGGTATTTATGGACTGAGGGGTCTCTCTACGTCAGACAGGGGTTTGGCTATACTTTCTAGGGTTAGTATGGAGTGGAAAGTTACTGGCATGCATAGGTTAGGGGGGCTACACGTCTGGCTACATTCCAAGGGTGATCCTTATCTATGGGGAGGGGGGTAGAAGGATTCCTGTAACTTTCCGTTACAGCCCGAAATCTTCCGTGCGCCTGTCCCTGGCCTACCACACTTCCCCCCCCTCTTTCACAAATGAACGAGGTAGTCTTATACATAGGCACTGAAATGAGGTAGGAAGTTGAGATCTGAGTAGGGAAAAGGGTCTTGGGAAACCTGAGTAAGTTTCTGCCAGGCAAGTCTCTCGTGACTGGCAGCGTTCCCTGTTGAATTCACAGGAATTGTGGCTGCCCCAGGAACAGGATGTTAGCCCATTCTATGCGGGCCTGAACGAATGAGACTAGCTTGTTCAGCAGGCATGGTCCGAAGGTAATAGCTAAAAGCAGTATTGCCAACGGACCTATTAGGGTAGAAATCAGGGTGGTTAGCCATGGTGATTGGTTGAACCAGGATTCGAACCAGTTCTGTTGGGCTTCCCTGTCTCTCTGTCTCTGAGCCAGTCTGTTTCGGAGTTCTGCCATGGAGTCTCTAACGACTCCTGTATGGTCAGCGTAGAAGCAGCATTCCTCTTTCAAGGCAGCACACAGGCCCCCTTGTTGCATGAACAGGAGATCCAGTCCTCGCCTGTTCTGCAGGACCACTTCTGAGAGTGAAGAGACTGACTTTTCTAGGAAGGAAATGGATTTCTCGATCCTCTGCAGGTCCTCATCGATGGTCATCTGCAGCTGGGACAATCCTTGGTGTTGAGTCGCTAGGGCTGAGACACCTGTTGCCGTTCCAGCCGCTCCTAGGCCGAGCAGCATTGCGATAGTTATACCTGTTAATATTTCTCTCTTGTGGAGCCGGTTGTTATTTTCGGAAAGGTGGTACACCTCTTCGTCTGAGTGGTACAGGATCCTAGGGATGATCAGAACTTGAACACAAAAGTCGTTAGAGTTATCGAATTTGGCAAGAGACACGCAGGGACTTACTCCAGATCTCTGGCAGACCCACATCCCAGATGCGGATGGGACTACCCACTTATTATTTTTTCTGTCGGGCTCGACTACTTCGGTGCAGATGTCGCCTTTCCGCTTAGCTAGGGTTGCATTGCCGAAGCATCTGCCCTGACCTGTGACTTGACTCAGGGTAATTCCTTTGCGGGGTGTGTCCCATCTGCACTGGCGAGGGGCATCGGCTGTGGAATAGCTGAAAGGGGTATCTAAAGCGACTCCTTCGTAAAAGGGGGGTTTAACATCGTAACAAAGCCAGCAGGAATCGGTTAGGTTCGGGTTAGATTCATTTAGGGATAGAAAGGTGGCTTCTAACATGCGAAGGATTGGGTTCGAGCCTGAACTGGCTGATTGGCCTATCTGGAAGGCTTCCTCATCGCCAGTCAGGATGTCGGTGACCCTTGTGGGTAAGGGTTTGGGGTAGGTCATATTTTTCCCTTCCTGTGTGCTTTTGATCACTTTGTTGGGCCCGACTGCTCTGGGTGCTGACGGTGGGAATCTGGTAATTCGCACATTCACCCACTTTTCTGACCCTTGAAGGACTACTGTCCATGCTTTGCCCACGGCCCAGCTAGGGTGATTCGGCTGCAGAACTGTCATGTTATAGTGAGTGCATTTCCGGAATTTGGGAACTTTATGTTGGTTTCGATAGAAACTTCCCTGGAGGAAGACGGGTGTTTTGCAACCTGCGGGCGCCCAGGTGAACTGTAGGAATTTGTCGGGCTCTTGTGGGTCCCACCCAGGTCCTGACGGCCTGGCGTCTGTAACTATTGTTTCGCAGCCCCAGTGTCCACAGTATCCCCACCCTGGGCGATTGCAATAACTTTTTCCTGGGTTTGAGGCTGGGCACCAGTAAGATAGGTACATGTGTGTGGCGTGTGAAGAATAGGGGTCTACCTTTGGTTGTTCTGGAAACAGGTCGGTGATGTGAAGCATGAAGGACGGGGCGTTCGGCGTGGTGATGACTCTGAGCACCTTGTCACCAGCAACGTGTTGCATGACCCACCTGAAGGGCTGATGAGGGTAGTAGTCTGGGCTGGCTTGTCCTCTGGTGACAAGCCCCAATAGCATGATCACGCAGAAACACCGCGCTTGCTTGGGTCTCGCCCGTGTGGGTCTCTCAGGTGCTGTCCGGTGGCTTGGTGGACTGTCATTTTCCTCTGGGAGGGGAACGTACGCATCCCGGGGACGGCCGATAAGCATGTCCTGTAAATAGAAACTCACAGTTCTCATCAGTCTTGTCCCGCCCACTATGAAGGTCAGGCTTGATTGACCTAAGTGGACACCACCTAATTTCGCCGTCCTTTTTGACAGCTGCGTACCCTCGTCCCGTGAGCATCAACCTCCAGCCCTGTTCCCATTCACCTAGCTCATTTCTAATTGCAACCTGTGGGCCTTCCTCTAGAGCTCTGGTGGCCCAGTGTTTTTGGACAGGGCTGTTTGTCTCATCCCCCCTGGGAAACTGATTCAGTGCTAGCAAAGCAGTTGCTAGCATGCGTGCCTGTTCTCCCGGGGGAATAGAATTGGCAAAACCCTCTGCTTTTGCCAACACCTCCAGCCTGGTTTTCAGGGTCTGATTCGCCCGCTCTACTATGGCCTGCCCAGTACTGTTATACGGGATACCCTGTACTAGTGTGATGCCCCATTTCGAGGCGAATTCTTGCACTGGTTTGGAGGTGAAATTGGAACCGTTGTCAGTTTTTATCTGCTTGGGGATGCCAAGCCACGCCATGGCTGTCAGCCAGTGCTGAATTGTGGCTTTAGAGTTAGTTTTGGGGTGCTGTGTGGCCACGATCATCCCGCTGAAAGTGTCCACCGTCACGGCAAGCCACGCTCGGGGCTTCAGCAGTTGACACAAGGTGAAGTCCGACTGCCAGATTTGTGAAGGCTTGAGACCTCTCGGGTTGATCCCACTGGTCCACAGGGGTGACTTCTGGCAGTGAGGACAGGTAGCCACCACATGCCTCGCGTCTGCTGTTGAAATCCCACACCTCTTCGCCAGGGCCTTGGCCCCGATGTGGAGTGATTCATGCAGCTGGCGAGCTTCCTGCAACGTCCATACGCCTTTTGCTGCGGCGTCCGCCTTGTCGTTGCCTGTCTGGAAGTAACCTTTGATTGGGTCGTGGCTGTTGGCGTGAATGATGGATACGGTGCCCTGTCGTGAAGAGAGCGCTTCTTCCAGCATTAGGGCTGCTGTAGATGTTGACACACCTGGTCCTGCCATGGCTAGGCAAAGCCTTGCCACGAATATAGAGTCTGTTACTATATTGAGGTGCTCATCTTTGAAAAGTCCGCACGCCAAGACTACTGCTGTTGCTTCCAGTTGCTGCACTGACAGTGTGGGGTCACACGCTTTGATGCAATGCCATTGCTCTCCTGCCTGCCACACTGCCGTTGCCGTAGAAGTCGTGGAGGAAGCGTCTGTGAAGACTGTCGGTCCTGGCTGCGGTCGGTCCTTGACCTTTGGCGGTATGTCTATGTCGACGATGGTTAGCAGCCGAGTCCAGGGCGGTTTTGCTGAGTAGGAGATTTCTCCTCCGAAGCCGGTGAGAGCAAGGGCTAGGTGCTCTGAAATTGTGGGTGACTCTGCAGACGGTTGCTTGCGAAAGGGAAGGTGTATTCTCGTCGGCTCAGTTCCTAGGTGTCTCAGGGCGAGTTTCCTGCCTTTCCTGATGAGGTTAGCGACGCATTCGACTCCTGGGGAGAATGCACGAGCAGGTCTCCCGAGGACCACCCATTGAATCGGCTGGGCCTTTTCCGAAGGCCCTTGTGCCAGTGCCCCCACTCCGCCCTTTGGCGTGAAGTGTATGTATAAGTCCAGGGGCAAGGCCGGGTTCCACCTGGCTAGTGTGCCAGTGGACATTTGCTGATCGATGAAATCGAGGGAGCTCGCCGCTTGTGGTGTCAGCTCCTTGGGTTCCCAGGGGTGTTGTCCCTTCAGGAGGTCATATAAGGGGTCCATGACCTCGGGGGGGATCAGGACGACATTGCGGACCCACTGCAGCGATCCCACCAGGCATTGCACATCGTGAAGTGTCCTGATGTCCCGGTTGATCCTTACCTTGGGAGGAGTCACGTAGGAGCTTGTGATTCCCACTCCCAGGAAGGTCACGCAGGGTCCTCTCTTGACCTTTGCGCTCGCGATCTCAAAGCCGTTGGTCCGGAGGGTTTCTGTGATCGCAGACACCAGGTGGTCCACCTGGCTCGTCGATGGTGCAGCGACTAGGATGTCGTCCATGTATTGGATGATGGTTGCGGCAGGGTAGGAATGTCGGACTGGCATCAGTGCTCTGTCCACGGTGATCTGGCAGATAACCGGACTGTCCACTAGGCCCTGGGGAAGTACCCTCCATTGGAAACGGAGGTTAGGCCGATTACCGTTTGGAAACGCGACGGAAAAGGCAAAGCGTTCTCTGTTGTCCGGATGCAGGGGTATCGAGAAGAAACAGTCTTTGATGTCCAGTACTGCGCATGGCTGTCCTTCAGGGATGGCTGAATTCATGGGTAGCAGTGTCTGGACCGGACCCATGGGTCGAATCGTCTTGTTCACTTCTCTCAGGTCGTGGACGAGACGATAACCCTCTCCGGACCTTTTGGGGATTACAAACACAGGGGTGTTCCATGGACTGGTGGAGGGTTCTATGTGACCCTTTTGCAGTTCACGGTTAACCAGTTCCAGCAAAGCTGCCACTCGAGGCTCTGACAAAGGCCACTGCTCCCTCCAAACAGGATCTGATGATTTCCAAGTCAATTTGATCGGCAGCTGAGGGTGTACAGCAGTGGCCCCTATGATAAATTTGTAATCTTGACTCCTAGCATAGCAAGGACATCCCTTCCTATTAGTGGCGGAGAGTTTTGCAAAATGTAGGGGTAAATTGCTACTGTCTGTTCTGGTCCCTTGTTTGTGTGGAGTGTGATAGCCACCAGCTGGGTGCTTTTCCACGCCCGGGTTTGTCCCCCCACCCCGTTCACTGGGGGGACTTCCTTAAACCGCCAATGTCTGGGCCAATGTCGCTGAGGGAGAATTGTGCAGTCTGATCCCGTGTCTACCCAAAACTGAAGCCCTACGATGTGGGGGTCCTGGCTGCCATAGAGGCGGCATGTCCCCCACACCCTCGGGGGCTCCTTCCCTATTCTCATGGCCAGGGCCACCCAGGGGTCCCGGTTTGGGGCGTCCCCTGCTGGCCCTGTTGCGCTTGCGTGGCTTGTGATGATGGGGGGTGCGAGGGTGCAGTTGCATAGCTCTGCCATTGTATCGCTGGCGGGGGTGCAATACTGACCGTCTCCTGTGGGAGCATAGGGTATGAGGATCCCCTGCCCCATTGTGGGTTGACATAGATGGGCCGTCTCGCATCCATAGTGGGAGGGGGCTGAATATGGCCCGCACGCCCCCCCCCTCTCCCGTTTCCCCGGGGCCGGGATCTACAGTCCCTAGCGAGGTGACCTCTCTTCCCACAGCTCCAGCAGGTCCCTCTGGGGCGCTGTTGGGGCGAGGGTGTTGCCTGGGGACGCTGTGCCGGCTGGGGGCAGTTTGCCACGACATGACCTGACTGACCACATTTGAAGCAGGCCATCACACTGGTTAGGGTGTGCACGGTTGCCTGAAGTGGGGTCAGCTGCTCTTCCCTCACAACATGCTTAATCATGTCAGCCAGGCTGGCCCCGGCTGGTAGGGAACGCAATATATCTTTGGTTATGGTGTTACATTGCTGCCGAAGGCAGTCAGTTACCACCGGGCCCTTTGCGACAGCGGGTAGATTAGAAGAGTCCACGGCAGCCTGAAGGCGGTCAACAAATTGTGTAAAGCTTTCACTCTCCCCCTGTTTGATGGTCGACCATGGTGTCGGTCTGGCCACCACCCTGGATGCGGCGCGTATAGCTTCTCTGGCCGCCCGGGAAGTCGCCCTGACTTCCTCGATCCGGAGCTGGGCAGCTTGTTGCTGGGGTGTGGCCACTTCGTCGTGCTTCCCCAACAACCTAGATAAACTCGACCCGTGGAGTGGCTGCCCTTCCCCCGCCGTCTGAGCGAGCATGGTTGCACATTGGTCCGTCCATTCCTGCTTAAATATTATCAAACCCGCCCCATCAAAAAGCATACGGCTTATTTGCACTATATCAAAAGGGAGTAAATCATCATTGCTAAAAAGACCATCCACGAGAGTGGAAACCACCCCTGAGTTAATTCCTTTTTCTGAAATGGCTTTTACTATTGTTTGAACGTCTTTGGAATTAACGGGAGTATACGTTCTTTGCTGGTTCCCCTGGGGTCCCGTAATTCTCACCGGAAAGGCATGCACTGATGCTGCGGATGCCCATTCCGCGCATTCGATTTTGATTTTACCCCAGTCGGTGAGTTCGTATTGGGGCTGGTTCCCGGTTGTGTTAAAAGTTTTAATTGGTTTCGTCCGAAACCGCATTGATTCTGTTTTCTCTGCTTCTGAGTCGCTGCTGGACTCGGTGGGCTCCGCAGAGCGATCTGGGGAGCTGTGGCTCCCTTCAGAGTCGGAAGTCGACTGCCAATATACTTCCGGTCTCTGCTGCCGTTTTGTCCGGCTATGGCCCCGCTCCTCCCCTCGGGGGCGGTGCTGATGTTGCTGGCGGTGCCGCCCCCTGGGCTCGCCCTGCCTCCCGCAGAGAGGGATCTCTCCCATATATGGTGGCATCAGTAGGCGCGGCTCCCGAGCGAGTGCCTGCCCTCTGTTGCACCCCCACGCATGCGCGTCTGCTGGGATCCACGGCTCTCGGCCGGGCATGGGCTCAGCGCTGGTTTCCCGCGCATGCGTGTTCGCGGCTGGCCGCGGTTCTGGGTTCTTCCCGCCGTGAGGCGGCGGGCTCCACCCCTCTCCCCGGCCACCCGCGCCATATTCAAACGGGTAGGGCGGCGGATCCCCTCCGCCGCTCGCCCGCGCGCTTGCCCTCTCGATATTTCGGGCTTCTGTCGCCAGCCCCTCCCAAAAGGACCGTGCGAGTCCCTCCGCTTCTTGCGCTAAGTCGGCTAGCGGCGGGGAAGGGTTGGGCGAGGGGTCCGCGGGCACCCCGGGGGGCTCCGGAGGTGGTGTGGGCCCCGGCGGGTCCCCCGAAATGGTCAGGGGGTCCCCCGGGGGCTCCGAGGGCTCCGGGGGCTTTGGGCTGGAGGAGGGATGGGTCGCGCCCGGCCCCCCCGTCTCCCCGCTCTCAATCGAGTCGCCGCCAGGGGGGTTTCGCGTTCCCGCCCCCTCCCCCTGCTGTGGCGCGATTAACAAACAGGAGCGCGCAGCATTCCACGTCTCCTGTTCTTCTAATGCTTTGCGTAGGGCGGCTTCTGCCTTCCCCCACGCTTTCAGGCTTTTGCTGCTGCCTGTGGCTTTTGTATCCTCTGCTAGCGCGACAGTACATTTCTGCCACACCCCAGGGTGTAATATATCTATGGGTCGAGAAAGGACCCCAATTTCTAGGAGTCTCGTCAATGCGAGATTAAAATTCCTGAGTTCACATTTGATTCCCCATTGCATATGTATCAAACTTACGACCTTCGCTATCGCTTCCATACGAATCGCGGGTCTCTGGGGCGTCCCCCTTCTTCGCTATGGCCGTTCCGGCGTTGAGTGCTGTCCCCTGGCCAGGAGTACTCCCGTCGCCCGGACTCGTCCCTTCGTCCCGATCCCGGGTTTCGGCACCACTATGTTGCCTTCTTGTGAAGGCCGCGATGACCTGGTTTCAGGGGTCCAGCACTTCGATCTCCTTTTGTGGGATCCCTTGTGGCCAATAACGGACGCTGACACCAATGTGGTGGACGGTTAAAGGCGTTTATTGAGGGGTCTTAAGGGTATTTATGGACTGAGGGGTCTCTCTACGTCAGACAGGGGTTTGGCTATACTTTCTAGGGTTAGTATGGAGTGGAAAGTTACTGGCATGCATAGGTTAGGGGGGCTACACGTCTGGCTACATTCCAAGGGTGATCCTTATCTATGGGGAGGGGGGTAGAAGGATTCCTGTAACTTTCCGTTACAGCCCGAAATCTTCCGTGCGCCTGTCCCTGGCCTACCACACAGGGGAGAACAGCTCCGGGCATAGGGACCCTGTGGGCATGCCTTGGGTGTCTTTTGCCCCCTCTCTCTCTCTTCTTCTCTGTCTTTCTCTTTCCTTCTCTCTCTTGGCCCACTTACCGGGGCCGACGCTGCCATCCTGGACTCGGGACCCTGACAGTCTGGGAGCCACCCCGGCAGTTCCACCACGGAGCCAGCCCGCTCCTGCCCGGCAAACCGGTGTCCTTTGCTCCCAGCACCACCGCCAGGTCACCTCCATGAATCGGTCCCTGCCGCAGCCTCCGAGACCCCGCCGCTCGTAGGGAGCAGTCAGACACCTCTCAACATTGACAACCCTAAACTTGAGGTCCCCAGGTGCTCCTGACATGCACCAAGATGTCATCACTCCACATTCTAACATCTCAGAGTTTACTAACCACCCCCCTACTTCAACTTTTCTCTTTCTTCTCACTTTTTTTTTTTTTTTGATTCAACACACCTCAGACGGTACGAGGTGAACCTAACTAATTTACTTCTAAAAGTAAGCTTACAACTTTCTTTTACTAGGATTGCAGTAGCTGTTATAACAAATACATACTGGCTAGCTGTGGCTTACTGGGTCTAACATCTTTGATATATAAGCTACTAGATATTTTTTTACTCTTCTTCACTCCAGAATTAAAATTTTATGAGCTACACTATTTTCTGTATTTATGGATAAATGATAAAGGATTTTTCAAACAAAGGTAAGCTTAAAGCTGTTACTTAGGCTAGTTTTACTTAACTCTTCTAATTTAACAATATCTTCCTTGGTCCGTTTTATATAATCTCCTGTCAATTTTTCATACACAAATTTTGCTGCTTGTGTGTACCCCTCAATCTATAATCAATAATATTTCAGTAATCTAGGTAATTTTCTGATCTCCCTCTTCAAATTCTTGCAATTTTCTCATGGTTGGTTTCCAGCTACTTTTATTTATTAAGTCTCTAAGATATTTTACCACTGGGTAGTGAGTCTGAGTTCTTTTATTGACTTCCCTTAAATCTTGTACTAGTCTATAACTCCCCTCAGACTTTACTGGGGGAATAGGGATATTATGAGGAGACATACAAGGTTCTAATGCCCCATCCTTTATTAGTCCTTCTATTACTGGCTTCAAACCTTCCCATCCTTCTAAAGATACAGGATACTGACGTACACGTACGGGACAATCTTCTCTCTCAATTGTAACCCTTATGGGGTTGATATTTAATCCTCCCCTATTTCCTTCTCCAGCCCAAACTTCTTTGTTGATTTTTTTTTTCTTCATCTTCTTGGCCTAATTTTAAAACCCTAGCTGTCATTTTCCCATTTTCTGATATAACTCCTATTCTTAATTGCACTTGTAAGACTCTTCCCAATAAATTGCTACCTGCCCCTGGGACCAATAAGACATCTCCCATCCAAATTTTAGTTTCTTCCCTCAATTACTACATCTTTAATGACCAGAAATGTAAAACTTTCTCTTTTTGCTTCTGTTACTTTCACTATATGTTTGCTCACACTAT
Organism: Agelaius phoeniceus; assembly: GCF_051311805.1. Taxonomy (NCBI): domain Eukaryota; kingdom Metazoa; phylum Chordata; class Aves; order Passeriformes; family Icteridae; genus Agelaius; species Agelaius phoeniceus. Next base: position 6,842,791 of record NC_135301.1, on the reverse strand, counting down.
AACCTTTTGGAATATTTAACAGGCAGGTTCTCTCTGCCCCTGTGTCTATTACAAATTACAATTCTTCTTCTTGGGGACCCACTTTTAAAATTATCACAGGCTCCAGATGGTGTTTGTCCCCCAAAAAAATTAGAGCTTATGACCTCCCTATTCCTCCTCTGTGCCCATCTCTTTAAAGATTTTCAGATCTTCCGCTTACTTGGACCATTTTCCTATTTCTCTTAAGTTTGTTTATCTTCTATAGCCTTTCTCCCGTATTTTTAGGAAGAATCCGGAGAGGGCTTTCTTTTAACTAAACTTTTAGTGTTTCGATAAGGTGATTCCTTTAGAGAGTTTCCCTGAGCAGCCGGAGCTGTGGTTAGCAAGGGAACGGAGCTCAGGGCAGGACGGGGGGTCTCAGCACAGCTCAGGGTCTGCGGTCGGAATCGCCCGAGGGGGTGTTCTGGTGCAGGCCAAGCTGAAGCGTGGATAGCCCCCACATGGCTCATGGCGGCTGATCCAGCAGAGACAAAGCCGGCAACAGACCCCGGCTGCAGCAGTGGGAGCCGACCAGAGTCAGGGCGCCCAGGGATTGGACAGACGGGACCCCCCCTCGGTGCGGTCAGCGTGGTAACCATGGCCCACACGGCAGGACAGACCCCCACCCCCACCGGCACGACTGGCAGAGTGGCCACAGGCCAGGCAGCCGGGACTGGGACAAACGGACGGTGCCGGAGGCAGCACGGGGGCTGGGGGGTGGTGCAGCTGCGAACGAGTTGGGGAAAAAATGGGAATGGATGAGGTAATATTTTGTTCCTAGCCTTTTTCTTTCACTGTTTTTCTTTTATTTCCTTTCAAAAATGTTATTTTCTTACAACCTCACCCCTCCCCAGCATGTGGTATACTCTTTTTCTTCTGGATTAAACGGCTTTTAAAAATAAATCCAGAGCTTAACAAATCCAAACTTTTGCTTGGATACTTTGAAATGGTCGACGAGCTAACTCATGACCTTCTCATATTGTTTTTCTCATCACCTTTTTATTTATCCTTTGGCAAATTATACATCTTTCAGTTACTTGTTTTTCTACTCCAAAAATCCCAATGCACCCATAGTTCCTTAAAAAAACCGATCACACAAAGCCCGAGTATCCCTCTGGGCTTTTTGATACATGTCCTCTGCTATTCCCTAGTAAGCATTTTATTATCTAATTGTCTTTCATCAAGAGGTTTCTATTTCCCCGATTTATCTTGTTTGCCACCTGTCTTGTTTTAACTCCCCTTTTTTGCTTCCCTAAACTTTGGAATTTTGAATTTTTCCTCATTTGGATTTAATATTAACTCTTTCAGCTGCATTTTCTGCTGAATCTTTAGCTTCTTGATCCGCCACATTATTTCCCCTTATTTCTGAGGTCTTTACCTTTTGGTGTCCCTTAATATGTACTATAGCTATCTCTCTTAGGTAATTTTAATGCCTCTAAAACCTCTAAAAGAAGTTTCTCATGTACTAATCCTTTTCCTCTTGAATTAAGTAATGTCCCTTTTAAAATTTTTCTTAAGGTATGTGCTACTCTAAACGCATACCTTGAATCAATATATAACTCCTTTCTTTTGTGTTAAATATTCTAATGCTTTTTTAAAGTATGTAATTCACAAGTTTGCATGTTTTTTTCTCATCAAGTTCTGCATACCCTGTATTTTGCAAGGAGTTGTATTTCTGTTTGCTAACATAACTCCCAAAGGGCTATCTTGGGGTATTTCTGTTGGTAATTTTTCCTGCTCTTTTTTCCTGTATCCACCTTAATGGATTTCTGTGTCATTTTTCAATATTCTATCTATTCGTCCCCTGCTTCTGTTTTTCACTTTTTACTAACAACTTAAATACCACTTTTCCTTCAACTACTTACACCCAAAAAACCCTTGTTCTCACACTGCTTTTCAATACAATACACCTCCCTCCAAGGAGATATGGTAAGGCTTAAAATGCACAATCCACATTACCTGTACTTTCATTCGTCTACATTCGCTCATTTTTATTTCTCATTCACTTTCACACATTCCTTCACATCTTCAAGACACAAAGTGGATCCCTGTCGCCAGAAAATCACGGGTCCCTGTGGCCCCCCCTTCGCCTTGGGGTTGGCCTCTAGGTCTCAGTATCTCCGAGCCTCCTGGAAGGGCCCTCACTCTGGTCGCCTCCGGTGCCTGTTCACCTGTGACACTCTTCAGCTACGGCCCCCTCACACGCCCGGGGAACACTAGACTGGTTTGCAGGTCACACACACAGCCTTTGGCACAAAAGTTCTCCACCTACCCGGGAACAATAGCCTGGTGTGCGGGTCACTCATTCCTCTTTTCACTGCCTCCCCCTTCCCATCAGCCCGGGAAGTTGAGGCTGACTTTGTGTGTGACTCACTCTCACACACACAACAAAACAACAATAAGGTACCTTTTACTTTCACATCACCTATTACAAGTTTAGGTGTTACTGGCCAGTCCCGGTGCTATTGGATATCCCTCAACACAGCTGTATTGTCCAACCTCAGATGCTCTTGGGCAATTTTCCCTCAGTCCTGCCATGTTGTCCAACCCCAGATGCTTTTGGGTATTTTTCCCTCAATCCAGCTGTGTTGTTCAACCCCAGATGCTCTTGGGCATTTTTCTGTCCCTCAACCCAGCGGTGTGGTACAACTGCTCTTGAGATGCTCTTGGGCATTTAATTTGTTTTGCTGCGTTGTCCAACCCTCGATGTTCTTGGGCATTTTTTTATCCCTCAATCTGGCTGTGTTGTCCAACCCCGGATGCTATTGGGCAAAATTTTCATCCCTCAATCTAGCTGTGTTGTCCCACCCTGAGTGTTCTCGGGCATATCCTCACTCCGACAGAATTCTGCTCAACCCTGCTCTTGGATGCTCTTGGAATATAAATCCCTCAACCCAGCAGGTTTTTAGGGGCCCCTCCCGTCTTGTTTCCTAGTGGATTGGGCTAGGAAACCTTGCTCCCTACCTCCAAGGGGTCCAACCCCTCCCTGAGACCCAGTCCCAGTAACCCCGGGGGATTCTTTCACTCTCTTATCACTCACTCCATCTCTTTACTGGCCGCTTCCCTCACGGAAAGTCGAAAACACAGCATGGGAGACTCCAGCACTCACTTGGCAGGTCTGCAGGTCTGGGACAACCAGCCCGTCTCTCATTCACACACATTCATTCATCCCTCCGTACCTGCCCCCCCCCCCCCCCGAGAAATACTTACCAATCCTTTTTCCTTCCCGGGTTCTTCGTGCACATTACTAGTCTTAGGGGGCCAATTACCGTCATTGTAGGGAGCCTTTTTCCCTTCTCTTTGTTTTATTGTCTCCTTTTGTCCACAGATCATAACCTGCGGTCACTTCAGGGGAAACAAAGCGAGGCTGCCAAAGAGGGCAGGGCGTGCCTTCCCCACTCTGACTCTCCTAAAGCACCGGCAGCGATGTGTTAACCATCCTCTGCTACCAAAATTGTTAAAAATGCCAATCACTTGTTTTCAAAATTTTAAAAGTTTAATAGTAATAAAATGGTTATAAAAATAGTAATACAATTAGAGTAATAATAATTTGGACAAGTTGAATTAGGACAATATGAGACAATAAAGACAAAGAGTTACGGACGTCCGGGTACGTTTTTCAGGGCAGCACGAGCCCGAAAAAGAACAACCCTTAAAAACAATAGCCTGTTGCATATTCATACACCTCATACATGATGCATAAATTCCATTCAAATACAGGATTCTGCCTGGTCATCATCAACTTCTTCCTCCAAATCCTAACAGCGCCTTCAAGGCGGGAAGAAGTTCGTTTCTTCTGATAAGAGGGCAATAAATTCTTTTTCTCTGAAAGATTTAGGTGTCCTGTGGCTGCTATCTCGCTGCGAGTCCTTTCTTTAAAAAAAGTATCCTACATAGCATAGTTTCAATTTTAACAATTTTTTTATAACGTAAAACTATATTTAACACAGTACTTAAGAGAATTAATACAGCATTACTTTCTAACACAACACATATAATATTCATTTTAATATTTGCGAAAAGCCAATCATAAAATACATGCATTTTTCACACCTACCCAAAGGATTTCCCCTCGGTCTCCTCTCAAAAGTAGTCTTCGACCCACAAAATCGGTGAATTTTGGCAGTAAAATTGAAAAAAGCCAAGCAGACTATGCTCTGTGAGAAGGCGGGGGGGAGCACATGGCAGACGCCATTATGCCCAGAGGGACAGCTTTGCCCTCCGTGGGCGTGTTCCACCATCCTCCTCGGACTCCCAGAATTCCCTCTCCGATTCGTCATTAACCTTCTGCCCATCAGACGAGGGATACACCTCTTTTGTGGGCCTACCCCGGTCGGTCTCCTGCCACTGCTCCCCGCCCACTCCCCGGGATGACACACCCCCTACTTGCTGAGCGTGGGAACCGGATATAGTACCCCGGAAGTGACCCCATCCAAAATGGCGGCGCCCATATCGGCAGAACAGCCACATCAAAACAAAAGTTATTACTACACCCCCAGTGTAGTCCCCCAAAAATCTGAGGAAGAGTTTCATACACCAGGAGGCATGGATACCTGGCAAATGATAAGACAGGATGCAGTCCAGGAAGGAGAGTGGGAAATTGCATCGAAGCTGAAAGTGTTTCCTGTAAGATATACTGCAGGAGCTGTGTCCCGACAGCAATGGCAACAGATAAACTTTGCAGAATTAAAAGAAATATGCAAAGCATCCTGTTTGTATGGGAGGGAATCTGCATATTTCAGAGGTCTGTTACAAGCCACCTTTGCAGCAAATGTATTCACTCCTCATGATTTAAAACAGCTGTGTACATCTTTGCTGTCTCCAACAGAGTATTCTCTGTGTGAATTGGCATGGAAACATTTATTAAATGACTTTTTAAGAGGTTATGCAGGAACTCCAGCTACTGCAAATATAACTCTACATCAGCTCTCAGGAGAAGGAGCTCACACAGACCCACAGGGACAAACCAGGGTACTCAATAGACAAATCCTCCAGGATGTCAAAGAAGCTACAAAGACTGCCTTGTTACAGGTGCCTGATGGGAACAAACCAGATCTAGATTTCACAGAAATAAAACAAGGGATGGATGAGCCATACATTAAGGTTTTGGACTGTTTAAAAATGGCACTGGATAAGCAAATTCCAATAGATTGTGCCAGACTAGAGTTATTAAAATGGCTTGCAATCTCTAATACAAATCCAACCTGCAAAAAAATATTATGTGCATTGCCACAAGACCCCGAGCCCACCCTAACACAGCTAGTGGAGGCTTGCAATCACCTGGGTACCCCTGAATGCACAGCAGCCATGCAGGCAGAGGTGCTAGCTAATGCCATCACAACAGCTCAGGAAAACACCCTAAAGCAGCAGGAAAAAGCCGTAGAAATTCAAACACAAACCCTAGCAGAGGCTCTAACAGTATTTAAAGGGGCAATTGAAAACCAACAGATTCCAAGGGACATGTGCTATTCCTGTGGTCAAAGAGGGCATTTTAAAAGGGAATGTCCAAGAATGTGAAGGAGACCACCTTCAAGAAACAGTGGATACAGAGGTCTCTGTCAAAATACTAACAGTTTTTGCCCAGTACAGGGTTGTCCATGCCATCTGCCAGGAAACGTGCAGCTGAGCATGGCTCAGTGGCATGCAATGACACAAGAACCACTGTACCACAGGCCAGAGACCACCACAGGCCACCAAGAACAGAACTGCAGCAGATCTTTGTGGGACTACCGAGCACAATGTCCCCAGGTACCTGACTGGAGCTGTCTACAGCCCAGCCAGTGATGCTAACAAATGCCATTGCTCACACAGTATCCACAGGACAGCTGGGACCTGAACCACAACCACATCAGTTCTTAATCGTGGGAGTGAACAGATCCCATGCAGAAGGTTTCTATATCATTCCAACTGTGTTATCTGTCACTTGTTCACAGGAAATCACTGTATTAGCTTTATGTCCAGACCCTCCATGCTTTTTACCCAAAGGAATAACCATAGCACAAGCTTTTCTCCTACCAGAGTCACAGAGCAATACACCTGTCATCGCTTGGACCAGGCACATCAGCCGCGGGCGGCCTCAACTCACCTGTGTCCTGAAGCATCACCCTCGTTGGCCTGATAGATACTGGAGCAGACGTCACTCTGATATCGAAATCGAAATGGCCACAGGACTGGACCATTGTACCCATGCTGGATCAACTGGCAGGTATTGGTGGTCAATGTGAAAGCTACTGTAGCTTGCACTCAGTCACATTTGAGGGACCTGAAGGTCGTGTTGCCACCACAAGACCATTCATTGTAGGAACTGATATAGTTCTTTGGGGAAGAGACATTCTCTTGCAATGGGGTCTGAGAATAGAAACTGATTTTTAACAAAGGCTGTTGATGGACATAACACACTAAAACTCACATGGACATCTAATACACCCGTCTGGGTCAGCCAATGGCCCTTACCAGAAGAGAAACTTGCTGCATTAGAGCAGTTGGTACAGGAACAGTTAAACAAAGGTCACCTACCTCCAACTACCAGCCCCTGGAACACTCCAATTTTTGTAATCAAAAAGCCAAACAGTGGGAAATGGAGGTTATTGCAGGATCTCAGTAAAGTTAACAAAGTGATTCAAAAATGAGTTTTTTACAACCAGGTTTACCTTCTCCTGTTATGATTCCAAAGGATTGGAAGTTAACTGTTATTGATTTAAAAGACTGTTTTTTCAATATTCATTTGCATCCAGGTGACGCACCAAGATTTGCCTTTTCCATCCCATCCATAAATCAGAAGGCTCCTTTAAAAAGATATCATTGTCTCATACTTCCTCAAGGTATGCGGAATTCACCAAGTATATTCCAGGGGTTTGTAGCAAAAGAACTTTCCTCAGTTCCTTTACAGTACCCAAATTCCCTCATCTTGCATTATATGGACGATATTTTAGTAGCAGCAAAGGACCAAGTATCAATGCAGGAGACAACAGATCAGGTCATCTCAGCAGTGGACAAAAGCAGGACTCACAGTAGCGAAGGAAAAAATACAGACACTTCCTCCCTGGAAATATTTAGGATACAGGATCACAGAACAAACTGTAACTCCGCAACCACTCCAACTAAGGACAAATCCAAAGACAGTGAATGAAGTGCAGCTAGTTGGGACTCTGAACTGGCTTTGTCCACTACTAGGCATTTCAAACAAGGACTTAGCCCCTCTATCATATCTATTGAAGGAAGACACAGCTTTAAACTCACCACGATAATTCAAGAAGCCCAAAATACTTTAGATAAAGTGATGGGAGACATCTAGTCACGCCAGGCTCATCAGTATAATCCTAACTTGCCTTTTTCGTTTGCAGTTTTAGGAGAGAATCCACAGCTTTACCGTCTAATATTCCAGTGGAATATAGAGAAGAAGGGCCATCTGATAATCTTAGAATGGGTTTTCCTATCACATCATCTGGGTAAAACTATAACAACTTGCCCTGAAATTATATCGCAATTGATTATCAAGGCTAGATCCCGAATGTTTTCCCTTGTAGGAAAGGATTTTGCAGAAATCTTTCTGCCTGTCACATCTATCTATTTGGAATGGTTAATTCAAAATTCAGAGATCATGCAATTTGCCCTAGAAAATTTTTCAGGAAAAATTTCAGTCAATTGTCCCACACATGAGCTATTAAGTTCCTCTTTAAAATTAATTCATAAGCCCTTTAAGAAGTCATGCACTTCTAGATGCAATCACATTTTCTACAGATGGTCCAGGGAAGTCAAAAAAATCTGTGATTGCTTGGCAAAATCCAGAAACCAAAAATGGGAATCAGATATTGAGGAAGTAGTTGGTTCTGTACAGATTACAGAGCTAACAGCAGTCATATGAGTCTTTTCAAAATTCACATTTCCTTTTAATTTAGTAACAGATTCATTCTATGTTGCAGGTGTAGTGGAGAGAGCAGAAGGATCTCTGCTAAAAGAGGTTTCCAATGACCAGCTATACAGTTTACTCAAAAAACTAATCTTCCTTCTTTCCATTCAACAGGAACCTTACTTTGTAATGCACATTTGTTCACATTCTTCTCTTCCAGGTTTTTTAGCAGAAGGCAATGCCATGGCTGATTTGTTAGCCATGCCAATCCAGAATACACTTCCTAATGTTATTGAACAAGCCAGAATGAGCCATGCTTTCTATCATCAAAATGCACCTGCTCTAGTAAGAATGCTTAACATCTCTTAGAATCAGGCTAAAGAAATTGTTCATTCATGTCCATATTGTCAAAAATTTCCCATACCAGCAATAGCAACCGGGGTTAACCCTCAAGGCTTAAATAGCCTGCAGATATGGCAAACTGATATAACTCAATATCAGTAATTTGCATGGTTCAAACATATACACTTATCAATAGACACATTCTCAGGGGCAATTTTTTCTTCTGCACATCAAGGAGAAAAAAGTAGAGATGTAATTAAACATTTCTTACAAGCATTTGCATCCCTAGGTATTTCTGAAGAAGTCAAAATGGACAACGAACCAGCCTACGTCTCTAACAAACCGCAGGAGTTTTTCAAAACTTGGGGTATCAAACATACTACAGGTATTCCACATTGTTCCACAGGCCAATCTATTGTAGAAAGAGCACACAGGTAGCTGAAAATGATCCTTGAAAGACAGAAGGGAGGGACAGAAGTGCTGTCTACAATAGAGTGGCTGAATAAAGCTGCATATGTTTTTAACTTATTAAATAATTCTTTTATGGAGCAGGTACCACCGATTTTCAGACATTTCAGCAATACCAGTCAAGCAAAGCTCAAGAAAAGGTCACCAGTCTTCATCAAGAATCCAGAGACAGGACAGATTTCAGGACTCTATCCTCTTGTGACTTGGGGGCAGGGGTTTGTGTGCATTTCTACAAATGCAGGTCTTTGATGGGTCCCTGCAAAGAATGTCAAGACACAGGTACAGCCAATCCGAGAGCAGCAGAAGACACCGGAAAAAGAATGCACAAACAACTAGGCAACAGCTGGAAGCAGAGACTGTTTTCTAAGTTTGCACTAGTTAAAATTGCTTAAAGGAGAGTTTTGTACTGAAAACGTTCTGTAAGTTATTGTTGTTGTGTCAAAAATTTATTAACCTACCTCTATGTTCAAATTATATATAGCCAGAAACTTGAGGCTTGCCTGGGAAAACACTTCACCAAAGTTAAGATAGAAGATTAGAACCAAATTTAAAAATTATTGGCATAACTACAAATTGTCAACAAGGGTGAGACTTTTTCAGTTCATGTTCCTTTCTCCTCTTTCTTTTTAGATGTATAGAAAGGGTGAGATGTAGGAATGTGCCCCCTGTTGACAGAGTGACAAAACTATCCTTTGTCCCCTTAAAAAGGAAAAAAGCCCAGAAGTTTCTCTCCTCAATTAGGTGGAAAAGGCATCTCATAGGCCTGGGGGACTTCGCCTCAAACTTAAGGATAGCCAATTGGACAGGAGCCAAAAAGTTCCGCCTGGGCAATTGACTAGAAAAAGAAGAGAACAAAGAAACCAATCACTTTTTTGAGGGGTTTTACCAGGAGTAAGAACCTTTTGCACCTGGATCGGTTTTTCTCTGCAAAGAGTTTGTTATTTTGCCTTTTATTAAACCTTTTTAGTTTCCAACACTGCAACAGAAGCCATCCTGCTGATTTTATGCCTCCAAAGGTAGCTGAGCTATCTTGGGTGAGAAATAGACCTCTAAGAGCTTATGAGACCTGGCTCAAGGAGGCTCCTATTACTGTGTGATACAAGGAAATGGGAGAAATGCAAGTGAGGAAGATCGCAGTAGTGAGGGTGAATCAGTGACACCGGTATCTCATCGGACTCGGTCGAAGCTCGCCCCAATCCTGTCTAAAACAGAAAAAGACTTGGGCAGACAAAAGCGGACTGTGATTGCCCCCTTGAGACAAGGAGTAGGAGCGGAGGGGCTGGTGTTTGTAAAGGTACCTTTGTCTCCTGCGGATTTGGTAATTTGGAAACAATCAGCTGGGACTTATAGGGAAAATCCTTATAAAGTGCCAAGGATGGTAAAAATGAATATGAAAACTCAGAATCCGGACTGGGATGATATACAAGTAATATTAGATACTTTAATGGATTCTACTGAGAAAGAGATGGTGCTTAGGGCAGCCAAGGAAAGAGCGGGAGAAGATATCAGAAATAGGCTGGTGACAGGGATTCTAGATGATAATTTTCCAACCGAGGGTCCAGGGTGGGATCCTAATACACCCGAGGGTATGCATAGGCTAAAGAAATATCAGGAATGGGTTCAGATAGGGGTTCAGAACACTATACCTAAGACTATGAATTGGTCTAAATTGTGACCGTGTTTGCAGGGGTTCTTGGATGAGGGAAGAGACGAGAATGTTGACTCCATGATCAGAAGGCTTGATTTATTATTTTATGATATATATAGATATATATTACATTATCACTATACTAAAAAGAAAAAGAAGGACAGGTTTTCTCAGATGCTAACTAAGCTAAGAATAGAAAGGAAAAGAATGATAACAAAAGGCAGCTCTCTCAGACTCTGTCCGAGATAGCTCCGTCTTGATTGGCCATTAATTATAAACATCCAAGATGGGCCAATCACAGGTGGACCTGTTGCATTCCACAGCAGCAGATAACCATTGTTTACATTCTGTCTCTGAGGCCTCTCAGCTTCTCAGAAGGAAAAATCCTAGAGAATGGATTTTTAGTGAAAAGATGTCTGCGACAGTCTAAATTGTATGAGGTAAGGTAGGAAAAGAAACAATCCCCTACTGTGTTTTTGGAAAGGCTTTAGGAAGCAGCGAGACAATATACTGACTTCCAAATAGATACAAAGCAGGCAGAAGTTCAGATTGCCCTTATCTTCCTTGGCCAGTCACAGAATGACATTAGGAAAAATGTTACAGAAACTAGAGGGAGGGGAATTAAGGAAGCTAGATAAACTGCTTGAGGTGGCCTGGATAGTTTATAATAACAGGGAGAAAGAGATTAACAAAAAACTGGGGCAAAGTCTCTTGTCAGTATTACAAGGGAATTCAAGGGGACGTGGTAGAGATAGCTGAGGTGGCAGGACTATGGGGAGGGGCGGGTTAGGCAGGGGCCGCAGAGGACCAGTCATGCAAGGGTTAGGCTTAAATCAGCAGCTGACTAGAATCAGAACAAAAATCAATACAGGAACCTGTAGTAACTATACAATTGGGGGATAAAGAAGTAAAATTCCTGGTGGATATGGGGGCCATGTATTCTGTACTAAATTATTTGAAAGGGGAAATTGGGGACAAAACAACAACAATAGTTGGAGCCACAGGGAAGGAGGAAAATCGGCCATTCTTGCAACCCCTAGATTTGTGTTTTGGGAACAAGGTTTTAATGCATGAATTCTTATATGTGCCTGAGTGTCCATTTCCACTTTTAGGGAGAGACTTGTTGTCAAAACTTGATGTGGCAATAACCTTTGAGAACAGGGAACTTTTAATGAAAATACCCGAGTCAAAGGCAGGACAAATTCCAATGATAAAAGAAAAACCAGTTCCTACCATCCCTAGGGAAGTGGAAGATGCAGCAATCCCCTCTGTATGGGAAACAGATATACCAGGAAAATCGAAATTGGTACAACCAGTACATGTGGAATTAAAAGAAGGGGCAAGGGCTGTACAGGTCAAACAGTATCCCATAAAACCAGAAGCATGGCAAGGAATAGCAAAGACTGTTGATAAATTCTTAACGTATCAAATTCTAGAAGAATGGGAATCAGAATTTAATACACCAATATTCCCGGTAAAGGAACCAAATGGTGAGTATAGACTAGTGCAGGATTTGAGAGCAATAAATGAAATAACTAAAGACATTTATCCAGTGGTTGCCAATCCCTACACGTGGTTGACATCAGTAAAAGAGATATATAAATGGTTTACCGTAATTGAGCTAAAAGATGTCTTTTTCTGCATCCCCCTTGACAAAGAAAGTAGGAAACTGTTTGCCTTTGAATGGGAAAATCCAGGGAACAGAAGAAAAACCCAGCTCACCTGGACACGGCTTCCACAAGGATACAAGAACTCACCGACCCTATTCAAAAAACCAACTGGTGAAGGCGCTGGAGATTTGGACTGAGAATGGGCAAGTACCGAGAGACCAATACCTGTTGTTGCAGTATGTTGATGATATACTGATAGCTATAGAATAAAAAGCAACCTGCATAAAGGTAATGATCGAGATTTTAAATACACTGGGAATGGGAGGATATAAAGTATCCAGAGAAAAGGCACAAATTGCCTGACAGACTGTGATCTACCTGGGATGTGAAATCTCACAAGGGCAGCGAAAACTAGATACTAACCATATTCAAGCTATTTGTGCTATTCCAGAGCCCCAGAATCTACACAAGATGCAGGTCTTCCTTAGGATGGCAGGGTGGTGTCTCCTGTGGATCATGGACTATGGACTAATTGCGAAACCCCTGTACAAAGCCCAGAAGACACAGTCATTCACCTGGGGCAAACCACAGAAAGAAGCCTTCCTAAAATTAAAAGAAGCACTGATGACTGCTCCAGCATTAGGGTTACCTGATCTGTCTAAAGATTTTCAGCTGTTTGTACATGAAAGGCTGTGCCTAGCACTGGAAGTCCTGACCCAACATTTGGGAAACTGGAAAAGGCTGGTGGACTATTTTTCCAAACAACTTGACAACATAAGTGCCAGGTGGCCTTCATGTCTGCGGGCAGATGCAGCCTCTGTGATGCTGATACAAGAAGCCAGGAAGCTCACTATGGGAAGGCACATAGATGTCTATGTACTGCACATAGTAACCCCTGTTTTAGAGCAAAAAGGGGGCCATTGGCTATCTCCAAGCAGGATGATAAAATTCCAGGTAATCCTGACCGAGCAGGATGATGTCACATTAAAAACAACTAACTTTTTAAATCCAGCCTTGTTTCTAGGTACCACAACTGAAGAAGGCCCATTAGAGCATGACTGTGTAGAAGTAATAGAGTACACCTATTCAGCGAGAGAAGACTTGAAAGATGTCTGACTAGAGCAACCAGAGTGGGAGCTATTCACAGATGGAAGCAGCTTCGTGGAGAACGGAACCAGATACGCTGGATATGCAGTAACAACAATCAGTACAGTAGTGGGGCCAAAAGCATTACCACCAAATACATCTGCCCAGAGGGCAGAACTGGTTGCCTTAACCAGAGCACTAGAATTGAGTGAAGGGAAAAGGGTAAAAATATGCACTGACTCAAATATGCTTTTGGAGTGGTGCATGTACACGGAGCACTGTGGAAAGAAAGAGGACAATTGTCTTCTCAAGGTATGCACATTAAACATCAGGATGCAGTCCTGCAATTGATAAAAGCAGTACAAAAACCTGAACAAGTGGCAATTATACACTGTAAAGCACACCAATCAGGAAGCTCCAAAATTTGTGAGGGAAATCGAAAGGCGAACTGGGCAGCTCGACAGGTTGCTTGAGAAGTGCAAACAACAATGGCATTGATACCTTTAAAACTTAATGTATCTCAATTCAATTTGCCTCCAAAACCAAAATATTCAGTAGAAGATGAGAGATTGGGATGTTTGTTAAATGCACAAAAGAATTCAGAAGGGTGGTATGTAACTACGCAGGAGCAAATAGTGGTACCCCTCCCCGATAATGAGACAAGTTCTACAAATTAAACATAACGAATGTCACTGGGGTGCAGAGGAGTTGGTGAAATTGCCAAAGCGGAATTTGATCTCGGTGCGGATGTTAACAATGGCAAAATCAGTAATGTCAAAATGTGAGATCTGCTTGAAAAACAACCCAGTGGCTAGACGACAGGCAGAGCTAGGAAGGATTCAGGTAGGAATAGAACCAGGAGACTATTGGCAGGTGGATTTTGTAGAATTACCAAGAACTCAGGGATACAAATATCTGTTAGTGGGGGTTGACACATTTTCTGGATGGCCAGAAGCCCTTCCCTGTCGCACAAACCAAGCAAAAGAAACAGTTAAGTGGTTACTACAAGAGATCATTCCCAGATTCGGCATGCCTCTAGGGATATAATCAGATAGGGCGCCACATTTTATAGCTACTGTAGTAAGAGAAGTAAGTGGATTGCTGGGAATAACTTGGGACCTCCACACCATGGAGACCCCAATCAAGTGGACAGGTAGAGAGGATGAATCAGACACTAAAGAGGCAAATCAGTAAAATATGCCAAGAAGCCAAACTGCAGTGGCCACAGGCTTTACCAATAGCACTGTTGAAGATTCGGATAAAACCTAGGAGTGGAATGACAGTAAGTCCCTATGAGATATTGTATGGGAAACCATATGAATCTCCTGAATCTAACCCAAATGTACATGTCACGGGAAAGCAGGAAGTGTATAATTATGTTCTGTCTCTTGGAAAAACTTTAGCTCAGCTTTGGAGCGCCCTCATGTGGAATAGGCCACTGACTCTCGAGAACCCAGTTCACAACATATACCCAGGAGATGAAGTGAACATTAGGACTTTGAATGAAGAACCATTAAAAGAGAGGTGGAGTGGACCCTATCAGGTACTGTTGACCACTTTTACAGCAGTCAAAGTGGCTGGAGTGGATCCCTGGAAACACTACACCCGAGTGAAGAAAGTCTGTCCTGGACAGTGGACTGCAAAAACTGTAGGACCAACAAAGCTGCAGATAAGATGTGTTTAACTGTTTCAAATGTTATCAGTAGTTGTGCCAATGCTCACTTTATGGTTATTAATGTCTTTGGGATGTGAAATGCAAAAAGATCAACTAACCACTCTTTGTTCTAGAATGAAGAGGGAGGTATAGGCAGAAATGTGATAAAGGTTTCCAATGCAATTTGGGCTGAGAATGCAATGATTGGATTAGTCAAAGACTTTGTCAAAATGCAGAACACCAGCAGAATAACTGCCTGTTTGCTAATACCGAAGGCAGTGGGAGACCCAAAAAGTTGGGGAATCATAATGTCAAAATTACCTGAAATACAAAAGAACAAAACAATTACACGTAAACAGGTATGGGAGTCTAGGCAGGTAGTCAGAGAAACCTGGAAAGTAACAGGGGAGTGGATGAGGCCTCTGAGGAAACGGGACTGTATTTTAAGTCATGGCATGGTAGGACAAATCTTGGAGTGGTGGGTTAAAGATCAAGACATCACAAATTGGGAATGCTTCTTGCCATACTATCAAAAGATTAGAGAGAATATCACAGAGCCCACTATGGTGTGGAACTGCGAGGAAAAAGATTGGAAAGGTCATATGGAGCCCTGGGACAGTGCGTGGTCCATGAGTACACTTCAAAAATTCCAATACATGGCAAACACTCCTTGGTGCATTAAATGGGAAGGCTCTGAGAATGAAACAGATCCAGCAGTAGCGAACACTGCCACTAGTAGTAGAATGAAGGCAGACAAAGTAAGTTGGTGGGCATGTAATAAAACTTATGATTGCATTTCTGATGACAAAGAGATAAATGCCACCACTGGCAGTAGCCTTACAAATTGGTTGTGCTTGCAGAGGGATCAAGCACAAACAATGTAAAGTAAATTATAAGGTAATAGTGGGATGCAGTAAAAGTACAATCCGAAGTCCAGGACAATTTATATGGGCAACAAGTGACAGTACCTGGACAACACATCTGCTTGTAGACAGGAAAGTAAAAGAATCATGTTCTTAGTAATTTGGTTAGTTTACAGCATCCTAAAAGGAGAAATACAGAAAAAGACATCCTGGAACTGAAAGATAATGAAGGCACTGACACAGGACAAGAATCCACATCCATCATCTTCAGGTCCTCCAGTTCGTAACAGCATCCATGACAGCATTTATTACAACCGTGGATTTGAAGATGAATATCAAGTATAAACTCAGAAGCCAAAGGACTGTATCAAGTGAAAGCATTTACACTTATTATAGTGAAGTGAAAATACTTTCAAAGGGGGGAATGATAGTATAGGGATAAAATGTTTCTAAAATCATGGAGCATTCAGGGGAGTTGGAAAGAAAGGTTAGGCCTGGTAGGCCCTGAGAAAATGTTAGGCTTTATTGGATCATGCGAAACTGGACCTGTATAGTCGTTTAATGACTATGATAAATGATACGATTGTTAAATGCAATGATTGTTTGGTAATTGGTTATAAATATTGTTTAATCACAACAAGAATCATGTGGTGGTGTTCGCAGGGGTCCCAGGAAGAGGGAAGAGACAAGGATCTGACTCCATTTTTCAGAAGGCTTGATTTATTATTTTATGATATATATATTATATTAAAACTATACTAAAATAATAGAAGAAAGGATTTCATCAGAAGGCTAGCAAGCAAGAAAAAGAATGGAATGATAACAAAAGCTCCTGACTCTCAGAGAGTCTGAGCCAGCTGACTGTGATTGGCCATTAATTAGAAACAGCCAACATGGACCAATCAAAGATGCACCTTTTGCATTCCACAGCAGCAGATAATCATTGTTGACATTTTGTTCCTGAGGCCTCAGCTTTTCAGGAGAAAAAATCCTAAGGAAAGGATTTTTCAGAAAATATCATGGCTACAGAATCATGAGAAATGATGCTTGGGGGGTTTGATGGAAATTACAAAAATCCATGCTTGGATTAAATCAATGTATACAATAGAACAGTATAAGTTTAATAATTATTATTGTAAGTCTCTGTCCGAAGTTTCTCTCATCTGCCTCACGATCATCGTGAAAGGACAGAAACTGGGACCACCGAAGAGACTCTGGTCGGAATTCTGGCCTTGCTTGAGATGGTTGCTCGCCAAGATCCTGAGAACCCTGCTGGCTTGCCAAGCTATTGTTTGTAGGTGTGTTTGCTGCCATGGAACACTGAGCCTGGTAAAGGGAGGCGACTTGCCCTGAATGCTTGCACCCACTTCATGGTTCCTGCTCCAATAGGTCATGAATTTTCCCCACCTCTTGGCCAAATGGTCTTTCTGGGTGAACCTTTGGTGGTCTCCCACAGAGAATCCCTCATCTGCTTTTCAATCACCATGACGGACGGAGATGGACGAAGCCCCCTTTCAAGGACTGAGACATGAGACCCCTATATCAAAGCTCCTCCCTCCCAAGGACTGAGACTGAAACCCCTAACATACATGGGGGAGGGGGAGAGCCGACCTGACCAAAGTGAGATTTTGCCAAGCACTACCTGATCACTGGACCAAGAAGACAATGGCTCTCACTTACTGCTGAGAACATGGACTACCTGTTAGATCTATTCTTTATTGTATTTGTTTCCCCCTCGCAATTTTCAATAGAGTTACCTGTTCCCCCCATGACGGTTCATCATAATAAAAACCTCTGAGTTAGCTAGAGATTTCGAGATCTCCCTGACGTAACAGGCGGATCCTTGGCCGGACTGCAAAGAACTTTGTCCCTATGTTTATTAGCTATAACCCCCCCAACCCCCCCCCCCCCCCCCCCACTTTCTCTATCTTTTTTCTCTCCCTTAATCCCTCTATCACATTTGCTGTGGTCATTAAATAAAAGGCGCATTTGTTTTGATTAATACTTAAATCCCCACTGTGTTGTGTTTTGCACTCTGAGATCAGTAAAATGAACCATCACGACTCCCATTTGTAGAGTGGTTTGTGACAAATATGTAGTTATATAACGATAAGGGTATAAAAACATGTTCATCCCAAACCCATGTCGGAGTCAGATTTGGGTTTGTCCCCCTGACACCCAGAGCTCTCCAATAAAAGCACCGTCATATAATCATTCAGTGATTATGTGTTTCTGAACGCTAACAGTATCCGCCGGCAGAAAAGCCGTGGGGCTGCGAAAGCCCACATGGGGGGGTCTTTCGGCAGTTGCCCTAGCATGCCAAAAAGCACCAGGGTGTGAGACCCCCAGTGGTGAAAGAGTAGAAGGGTGGACCCAGTCACATAGGAGTTCCTGGACTGCAGGCGGAGTTTTTTTATTGCCTCCGGCCTGCCAGGGAGAAAGTAAGGGTTTTTTCCTTCTTTAGCTCTCTTTCTCTCTTTACTTTCTTTTTCTCTTTCTAACCAATCAGAGAGGCGGGCTCTTGTCAGGAGGGCCTTTGGTTAGAAAGGAGGGCTCTGTCAGGGGAAGGCCTGTGATCGGCTGGTCAGGATGGGACTATGGGCAAGTAGGGAATCTCCAGGGGGAGAAGTAGAAATTGAGGAAGTACCTATAGGTATACCCCCAGATAGCCCACTGGGAAGGAAACTAGACTGGTAGAAATATGACCCCAACACCAGAGATAAGGATGAGCTCAAAATTATTCAGTACTGCATGGTAGAATGGACCAGAAGGGAAATTAGGAGCAACCATGTACACTGGCCAAGATATGGATCAGATAAAAGATGGCTATGTCCGTGTCCTGGTTTGAAAGCAAAACCAGTGAGAGACTCCAAGTCAGAAATACAATTTATTAGGAAAAGGGAAAAAAAACCAAATACATGCAATAATACAAAAGAAAAACCACTGACAGAATCAGAATACAACCTCACACCCTGCTAGTTAGGGTGATAGTAGCAGTCCAGATGAAATGGTCTTGTTGAAGTGGTGATCCTGTAGAAACAATCTGGTAGCTCTTGTCCTCTCTAAACAAGTGGGTAAGGGCAGTCATTCCTCTGGGAATACAGTGTAAAGACTGACTTCTCTGTCCCAAAACCCAGATTATATCCAGCTGGGGATGCTTAGCTCCTCCCCCCTGTGTGGAGCATCCTACAATGGACTGTTATCATTCTGAGTCATGCAGTGGGTCCTTGATTACCTGTTAAACAGAAATGGCTCCAGAGGGAGTTATCTCTGAGTCATGTGGCAAGGTATTGATGGGCCCATTAACAGGAGATAAGGAAGAAACAATGCCCCTCCTGGTTTCAACAGCTCTTGAGGATGGGAATAGAATACATCTTTATATTGTAACCTAGAACAGTCCGACATTAAACATTTCTGTAAGAGGTAAGAAAACATTCAACCAAGAAGAGAGTAATTATGGTGCCTACTGGGAAGGGGAGATTTCACCTTCCAAGGTGAGAGTGTTTAAAGTATCAGAAAATAAAGAATAAGACCCATTAGAACACTTACCCCCTCCATCTCCAGTAGCCCCAACCGCACCTCCCTTGCCTCCTGATAGGACTAACCAAAACAATAGAAACAGAGCAGCACAATGAGAGGAAAACAGATCGGGGATGGGAGCTAAGCAGTGGGACTATATTCTCTGAGACAAGTACCACTAGGTGGGGTGCAGGGAGGAATTGGATTCATAACCATACCTCTCAATTCCTCTGATGTGAGAATGTTCAAGAAAGAATTAAAAGGATTACTAGAAGACCTCATTAGATTAGCGGAACAATTAGACCAATTTTTAGGCCCCAATATTTATATGTAGGAAGAAATGCAATCAATAATGGCCATGTTGTTTACACCAGAGGAAAGACAGATGATCTGGGTGGCTGGGATACGGATATGGAAAAGGGAGCACATGCAAGAACCTCCTGGAGATCTGAAAATGCCCACAGTGCGCCCTAATTGGGACCACAACAGCACCAGGGGAAGGCAAAACATAGAGGAGTATAGAGCATTAATGATAAGGGGTATTAAAGAAGAGGCCCCACAGGGCCAAAATACTTGTAAAACATTTGATGAACAACAAAAGAGAGAGGAACCCCAACAGAGTGGCTAGAAAGATTGAGGAAAAATATGAGGCAATATTCAGGTATCAACCCTGAAACAGCAGCTGGACTGATCGTACTAAAAACATATTTTGTCACCCATGTGTGTCTAGATACACAGAGAAAATTGGAGAAATTAGACAATTGACAAGAAAGGGAATTAGAGGATCTCTTAAGAGAAGCACAGAAAGTATACGTCAAGAGGGATGAAGAAAAAGCAAAGGAAAAGGCCAGAGTAATTTTAACTGCCATTAGAGAAAGATATATTTGTTTTTATTGTAAAAAAATAGACATTTCAAGACAAATTGCCCCCAAAGGGAAGGGGACCTGATGAGTCGTTAAAACCGAAGATCATGGACAAAGACTCTCTAACTAGTCAAAGTTAGAAAGTGGTATGTTTATTAACTCCAGTGGGTGGCACAGGAATCATCCCTGAAAGGCGTGACTGTGCTGTGTCTCTCTAGGACACGAAATAAAATGACGCGGACACTGGAATCTCCAAGGTAAAAAAGAGGGCAGTTTAATTTCTGATTCCAACATTTATAGATTTCCAAAAGTGACAGTGGATTGGAGGATGACAGTGCCACCTCTCCAATGACACTGGACAAACCAACAGTCCATCAAATTTCTTCTCCTCCATAAAAGAATGCAAAACAATAAGTATTTGCAGAAAAGTGCATCAGCAAGTTTGTTACAAGAATGTAAACATCAGAAGGCTTAGAAGAACTTAAAAAAAAGGGCGACAGTGCTGTACAAGGTTCTTTGCCCTCTATTTATTTCCTGAGATCTTACATACAATACATATGCATAACCCCAGCATCTCCCATCCTTGCTCTTTATTAAAGTGAAGTTATTAGTCCTTCACGTGAGCTCAATTCTTCTCTTGAATTGGGTCGGTGGGCTCGAATTAGGTCAGTGGTTGTAAGGGATAAAGTCAGGAACATCTTCATCAGGTCTCTGTGACCCTCTGTCACGATCCAAGGCCCCTTGCTTTGTGATTGATTGACGTAAAGCCCAGGTGTTAACCATTGTTCTACTGGTTTCAATATGTTCTTATAACGGTTCACTTACTCCACTTCCTTCTACAAACAAGCTCATAATAGCAAAAAGTACAACAATCAGCTCTAGCTTAATCATCTAATAATCATTAACCTATCATCTATGTATTTAACATACATCCTGATCACTATGAATTGCTTCTAACCCTCAGCTGAAATCTTAACTTTTTGAAATCATGCTTCATTTCCCCACTTTTAGTAGTAAATTCTTTTACTACTATATAAATTCTTCTTCATCTAGCCAAGCTGTGCGGTAGGTGTCTCTTAAAACCGTACTATATGCTCTTGATCGTGAAGTTAAAGTTGCTACTTGCCACAACATTCTCTAATTCTAAAAAAGTATTATAACAGACAAAATCGAACTTGTACCAACTAAAATAAATAAAACAATAATTGGATGAACCAAGGTATTGAGCAAGCTGGTTGCTGTTGGTGACCACCCAAAAAGCACATCCCACCAGTGATGGGATGGGTCTTCCTCTAATCTTTTAAACACTCTTCATATAGTCTCTGTGTCATGGTGTATTGTAATCAAACTTTTCTTTCTTTCATCTTTAATTTCTTTAAGAATTTTTTAAATTCATTATGTTTCAACAATTGGGTAACCAAAGTTAAGTTCATCTCTATAGGCACGGGTGATATTTCTTGGACAGTAGTCAAGTTTATATGCTGGTACCATACAACAGGTGCCTGATAGGAAAAATCACATCCCTCAATTTTGTCAAAGTTACAAATGCACAAGTTAAATGGAGTTTCATTCACAGTAATCTCATCCACCATTATAGTGGGGCATGCTGTTCTGAGGCAGACACAACCTTGTCTTGCACACACAAGCAAGGTTATCTGGTTAATGGGATGCATTTCAAAGTGACAAATGCTTTGCTCTGTATCCAAACAAATATCTTTATCATCACCTACATTACCTTCACATATAAACCCCAATTGTTCCCTCATTGAGTAGGGTTCTAAGTTAAAAGTTTGCTACCTTCCTTCAACTTTTTGTGCCCACATTCTGTGTTCAAAAGGATATAGTATGGTCCCTTCATGATTTGGCCCTAAAGGAACAATTGGATATATCAAACTTACTGATGCATCATATATGATTAAAACAAAAGCTGTTACCATACTTGTAATGGGATTTTAAGTAAAATTAACAAAAACTCACCAGGACTGAAGTTCCTTTTCTAAATCTGAGGCATTATCCCAAACAACTTAAAGAATTTCAGCAGGGAATATGCCTTCTCTCCTATCCCTAATGACTGAGGCTGCCACTGATTGCATCCATAATTGTGCCTGTGTACACTCGAGACCCAAAGAAATGTTTTCGCTAGCTGTGCCTAAGGTATTAATTATCAATTGATGATCTCGCTCGTCTATATTTTCCTATTCTGGTAATATTTTGGACAGCTTCCACAGGCTGGTACCTAATGCCAATAAGGAAAACTGTAAAAGTCGTTGCAATTTAACCATATCATTGCCAATTACTGTCAATTTGTTCATTAATACCTCTGAATCCATTGTATTTAGAACCCCTAGTCCCATTCCCAGTATCTCAGTAAGGGTGTCTCTTTTGTCTGGACATATAAGGAATACGCTTCTGCAGCCAGGTGGTCCAATCTATAGAAGAGGTCCTTAAAAATGGAGCACATTCAGGCCGAATGGCAGAGGCATTCACTTGCATTGCCATCTCTACCTGTTTTACTGACCATTTTGGATTCGCTAGCAATTTTTGAATTCCTGTCTTCTTAACAGCATATGGCTCAATTTTGGTAATTATGGGAACTATGGGTTTTTAAGTAATTTGAGTAGCCATAGTTTCTCTTAGTGTTGGCACTGGTTGAGTTATCCTAACCCCATTGTTTCGGGAATCAATACAAATTTGAGTTATATTATAATCAATCTTAAAATCCTTAATTGCACAACCTTCTATTGTGAGCTTAAACTCGGAACAGTTGGTTAAGCATTTGCCACAGCATTCAGGACCAATTCAAATAGATTTAATGGGTTCTTGATGAGATTAATGAAATCTATCCTGAACAAACACATATTCACATCTCTAAACATTTCTTCTTTCCTACACAGTTGCATTTGTAACTTTTAGTATCTGACCCAGAGAGCTACGGGAGTTGAAATCATAGGCTTTCCCTTGGCACTTATATATACCAGTCACATTATATATAAGTGGTACTGCATTAGCTGTGGCTATAGCAATAGTCACAAAGGCCACAACTCTCTAAGTTACACTTACTTGATTACCTATTACAGCTACAAGCCTTTTTATTTTTTGGAGGATTTTTAAACTATGCTTATAATTTCACCCACACTATTTATTTTCCCGAGAAAGTTTTAATTTCAGTTCGTTGTCACCCGGTATAACTTTCTAAAGTCCCTCAGGAGCTTTCTTCACTTGGGAGTGATGGATCCAGACGCTTTGTTCTTTAATCTTGATTGCAGTAAAGGTGGTGAGGAGCACTTGGAATGGTCCCTCCCACTGTGGTTCCAGAGGCTTTTCTGCAAAAGACTTAACATATACATAATCTTCAGGCTGTACACCATGTACTGGTCCATTTAATTCTCTGCTTCGAGCTCCAGTCACATGTTTCTTAATTTCTCTAAGTTGTTTGTTTAGGGCCACCATATATCTGTGTAGGGTTTCTTCCCTTACTTGAGTAGATGTTGTCCCTTCTTGAATTCTATATGGCCTTCCATACAATATTTCAAAGGGACTTAATTTTTCTTTTATTCTTTGCTTGGTCCAAATTTGTAATAATGCTAATGGAAGAGCCTGGGGCTAAGGTAACTTTGCTTCTTGTCCTAGTCTTATTATTTGCTGCTTAATCAAGTGATTAATTTTCTCCACTTGGCCACTTGACTGAGGATGATATGGAGTATGAAGTTCCCAGTTGTCATGGTTTGACACTGGCACAATGCCAGTGCCCCCATGAAAATACCTTCTCCCTGGTTTCTGCTGTGAGATGTGACCAGGAATAAGCAAAGCAGGCTCCTACTTAGGGAAAAAGAAAACAAAACTTTATTAACTACACTACAACTACAAAAAAAAAAGGAACACACATACACAGGGAAAATGAAAACTTCACAAATGCATTTCCTCCTCCCCCCACCAAATTTCAACACAATACATTTGATCCTCAAATCACCAACTCTCAGTCCAGCAGCACCTTTCAAACAATCAATCCTCAGTTCATCAAGAGGAGAGGAGTCCTTCTTGTACCATGGGCTTCCCCTGGGAACACAATCGAAGCCTCATGTGTTCCTGTGTCACTTGTGGCACCGCCCGGAGTACATCTGCCGTCGTGACTTCTTCCTTTCCATGTCCAGTGCTCTCACCACTGAACACGGACCAGAACTGCTTCTAGGGTTGTCTTTTAAGGATGCTCTGTCCCGATCCAAAAAAGGCACAGTCTCTCCTTTGGGACACCTGTCCCCACAATCTCTCCTTTGGGACACCTGTCCCCCCCATATTTTTTCACCCCCTGGGGCCGAGGGGCACCAACACTGAACCCTCTTGGCTCTGAGGCCATTGCCTCCCCCTAGAATGCAGTCTCTGTATCACAAGGAACATGGTTCTGTCCATGGCTATACAAAAAGAGTCCAGCAAAAGCTACTCCATCATCTCTTCCCACTAGGATTCTTCTCTATTCTTCTACTATCTCTCGCTTGCCCAGACCTCTCTCACACTGGCCCATTTTCTTCCTCATCTTCCACTCTATCTTCTAGGAAAGGTCAATGTTCTGTAAAGTTCTCATTTTCCAAAAAGGGGTTAAAAGCTCCTACAAGTGGCCGGCTGAACCCCCCCTTCTTCTCCGTCCCAGCCGTACTGCCGGCACAGGCCCATGTTTATCAAGCTTCAAGGTCACAGTCTCAGGCAGCGGCTCTTTCTCTCTCTCTCTCTCTCTGTCTCTCAGGGGGGGCACCCGATGGCTCCCGGTGTCTCTCTCTCTCTCTTCCACCCTTCCACCCCGGGGCTCAGGCCTACCTCTCTCGGCCACATGGCTTTCCCCTCCCCCTGCCCAGCCAGCAGCTGGGCCGGGGGAGAGACCCGAACTCTTTCCCGCCGGAAACCCGAGAGGGCCCTCCCAGGGGAGAGCTCTGCTTTTAACCCCGTGTTCTCAGAGGCGTGTCCATGTCCCAGTGGCCAGGTTAAATGCCAATATTAAAGCCTGAATATCCATTGGCCAAAAACACAGCATCCCAAAAAACACATTTCCTGTCAAACCACCACATTCCACCCTTCGCCTCTGAGAACACACTTTCTAAAATTATTAACAACATTACAAAACACTTCAACACTTCTACAAAACAAGAAAACCTTTATCCCCAGATTTTTACTATGCAGCTACCTTAACTCAATACATGCTTTGTTCTTATTCTTCTTTGGTCCCATCTCACAGCTTTACTCACAACTTTATCTTATCATTCCCCCAAGGTTCGATTTCCCGGTCAGGGAACCAGAAATGTCATGGTTTGACACTGGCACAATGCCAGTGCCCCCATGAAAATACCTTCTCCCTGGTTTCTGCTGTGAGATGTGACCAGGAATAAGCAAAGCAGGCTCCTACTTAGGGAAAAAGAAAACAAAACTTTATTAACTACACTACAACTACAAAAAAAAAAAAGGAACACACATACACAGGGAAAATGAAAACTTCACAAATGCATTTCCTCCTCCCCCCACCAAATTTCAACACAATACATTTGATCCTCAAATCACCAACTCTCAGTCCAGCAGCACCTTTCAAACAATCAATCCTCAGTTCATCAAGAGGAGAGGAGTCCTTCTTGTACCATGGGCTTCCCCTGGGAACACAATCGAAGCCTCATGTGTTCCTGTGTCACTTGTGGCACCGCCCGGAGTACATCTGCCGTCGTGACTTCTTCCTTTCCATGTCCAGTGCTCTCACCACTGAACACGGACCAGAACTGCTTCTAGGGTTGTCTTTTAAGGATGCTCTGTCCCGATCCAAAAAAGGCACAGTCTCTCCTTTGGGACACCTGTCCCCACAATCTCTCCTTTGGGACACCTGTCCCCCCCATATTTTTTCACCCCCTGGGGCTGAGGGGCACCAACACTGAACCCTCTTGGCTCTGAGGCCATTGCCTCCCCCTAGAATGCAGTCTCTGTATCACAAGGAACATGGTTCTGTCCATGGCTATACAAAAAGAGTCCAGCAAAAGCTACTCCATCATCTCTTCCCACTAGGATTCTTCTCTATTCTTCTACTATCTCTCGCTTGCCCAGACCTCTCTCACACTGGCCCATTTTCTTCCTCATCTTCCACTCTATCTTCTAGGAAAGGTCAATGTTCTGTAAAGTTCTCATTTTCCAAAAAGGGGTTAAAAGCTCCTACAAGTGGCCGGCTGAACCCCCCCTTCTTCTCCGTCCCAGCCGTACTGCCGGCACAGGCCCATGTTTATCAAGCTTCAAGGTCACAGTCTCAGGCAGCGGCTCTTTCTCTCTCTCTCTCTCTCTGTCTCTCAGGGGGGGCACCCGATGGCTCCCGGTGTCTCTCTCTCTCTCTTCCACCCTTCCACCCCAGGGCTCAGGCCTACCTCTCTCGGCCACATGGCTTTCCCCTCCCCCTGCCCAGCCAGCAGCTGGGCCGGGGGAGAGACCCGAACTCTTTCCCGCCGGAAACCCGAGAGGGCCCTCCCAGGGGAGAGCTCTGCTTTTAACCCCGTGTTCTCAGAGGCGTGTCCATGTCCCAGTGGCCAGGTTAAATGCCAATATTAAAGCCTGAATATCCATTGGCCAAAAACACAGCATCCCAAAAAACACATTTCCTGTCAAACCACCACACCAGTCTATGCCTAAATGATGGCTAATTTGCTGCACAATTTTTGAAATAAAACGTGGCCTCCTATATGAAGACATTGTCACTGGGACTACAAAACGCGATATTATTTCTTGTAACAATGCTTTGTCTACCTCCCACACTTTGGCAGTTGTTGCAGCTTGAATTGCTGCTAGTAAAGTCCAGGGTAAAGAAGCAAAAAAGGCTTTTGCATAATATCCATAGATGTTTAATTCAGCTGTGCGGTGAGATGTTCTCCTCTCAGACACACACTCCCCCCCAAGGTCCAGCTTTCTCCCCCAGGGGCCTCCCGGCTGACTTTGGTCTCCAGGCAGTATCAAGGTGAGGCCCAATCAGGGAAAAGGGAGGGAGAGCCTCAGGAACACCTATGTTCAGGAATAGGAACAGGGGAAGGAGCCAATGGGGTGTAACTTAGGAGAAGCCCCTCCAGGGCCTCTACAACTCCCTGTTTTTTATATTATTAAGAAAGCTTTTCTGAAGGATCAACTCAATTAACACAAAATGACAAAAACAATCAAAAGCGCCAATAAGACAATTTTCAAAATGCAAACAATTCTGAGTCGCCAGTGTCCAAACAGATTTTCTGGAGTGCCTTAGAGCTGGCAGGAGGGATGCGGTGTTTTCTTAGCACATTTTTTCAGGAAACTGAGTCAGGAAAAGGTTTCTTCAGCAGGGGCTGTTTCTCTCTCTCCTGTGGTAAAGTGGTCGGCTGTGATAGACTCTGCACAAGGCAGTGTAGGTGGTGGTGTGCCTGTTGGAAACTCCAAATAGAAATCATTACTTTAAGAAAAAGATGGTTACTTTAGGAAACCTTTCATTTCTTTCCCTCCTAATCACACTCCTTCTGGTATTATGAAGGAACTCTGGGGAAATGGATTAGTGAAGGGGGACCATGGGAGAGGGGAAAGGGTGGTAGGAATTTGTGGGAACATAAAAAAGGGGTAATAGGACAATGGAAAGGAAAAGGGGAAAGTGGGAGGGGGGCAGGAAGGCCACAGGAATTGGGGAAGGGTATTAGAAGAAGTGGGACTTATCGGACTGGAAGGTTCTTTCATTATTGACATGGGCTTTTGAATGCAGGACAGCTAGCCCGTATTCTGCGCTCTTCTTGCTTTTAGGCTGTTGCTGGGGCTTGATGGTTGTTGGTTTTGGTTTCTATTTCCTTGGTAGGTGTGTGGAGGACTTCTATGATATAGATAATATTTTGCAGGTTTGTAGTCTGGTGCACGTTTACCACCTTGCACTGGAACTCCACCAGGTCCTGTCACATCGGCTGCCTGGGGGCCTTTTCTTCCTTGTATTATATGAAATTCCCAAATTCTCCATCTCCCAGACTGTGGAGGTATTTCCTGGGGTTATTCTTTTTTATAGCAGTCTGATGAACAAACACGTCTTCTTTGTTATCATTCCGGGTTATGAAACCATATTTGTTTTTTACATTGAACCATTTTACTGTCCCCAAAACGTTCATGGCAAGGACCTTTTTTCCTTTGCTAGTGGGTTTGTGTTGGTGTTTCCGGATGCGCTGCTGGTGCGCTGCCGTGCAAAGTGCGTTCCGCTCCCGGCGCTGGCGGCCGCGCTCAGGCTCGGCCCCCTCCTGGGGGTCTGTCTCAGCTGGTGTCTGCGGGCGCTGCCAGTGCGGGGCTCTCAGAGCAGTGATGGTGGGCAGGGGGCGGCGGTTTTGCTGTCAGGACTGCGGTTCTGAGCCATCCCCCGGCGGAGCTGTCTGCCTGCCCCGCAACAGCGGCGCCCCGGGCCCGCTGGTCTCACTCGCCCGCCTTCGGCTCGAAGGACCACTGGACAGCGAGCATTGGCCGGCTCGCTCTGGCCTTGCTGAGTGCCGGCGGGGCGTCTGCGGGCTTTCCGCGGGGGGGAGAGCCGCAGCGGGGCACGGAGTGGCGGCAGCCCTGAGCAAGGGGCTACGGCTCTTGCCACCCCCGCCATGTCTTGCGGTGCTATAGCAACCGAGGTGAACACATCCGTCGGAGGAGGCGTGGGGACCAGAGGGTGGAAGGGGAGACCCCACGGCCCCTGCCATGCGGTCTCCACCATCTTGGGCAGCGGGAGTACAGACGGGGGAAGCCGGGGAAGTCCCTCCCTGCGACAGGGGAGGGGGTGCAGGGGCACGAAGAGGGGAACACGGAGGAGCGGTTTTCAGCTGGTGTTCATCCCCAAGACTCACAGCGCATTTTATCAGCATACCAAATAAAGAACGCAATTCTGTGTTAGCTCTTGACCTTTCGCAAAGCACTTCTAAGAATTCATCGCTTAGGACTAAGTTCCGCGAAATATAAGGAAAATACTTAAATAACAACTGTACAAAATACTTCAACTCCTCCTCTGAAAAGCAAAAATTTTCTTGAAGAAAAGACTCTTTAAGGTAGAGGTAAACTTCTTGTTGTGCGTGGGTGTTGTCTCCATCTTAGCCCAGTCTCTTCCCAACACCCGAGAGTACAAGGAGGAAGGAACTAAAACTTCAAACTCACCTCACTGGGGTAAGAAAATTCTCAGGGTGGTCTAGTGCAGATGTTTTCCAGGAGAAGAGGTCTCAGACTAATCCGGAGGCCCCACGTTCAGGGCACCATTTGTTGCAGCTTGAATTGCTGCTAGTAAAGTCCAGGGTAAAGAAGCAAAAAAGGCTTTTGCATAATATCCATAGATGTTTAATTCAGCTGTGCGGTGAGATGTTCTCCTCTCAGACACACACTCCCCCCCAAGGTCCAGCTTTCTCCCCCAGGGGCCTCCCGGCTGACTTTGGTCTCCAGGCAGTATCAAGGTGAGGCCCAATCAGGGAAAAGGGAGGGAGAGCCTCAGGAACACCTATGTTCAGGAATAGGAACAGGGGAAGGAGCCAATGGGGTGTAACTTAGGAGAAGCCCCTCCAGGGCCTCTACAGGCAGTTCTAGTAGGGAAAGCTTCTGGCCACCCTGAAAAGGTATCTGTTAACACCAGTAGGTATTGATACCCCCCTCTCCTGGGTAGTTCTGAAAAATCAATTTGCTATTGCTGCCCAGGTCTATATCCTCTCCCAATTTGCCCAAGCTTTGGTTTAGGAATATTTTTGGGATTAGTTTGGAGGCAAAGGCTACACTGGCAAGTCACCTGAATCACTGTTACTTTGCAAGTGTCTGGCTATAATTCTGTCTTTTGAATAATTATACAAAGCATCTGTAACAGCCGAAATAGCTGCTAATAAAGTCTAGGGTAAAGAAGCAAAATGAACCTTTGCATAGTATCCACAGATGTTTAATTCAGCCGCACAGTAAGATGTTCAGGGTCAAAAGCAACGCCCATGGGGACAGTCCAGGTCCCTGTGCCTTGAGCGGCAGGGGCTGAACAGTAGCATTGGGGCAGCACAAAGATGAGGGCCAATGGGGGAATAGGGAGGGAGTGGCTGAGGGACATAGGAACAAGAGAAGGAGCCAATGGGGTCAAACAGCTTTTGAGGGAAGCTTCTTGTGCCTCCCTAACCCAGGGAATGCCTCTCAGGGTCTCCAAAAGCATCTATTGCCCAATGTATTTTCTCATGTTCCTCTTTCACCAAGGACCATAGCATATAAGAAGGGTGTGGCAGCAGCTGTCTGGACACAGAGAACAACACATAACTTTCTCAGGCCTTTCTGGGGAAGGCTGTGAGAAGATCAGAGAAAAGAATGAGAAACAATTCTTATCTTAACCTGTTGCACCTGTTATTGTGAACATGTGGAATGTGTTATGGAGATTTGTTTACCAAAGGGTGGTTTCTTAATTAGCCAATGGCGATGGTATTTGGACTGGAGGACCAATTAGGTTTACCTGTATTGTAGCTGTCTATAAAAACAATGGGCTTCTCAATAATAATAATGAGATTGATTAGCTTTCTGTGAATCATGGAGTCAATGCTAATTATTACCTGGCCTGGGGCCAGCTGTGGCGACAGAGGGGATCACAAGCCTTCCTTTCCCTTCATCTGTAATAACCCACCCTTCTTGATTATAACTTCCATTTTCTTTCTCAATAAGCCTCTTTTCTTTTTACTGTACTTTGGCTTACCTTCAATAGAAGTTTGCCAATCTGGAATTAAGGCTGCTTCAACTGTTTCAACAATTACCTCACCTTTAGCTGCTTCTTTTGCCTTTTTGTCTGCCAGCTCATTTTTTTCTTCCAATTCAGAGCTCACTTTTTGGTGTGCCTTGATGTGTATGATGGCTACCTTTTCAGGTAGGTGGACTGCTTCTAACAATTTTATTATCTCTTGTGCATGTTTAATGCTTTTTCCTTGTGAGTTCAACAGTCTTCTTTCTTTCTAGATAGCTCCATGTGCATGGACTACTCCAAATGCATACCTTGAGTCTGTGTAAGTATTAATTTTCTTTCCTTTTGCCAGCTTTAAATCTTGGGTTAAGGCAATTATTTTAGCCTTCTGTGCCGAGGTGTTGGTTGGTAATGATCTAGACTCTATTACTTCTTGGCTTGTGACAACCACATACCTAGCATGTCTTTTTCTGCTGATTACATAACTGCTTCTATTAGTAAACCAGGTCTCAGTGTCCTCGAGAGGGGTTTCCTTCAGATCTGGGCAACTGGAGTAGGTAGCTTCGATGGTCTCCAGGCAATTGTGGATCACTGGTCATCCCATACTACCACTGAGAAAGGAAGCTGGGTTTACAATATTTGTTACTACTATTTCTACATCATCTTGTTCTGCTATTATAGCTTGGCATTTCAAGAATCTCTGCTGGGAAAGCCAATGTCCGCCTTTTACCTCCAAGACTGCTGACACTGTGTGGGACACTAGCACAGTCACCTTTTGGCCTTGCATGCTTCTTGGATGCTCGCTGCTACTGCTGCAATGGCTCTGAGGCACCCTGGCCATCCCTTAGCTGCTGCATCCAGCTGCTTAGAGAGGTAGGTGACTGCCCTGCGATACAGGCCCAGGTCTTGTGCTAGTATTCCTAAAGCAATCCCTTGCTTTTTGTGAGAAAACAAAAAGAATGGTTTACTCACATCTGGAAGTCTTGGGACGGGAGCTGATATGAGGGCCTTCTTTAGTTGGTCGAAGGCTCGTGTTGCTTCTTTTGTCTATTGGAGGTTTCTGTTTCCTTCTGCAATTAAGTAATATAGGGGTTTGACTAACACTCTATAATTATAAATCTATGATCTACAGCACCCTGTCATGCCCAAGAAGGTTCTCAGTTCTTGTACTGTCTGGGGTTTTAGGGTCTGGCATAATGCTTCTTTGCAATCCTGTCTTAAGGTTCTTTGTCTAGCACTAACCTCATAGCCCAAATAAATAACTGTTTGCCTCACTATCTGGGCTTTCTTCTGGGATTCTTGGTACCCCTGTGGGCCCAAAAAGTTTGAGGCTTACCATCCACTCCACACATGCCTCTTGAGTTTTGGTAGCTATCAGGAGGTTGTTAACATACTCTAACAGCTGTCCTTCTCCTGATGGAGCTTCCTGGGATTCCAGATATTTTGCTAGTTGTTCTTCAAATATCGTGGGAGAGTTCTTAAAACATTGAGGTAGAACTGACCATGTGAGCTGGGTTTTGAGTCCAGTTTGGGGGTGCAAAAATTTTCTGGCTGGCCTCATGGAGAGGAAGGCAAAAGAAAATGTCTTTTAAATCTAAAATGGTAAACCATGTTATTTCAGGTGTTAAACAGGTTAACAAAGTGTAGGGGTTGGCAACCACTGGGTATAAATCCTCAGTTATCTTATTAACAGCTCTTAAATCTTGTACTATTCGGTATGATCCATTAGGCTTTTCAACAGGCAAAATAGGAGTATTGAACTCAGACTGACACTCTTTTAATAGCCCTATCTGTAAAAAATTTTCAATTACTGGACTAATCCCTTCTTTGTCTTCCTTCTTTAAGGGATATTGTCTAACTCTAACTGGTTGTTTGTGGATGTGACAGCCTGGTCAGAGAGCGAGAAAACAGGATTCATTTTCTCACAGTGGACTTGTGAGACTTTTTAGGGAGTTGTAGAGAAATGATGATAACTTGTTAGTATAAACAACCTGCAGGTAGTGATTTCCTACTCTGTTTTTCTGTTCTTCTCAAGGACTGTTTGTGAGAAAGATATTTTTGTTAATTAGCCAATCAAGTAGAATGTGTCGAACCTATCTATAAAAGAAGAGAATTTTCCTATTAAAGGGGTTGTTCTGCAAACCAGCCTTCTGGTATATTTGTGTCATTTCTTGCTCAATGGTAACAGCTGTTTTCCCTCTCTAGGGTTAGCTTGCACTGGGGGTACATCCTTCGCTCTCCCTGGTATGTTAGAAGCCCACACCCTAGGAAATAACTGATCCAGTATTTTCCTGTGAATCTCATCTTCACTTTCAAGTTTAGCCTCATCGGTTATTAGCATCAGGCTCAACAATTCCACATACTGTTGGTCCTTAACTTCCAAAGTAATCTGTTTTAGAATATTATTTTTTTGCCTCTAATTGTTCCAAAAAATCTCTACTCAAAAGTGCTGATGGAGCATTGGGCATATATAAAAACTTGTGAATTCCCCATTGTTTCCTAAGTCTATATTTCAATGGCCTCCAAAAATAAGCTCTTTCAGATTGGCCAGTTGCCCCCTTTACCATGACATAATAATCTGTTATTGGTATTAAAACTTTAACACTGAATATGTTGCCCCTGTGTCTATCAAAAATTCTAATTTTGTTTCTTTGTTCCCTAGTTTCATTATAACCAGAGGGGTCTCCTAGGGTAAGATCCTCTAGTCCACCTCAGTCTTCCTTAACATGAGCAGCCACTGCCTTCCCTTTTTGATCTCCTCTTCTTTGATCATTGCCTTTTCTTTGTTCTGGGCACTGGCTCTTCCAGTATCTATTTTTCTTGCAGAATGCACATTGATTCTTCCCTAGGTGAGATGGTCCTTGCCTTAGTAGCCCTTGTCTACGCCTCTCTTTTTTTTCTTCCTTTACTACTGGTACCAATTTTCTCATCTCTTCTTTGCACCTTTCTTCCTGGTTACTAAATACTCTCTATGCTTCTTCTAGCAAAGTCTCTAAATCCTGCGATGTCGGACCCTGTATCTTCTGAAGTTTGTGTCTAATGTCCTCTGTAGATTGTCCTAAGAATAAACCCACTAGATGTTGTGTCCCTTCCTCAGACTCAGGATCTAAGGTTGTATGACAATGCATTGCATCCCACAAATGTTCGAGAAATTCAGGTGTTTCGGAGGGACCTTGCTTAATTGTATATAGGGCAGACCAAGTCATTGTTTTAGGAATTGCCCTTTCTAACTCGTCACTATAAAGTCTTGATAATCCTCTAGTTTTCCCATATCATTATTATCATTAGGATCCCAATGTAGATCCCGAAGAGGAAAGACATCTCTCATATCACTCTGTGTTATTCTACAAGCATCTTCTGCTAAACCCCTAGCTACCTTTAAAAGCAGTTGTTTTTCTGTCTCAGGGCATCCAACAACAGCTGGAGATCTGACCACTCAGGTTGATGCTGTTTAATCATAAACTTTAATTTCTTTGCAACACCTATTGGGTCACTTCCATAACGTTTAGCAATCTTTTCTCAAGCCTCTAAATCCATTGTAGAAAAAGGAATTTTAACTAACATTGTTTTCTCGTCAGGACGTACTGCCCCCCTCAAAGGTGCCTGTGTAATTTCTTTGGTTTGTTTCTGAGTCCGAGATACTGTAGGACCTTTTGGAGAGGGCTCTTCTTCCTCACTGTCATTGTTGGATAGTGGGAGAGATTTAGGAGTAAGTGGAGTAGTCAAAGTGAGGGATAGAGTAGAGGCTGGAGCTGAACTTGGAATAGAAACTGGAGTTGGTTCAACTGTGCTTAAAATTGGAGCTGGAGTTGAAATAGTAATAGCTTTGTTTAGAGCTGGAGTTGAAATGGAAATAGCTTTAATTGGAGTGGGGGATGGAATATGAGCTGGAGTTTGGACAGAAATGTCAGGAGGTGGAATAAGAGCTGGAGCTGGAGTTGAGGTTAATAGCCGTCTCGAATTTGCTTACCCCCCCCAACCCCCCTTGCCTTCTAGGGGTGGTTTGAACAGATCCCCCAACTCTTGCTCCAGTGAGTCAGCTGGATACACCTTGTCTGGATGTGTGCAGCGTTGATTTATGGAGCATGTACTTCAACATCCTTTCAGCCTCCCTCTACTAGCCTTGTTATCTTTTTTTCAGGGTGAATACTAAGGGGTCAGAGGGGGTCCCTAATTCTACAATCTCTCTGCCACTCAAGATGGTTCTGGAGTGTCCTAGGGTGACATTATGATGCTTGTATCCCCAATCGTCTGTTCTGTTTGTGCTGGATGCTATATTCTGTGCCTTCAAGACTGGCTCGGACAGTGAAGGTGGGGAGAAGAAGGAGCACAGAGTTTTGTTATCAGCTGCACTCTCCCCCATAGTCTGCTGGAACACAGAACTCCACTGTTGTTGTCTGGGCACAGACAGGGAAGAATACAGCGCTCCTTTTGCTTTTTAGTTAGTTTAGCTAGCTGAGGCAGTCCAAGTTTTCCCTGGACTGTTTTTTCTTTCCCTTGTCTTGGAACCGTTCAAATCTGCTCCGGACTGGGACCCGGGGAAACACCGAGAGCTCGGACTTTGTGACCACCGAGGTCTACTCTGGGCAGCAGCCTTTCCCAGTGCCAGAGGGACTGATAACAGAGCGACCACTCCCAGGAGAGTCTTTCTGAATTTTTCATTTCTTCAGAGCAGTGAATGAGTTTTGTCATCTGCTATTGTTAATTTCTTGTGCTGGGGAGTGCTTTGCCTGGTAAATAAACAGGTTTTCTTCCACTTCTCTCAGAAGAAATTCTTCCCAAATTGGTTCAGGGGAGGGGCCATGTGGGCTGGCTTTCTGGGGGGGCCCCTTTTGGAGGTTTTCTCCCAAATTTGCCCTAAACCAGGACACAGAGGGAGAAAAACATGTCAGCATATGTCACTTCTTCCTATTTCTGCTTCTGTCTCAAGAACAACATAAGCTGTAATAAAGTCTCATAGTGTAAAGATCTATCTGAGAGCCACCTGGCCCCTTCTCCAAGCCTATAAAGTGGCCACCACTGTGTACAGAATTTTACAAGGGCCTTTTTATTTTCTACCCCACTGTACCTTACTAATTCGTTCTAGTGTGTTAAAATACACCCTAAAGGACTACTTTTAGGGATCTCTTTAGTTTGTTCCCATCACTCCTCTTTAACAAAGCTAACACTCTTGTCTAGTTCTTATTATCTCTTTCTTTGCTTTTTGTCTTGCTTCTACCCAAACTCGGCTTCACAGATTGGTACAGTCTTTTCCCAGTCTCTTTATTGCACAGCCCACTGCTCAGGTACTAAATGTGACTTTCCACTAACCAGCTTTAAAGCCTTTGGTTCTAAATCAACTCAGTCAGGGAGCTGTTGACACTGGGTGCACTCTCTGTACCAGTTAGCAGAAGAACAATAATAACATCCTGCACAAATCTTATACTGCAATAACACCCATGCACAATGCCAACCTCCAGATGCACTAAAAACTGCAGGAAAATTGTCACAAATACAAGCTATTCTATTCACTCTTTCTTGGCTTTCTAAATTCCCTACAGCCTGTTGCTCCCAATCCAAAGCTACTAATCTCTTAGCAGACGTCTGATATAAACCTTCTAAATATATTCTCTCATTTCCCTTGTCTATCCACCAGTTTACTGGGTTCACAAGCTCTTACAAGTGGAGCCCAAAATACTGAGGCAAAGGAATTCCCTCTATTCTTCTGGCCAGATTGGATTCTCAGACTGAAACTACCTCTATTATAATTTTGGCAATCGGCATCTACAAACACAACCTCTGTGCTTAAAACCACATCCTTAATAAAGGTTTATACTCTTCTTTACCAAACTGGTCTTGTCCTTTATCTGTCTGTAATTTACTTCAAAATGTTCACGTCTCAGGTCTCAGAGACTAATCAACTCTTTCAAATAAACTAATTTTGTTTCATACTCAACATGTGCTGCACCTATAACTTTTGCAGCAAGATGGCAGTGTTGCCTTAAAAATGCACTACAGCTCTAAAACACAACTGAGTCACTCACCCAAACTAGCAGCATCACAATCTTATTATTCTCGTGGGAAACGCTTACAAACACACGATACTAAAACACTCAACATCTATATTTCAAATTCTACAGGCATAAACACCTGAACAGCAAAACACCACCCCTATAATCTCTCGGAGTCTGGACCCCTTTAACGTGAACACTGTTACAGTAAATACCGTCCCCCGTAACCAAAGCACACACACAGTTATAACAACCTTAGACCAAGATTTGCTCTTACGACTGCTAGCCTCAAATTGCTAGCAAACTGAGCCCTCTACAGCACAAAAAATGTCAAAATCCCCTTTTGCCAGCAACCAAAGCCCGAGCTCCCCCGGCCTGGTACAACAGTTCAACATCTCTCTCTGCTGGCAACCAAATACCACTGACCAGATACTAGCTGCAATTTCAGTTTGCAAGCGCACTACAGAGGCACAAGTTGTGCGTGGGACGTCTCCCATGACTTATTAAATGGCCTTTCCTGACCACATGTATGCCTTACAGGTCACTGTTTAAAACTGTTTGAATTTATAAACATACTGTTTTGTCCAGAGTTTTAGTAGTCAGGGGTCCTTGTCTGCTGCTGGATGAACGGTCCAGACAGCCAAGCCCACTCTTCTAGGAATATCCCAGGGGCACCCCGAGGGGGTCCACGACTCAAGTTGGTCTCACAGCTGAGCAGAGTCTCCTCCTGGCTTGGCTCGCCAATTGAGTGGTTAAAACTGAAGATAATGGGCAAAGATTCTCTAACTAGTCAAAGTTAGCAAGTGGTGTGTTTATTAACACTGGCAGGCAGTCGCACCTTTTGAGGGCGACTCCTGTGCCACCTGCTGGTTTTGACTCACTGAAAGTTTGTAAGAATGAGCAAAGAGGGGAAGTAGAAAACTAGAGATGTCAAAAACTCTACCTTCCGGGGACAAAATATCATCAGAAACCCTTAATAAAATAAGTCCTCAAGAAGAAGAATTTGAATTTTTAGAGAACATGGGAATTAAAAACAAACAACCTGTGTTTAATAAATTAAAAGGGGATATGGTAATAGTCAAAATACCATGCAGGTAGCAGGTGCAATAGGGGAAGGGTTTAAAGCATTAATTCATAATGTTAACCCCAGAGGTTAAGTACTAATCAAATCATAGAAAGACCAGCTTCCAATCCCTCAGTGGGGAGGTCCCTTCCAGGTACTGCTAACCACTGAATTGACTGTGCGACTCTCAAGCAGAGATGGACAGATAACCAAAGAAGAACCAAGAAGTCTGAAGAAAAAAAATAAACTAAAGCTCCCACCAACCAGCTTGAGGACTTTTTTAAGTAATACTTTAGTTGGAGAGTTTGAACCGTACCTGCCATTGATGTAATTGTCCTGCTTTAAGAGCTAGAGATTGCAAGCATCTGTTGAGGGGAGGTACACAGTGAACCTTAAGAGGTACTGAGGTAATATGCTTGGGAAGACAAGAAATAGAGGGCAAGACTGGGTTGGTCCCTGTGTTTGCTACTGAGAAGATTCCATAGCCCTGCTGCGGACAGCAATCCCATAAGCATAGTAAAGTAAGAGCAAAAAGACCATGCCAGACCTCTATCATTCCTCAGCTGT
The DNA here is from genome assembly GCF_051311805.1 of Agelaius phoeniceus. Lineage (NCBI taxonomy): Eukaryota > Metazoa > Chordata > Aves > Passeriformes > Icteridae > Agelaius > Agelaius phoeniceus. The sequence goes on along the minus strand of NC_135301.1, from coordinate 6,804,591 downwards.
CTTTTCCCTTCAACACCCAATACAAGTATAATTAACAACAAGAACTAAAGGGCAAGACCAAATTGGCCTCTCTACTTGCCACTAAGATACACCTACTATGGGTAGCAACCCCATAGGCACGGTAAATGAGAGTAAGAAACCATACCGGAGCGCTATGATTCCTTTTTGTCTGTCCAAACAATTTGTCAATAAGCAGGACGAAAGAGAACCTAAGATTGTGTTCCCTCTGTCCTCACCCTCATAAACAGATGCTAACATGACTCATTCAAATTTTTATTTCTGAGAAGAGAGTAAATTCTCAGAACCAAAATTAAAGGTTAATTGTTTGAGCCAAATGATGTATGAAAAGAAAAAGAGAGGTTTGTTATAGATGAGTAATGAGTTGGTTGGTCTCACAATTAAGGGGTGAGCATTATATGTATGTTAAAAGAAGTTTTATAAATGTATAGTTATGTTAGGGTAATGTGTCTCCCCCCAGTATTGTTATCACGAGATAATCTTGGTAATCTGGGCATTTGGGAAGGTCATCTTGTTACTATGGTAACACCTGACCTCCAATCAGAATGTAAGAAAGTGACCTCCACCACTGGATGGCAAGGAAGGAGTTGACTGACAAAACTCTAGGAGGCGCTAGAAATATAAAAGGCAAAGCATCCATTTTGAAGACAAGCCACGCAGCTGGCAGCCGAGGGCAGAGGCTCCCAGGGCTGTAATTTTTCCTTGTTTAGTCCTTTTGTTGTATGTTTTGTTAAGGTTTAATAAACCTTTAAAATTTTAAAAAGTGAGGAGTCATTTCTCGCACAAGTTTGTTGCTTTTCCGCATGCATCAGTTCCTTCTGTGGTGGTCGTCAGTCTTCTGGTGGTCTTTTGATGAGGGCTTCTGTAGTCTTCCTCACATTTGAACTTTTTGCATCTATCTTCAGCATATGCCTGGTGCTTCTTGTTTTTTTCAGTCTAACTTGTTTTCAGCTAATTTTTCTGTTTGCAAGTTCTGTTAAAACTTGCTACCTTGCTCTTGATGGCGTTTGTTATCTCACTTCCTCTGCTATCTTGCTTTCTTTGTTATCTTGCTTGCTTTATCTTCACATCTTGTTACAATGTTACTTTTGATTAGCCTTTTGTTACATGCCACTTAGGATTCACAAAGTAATTTGTCTAGTTTTCCGCATTTCCCTGGGGCTGCCCACACTTCTGGGTTTATTTCAGCACAAGCCTTCTCAGACATTTTACACAAAGTTACCACTGTGTTAGCCTCCCTATTGTATTTTTCAATACTAATTTGCATTCCCACTTTAGCCATCAAATCCCTCCCCAGTAAATTACAATCAAAATTAGGAACAAACAGGAATTCATGCATTTCAAACCTATCCCCCACATCTACTGACAGTGGTTGAATAAAATGCACTCATCCTTGTCGCTATAGGACACAAAAGAACACACGCTCACACCGTTCTCCAGGTGAAAGAGAGAAAAGGGCCGTTTATTTTCTGACTCCAACATTTATAGTTTTCCAAAAGTGACAATGGATTGGAGGGTGACAGTGGCACCTCTCCAATGCCACTGGTTAAACCAACAGTCCATCAACTCTCTCCTCCTCCATAAAGGAATGCAAAACAATGAGTTATTTACAGAAAGTGTGTGAGAAAATTCACTACAAGAATGTCAACATCAGAAGGCTTAGAAAATCTTAAAAACCCAGGGTGACATCTCACCCTTTTTCCATTTAAAAAGAAAAAGAAAAGAAAATGAACAATGTAAAAAGGAAAAACATGAACAATGCTCAGTGTCCACTTGCAGACGAATCATCAGAGCGATCACTCCTGTCATCTGCATCTGAGTCATCACTCAATGATCTGCCCGCTTGATCCCTTTCAGGTTGGTCACGGTCTCCGTCTTGCTCGTCAGCTGGATTCTGCCTCTGCGGTGGCAGGTCAGGGCGAACACATTTCGAAGGTACCCAGCGTACCCCAGTATCTGTGGATACACAAGCATACCCGCGCCCCGAAGCGATAAGGTCGTAGGGACCTTCCCACTGTTTGGTGACTAAATTCCGCACCCGAACCTTCGCTCGAGGCTGATGTGCCTCGTCTGCAGCCTGCAACGAGAGATGGTGATTCAAAATGACAGGGTTATTTGAGTTCTGTGGCACAGTGAGATGATTGATTGTGTACAAAGCTTTTGCCAACCGACTGTGCGGGGTTTCACCCTGCATTCCCCGTTTTTGTTTTTGAAGAACCCGCTTCAGAGTACCATGAGCGCGTTCTACAATAGCTTGACCAGTCGGGGAATGAGGGATCCCGAACTTGTGCGAAACACCCCACAACTGCAGGAACTGCCGCACCTTTTGCGATGCGTAAGCAGGACCATTGTCGGTTTTCACCGCAGAAGGTATGCCCAAAACGGCAAAGGCCTGCCTCCAGTGGGCAAGGACATCGCGGGCCTTCTCCCCAGTGTGAGCCGAAGCCCACATCGCAGAGGAGAACGTGTCCACAGTGACATGCACATACTTGAGCCGGCCAAACTTGGCAACCAGGGTGACATCGGTCTGCCAAAGCTCCAAGGCCCTAAGGCCTCTGGGGTTTACCCCTGCCGGCAAAGACGGAGCAAGTTCATGGCAGTCATCACATGACTCAACAATGTCACGAGCCTCAGTTGGCGTCAGCTGAAACTGCTTCTGCAGGGTATGTGCGTTTTGGTGGAAAAACCCATGCGATGCCTTGGCCTGCGCGAGTGTATCAGGCTGAGGCGCTACCCACGCTGGGTTAGCCAGCTTGTCAGCCCTCGCGTTACCTTCCACTATAAAGCCCGGCAAAGTGGTGTGACTCCTCACATGCAGAACATAGAATGGATGAACCCGGGCCTGAATGGCACACCACAAGGTCTTCAGTAAGTGAAACAAGGCAGGATTACTGACCTCCTTCAAGACCAAATGACCCAACCGCTGTGCGATATCAGCCACATAGGCGGAATCCGTGACCAAGTTGAAAGGCTCCTGGGAGAATCTTTCAAATGCCATGACAGCAGCCCTCAGTTCAACCAACTGGGCTGACCCATCCTCGTGGCCTTCCAGAACCTGCCACTCAGATCCGTCCCTCCAGGTAACAATGGCCTTCCCAGTCCTCCCTGAACCATCAGTGAAGACAGTGGGTCCTTTCACGGGTTCCTGGCTATTTTTGGGCCGCAAAGAGATTTTTGTGGATTTTTCCATATGCAGTAGCCTATGGCTGGGCAGATGATAAGTGATCTGCCCGGAGAAATTTTCCAGAGCACTCTGCAGGGACACACTGTTCGCAAAGCTCCAGTCAAAATCCTCCCGTTGCACCGGGAGTATGATCTTTGCGGGATCCGCACCCATCAATTGCAAACACCGTTGCCGGCATTTGATTATCAAGCGAGCGATCAATTCAAACAATGCAGTTGCCGTCTTCTGCGGCTGATGGGGCAGGAAAACCCATTCCAAAATGTGCAATGAATCAGACCAATTGTCACTCCACTGGCCAATGATACCCGTGGGATACGAATCTGGAGTGGTGACGAACACAGTGACATCAACGGAGGGATCAATGCGATAAACTTGGCAAGCCGAAACAGCTCGCTGAACCACCTCCAACGCCTTATGCGCCTCAGGGGTCAGTGTGCGAGGTGATTTTAGATCAGCGTCTCCTTTCAACAAATCATACAGAGGAGACAGCTGCGCATCGGTTACTCCCAAATACGGACGCAACCAAGTGATGACACCCACCAATTTCTGAACATCATTCAGTGTCCTCACAGGATGCACAAATTGCACCTCCTGGTGACGGATCGTCCGTTCCAGAATTTTGACCCCCAAATACTTCCAAGGTGGTTGCTGTTGGACCTTCTCCGGAGCCACCTGCAGTCCCTGAGCATGCAAAGCATCAAGCAACCGAGGCTGAATCCTCAGCAGCTCATCCTGGGTGGACGCGGCCACCAAAATGTCGTCCATATAATGATACAGACGTGCATCAGGAAACTGCCTGCGAACTCCAGACAAGGCACGGGCCACATACCACTGGCATATGGCCGGAGAATTGCACATGCCCTGAGGCAATGTCCTCCATTGATACCTCTGTGCAGGCTCAGCCTCGTTAATTGCTGGCACTGAGAAGGCAAACTTCGGTCTGTCATCGGGATGCAAAGGAATTGTAAAGAAACAATCCTTCAGATCCACAATGAGGACCGGCCAGTCTGCAGGAAGCATGGTAGGCGATGGCATGCCCGCCTGCAATGTTCCCATGCTTTCCATCACAGCATTAACCTTTCGGAGGTCTTGCAACAACCTCCATTTCCCAGACTTCTTTTTGATGCAGAAGACAGGGGTGTTCCAGGGGCTGGTGGAAGGCTCCAGATGACCCTGGTCCAACTGCTCCTGCACCAGATTCCGAAGGGCATTCAACTTCTCTTGAGGGAGGGGCCACTGCTTTTCCCATACAGGTTTGTCAACCAGCCACCGTATAGGAGGCGTCAGACACACTGCGCCCTTCACTGCAGTGGCCCCCATCAAAAATCCGTCCCAATGCACACCCCCCAAGCAGACAGAACATCCCTCCCCCAAAGGTTGGCAGGAGTAGAAGTAACATGAGGCCTAACCCAGGCCACCTGTCCCTCTGGGTTCGTGACCAGCACGGGCCGTTGGCTCACATAACATTGCGCCGTCCCTCCCAGGCCAGCGACAGATGTCCCCACCGGATCCAAGGGCCACTCTGAGGGCCAGGTCACAAGGGAGAGAACCATGACGTCAGCACCGCTGTCGAGAAGCCCACGAACGCGGACTTCTGGCGGCATTGCACCAGGAACAGACAGGGTGCACAGCATCTCAGGACGGTCCTTGGTCAGGACAGCAGTCCAGTGAACTTGAGGCGGCCCAGTGGAGCCAAAACCGCCAGCTCCACGCGACTGATCAGCTGACCTGCAAACAGAGGACTTGAAAGGCACAAGTTGAGCAAGCCGCGTCCCTTTCGGGATCATGACGGGGGGGTGGGTGTGGAGACCATGGCACAAATCTGCCCCGTGAAATCCGCATCGATGAGTCCCAGGTGCACAATGATGCCCTGAAGGGTGGCACTAGACCTCCCCATAAGGAGAGCACTCATGCCCCCACCCAAGGGACCAAAGGCATCCAGGGGAACCTTGCATATCTGAAAAGACTCTAACACAACTGTTGCTGCGGTGCAGACATCCACTCCTGCTGATCCACGGGTGCTGGCTGCAAGCCGGCAAAGGAGACCTCCATCGGCACCGGGGTCTGGAGAGAAGCTTGTGTCCGCACGCGTCCCCCCTGCGCGCTCCGCTTGCCGTTTCCCGAGCCTGGCAAAGCTTGGCCATTAGCATGAACAGTCGCCTTGCACACATCAGACATATGATTCGGCCTACCACACCGACCACACAAGAACATGGGGAACTTCACCTTCTGCGCTTTCTTCCCCTGCTTCTTGCCAGCCTGTGCAATCCCCCGCTGCGGCCGCTTGCCCTGCGGCGCCGCCCAAACCGGCTGCACAGTGGCAGCCACGGCAGCCAACTTCCGATCCAGGGGGATGATGTCCGCACAGGCCTCCGCCATCTCAGAGACAGTAGGATCACCAGGCAGAGCCACTATGACTTTCCTACAAGCAGCATTGCAATTGCACTTGACAAGGTTCGTAATCGTAACGCTCCTTGCCACAGGATCAGGCACCTGCCTCTCCACGGATGCAATCAGCCTTTCCGCAAACGTCATGAAAGGCTCGTCATCCCCCTGGACAATGGTCGGGAACGGCGGCCTCAGAGCAGCCATTTCCAGGGTCTGAACAATCGCAGCCATGCCCAGCGAGTGGCACTGTTCAAGCACAAGGGGATCAAATCCAACCTGCCCTTGAACATTCTCATAAAGCCCTGTTCCCAGCAGCATGTCAGCGACAACCCCACGCCTGGGGTCCTGCGGACCCAGCATAGCATTCTGCAACACCGCGTGGGCCGCCAACCGAGCCCACTTGGTTTCAAAGACACCATACTGCACAAGGTCAAAAAGAGAACGTGCCACACGACGGAGATCGTAAGGCGTCAGCCTATCTGAATCAACCCTCCAGAGAGTCCGCATAACCTCAGCGGACCCCAAACCATGCTGAGCAACTGCCTCACGGAGCTCCTTCTCCAGCTTATATGAAAGGGGTTCATGGGTGTTATGAGCAACACCCCTGAGCACAGGGAAAACCTGAGGATCCCCTGGCAAAGCCACCGCACCTGACGCTCCCTGGTCCTCAGGCCCAACAGGGGCAAAAGACGAAAATCGCCTGGGAGCCAGGCCAACACCGCTCGGCCCTGGGCCCCCCGCAGCACCGGCAGAGCCAAAGGAGCCCGCCCCGCGACCCTGCAGGTGCCGCGAGGAAACAGGCTCATTCATCTCGTCAGTCTTGGTTTTCGCCTCTTGCCAAAAACGTTCGGGATGCCTGGGACGCACAGTCACCTGACAGGCAGGAAGCGTCCACAAATTCGACGAGGAAGTGCCGTGGCCCCAGGCACCCACCGGCCTCCCGCTGGCCATGTCAACAGGTGCGCTAAAGGTAAACACCCCAGCGCCCTGTCGTGTTACAGCTCCAGCAGGGGGCGCCCCGGAGGACGCAGGTACCGTCCCGGCCCGCAAATCCGGCGCGGGCCGGGACGAGACCGGCGCGGGGCCCCCGGGCCCCGACACAGGGGAGGGACAGGACGCCGAGAGAGACGCAGTCCGCGCAGCTGCGTCGCTGCGGGACGGCACCAGGGAGCCCGGCAAGCCCCCTATGAGGGTCCGTCCCAAACCACAAGACTGCCCAGCGGGTACCGCCCCCACCGAGCAGAGAGGGATGGGCTGCCCGCCCACCGGAGTGGGGCCGGACAGAACGCCGACCGACGCCCCGCCCCCGGGTGCTTCCACCGACTGCGCATGCCTAGCAGGCTGCGCAGGCCCAGGGACGGGCGAAGTCGCCCCCCCCGCTGATGAGCCCAGCTCGGAGGTGGGCGACCCCGCCCCCGCCGTGGCCAGGGGGAACTTCGTGGAAACACCGCAATTCGGACACCAAGTCGTCACCGAACCAGACTCAAGCCGAGGCGGAGGCTGGCCCTCAAGAACCGGAAAGGCACAAAGAAAAGGCAACCCGTCCCCCACCCTACCGCCCACGCCGGGCGAAGCAGGACAAGGACGGCCTGCCGAATCCACAGAGCCCGCAGAAACCCACGGGGCTCTGCCCCCCAGCACACCGTCCGGAGGCGGGGAGGGGGACTCCACATCGGACAAAAACTCAAACTCCCCCTCCTCCACGTCCGAGGCAGAAGAGCTTCCCTGGGAACTCCGAGTGGTACAAGAGCCAGACCCCTCCCAAAGCTCCACACATCTCTTCCACTGCACCAGCAGCGGTCCCGCATCTAGAGTGCAATCGTCAAAAAGGGCCTCCATGAGGCGGGGCCCCACACGAGACCACTCCTCCCTGGAGAACACCCTCTCAGGACCCGAAAGAAACCCTCACTCCTGGGCCCACAGAAACAATCTCTCTAAGTCATCCCAGGAAACAGAAATCTGTTTCCACTCCAGGACCCCCCTCCAAAGATCCAAAAGGAGGAGATCCTCCTCAAAACCCACAGCGCTCGCCATTACCCCAAGAACCGCAGGCAAAGCACCAAAGAGAGGGGGGGGAAAACCTCACCGCAATCTGCTGCAATACACACGTCAGGGTCACCAAATGTCGCTATAGGACACAAAAGAACACACGCTCACACCATTCTCCAGGTGAAAGAGAGAAAAGGGCCGTTTATTTTCTGACTCCAACATTTATAGTTTTCCAAAAGTGACAATGGATTGGAGGGTGACAGTGGCACCTCTCCAATGCCACTGGTTAAACCAACAGTCCATCAACTCTCTCCTCCTCCATAAAGGAATGCAAAACAATGAGTTATTTACAGAAAGTGTGTGAGAAAATTCACTACAAGAATGTCAACATCAGAAGGCTTAGAAAATCTTAAAAACCCAGGGTGACACATCCTTTCCACTCACTCCTTGAATAATCAAAGATCTTTTTGACAATTTCCCTCCTTTAGGGATAAAATTTAAGGTAGCTCAAGAGGCCCCTGTATCTACCAGAAAACACACCTCCTCTCGATCCAGACCCACCTTAAAAGTTAACAAGGGCTCCAGTGTCATGGGTCCCTGGTATAATGGGAGTCTCTGACACCCCTAACAATACATCTCCATTATCCTCTGGACTTCCTCCTCCAGACAATCCAGCTGTCTCTGCAGACAGTCCCACTTCCAGTGTCCATCTGCCCTGCAGATAGCATGCTGATTTCTCCCCAACCACTGTTTGGGTTGGCTCTCCCCTGGTGAGGAGGGAATGCTTCTGTTACTTCCTTGTGGCTGACCCCATCTCCTCTGTCCCAGGGGACACCTTTCGCCCTGCAGTTTATCCCTGCACGACTGTAAAAACTCTGCCATCATCTTTGCGTTTACCTTTTCCTCATCCCTTCTTACATATATCTGCTGTGCTTTTCTAATCAATTCCTCCAGAGGCTTATTCTGCCACTCTTCATCTTCCTGTACTCCTTTCCTTATATCAGGCTGGGCTTTAGTAACCAATTGTACCTTCAGCAATGTGTCAAAGGCCGACCCCTCAGGATCCATCCTCCCTGTGCTTCTGCAAGGCATCCCTAATCCCCTTCAGCTTTCCTGGAGGGGCTTTCCTGCTTTTCCTGTTTTACTGACATAGCCTTAGCTATGTTGTTAGTTCTGGGAGCTGCTGATTTGATTGCCCTAATCAAATATGCACGGTAATCACAAAGGTGAGCCAGACTGGCCTGATTATTTGGGTCCCACTGGGGGTCCACCTGGGAGATTGCATCATCCACCATTGGTGCATTGGGTCCAGCCCCCCCCCCCCACTGCCTCTGGATGTTCATCCTCCCACAGCTGCCAAGCTTTCTGTAAAATCATTCATTTCTCTGATGACACAAACAAAATCCCCAAAAGAAAATCCCAATCCTTCCATGTATAATCCACATTTCCCAGATATTCCTTTATCCTTCCTCCCATCCCTGTGGGATTATCTAAATATGGGGGTAATTCCTTTTTCAACCCTCTTATATCCTGGGTAGTAAGTGGTACAATTACAAACCCAAACCCTCCCCCTTGACCCCCCAAAGAAACTTGGCGGAGTGGCATCTGGTGTACTCCTGTCTCTTGGGTCCAGGGGACTTCTGATGTCCTAAATTGAGTTCCTCTTCTAGTTCTAGGGGGTGATATCATATGCTGCCCTCCTCCCCTTTCATTGTCATTATCCTTGGGTGGGGCTGTAGGAACAGCATTTCCCTGATCCCTTTGCTCTGGAAGTTGAGGATACAGGGGATCTGCAGCTGGCCTTGGGTCAGCTGGCAAAACTGGAGGACAAGATGGGGGAAGGTTCTGAAAAACATCCCAATCCTCACCATTTTTCTCTTCCTCCCCTTTTTCTTCTTCCTTCTTTCATAACACATAGATCTCTCCTGTTGCTTGTTTCAACCATATCAATCCACATTCCTTTTCAATCGATCCTTTCCAATTCTCCTCTCAATACCACCACATAATGCAGCACAAATTAATTCTATCTGTTCCATAAGGTGGCCATTTGAGCCCCTATGGCAAATCATACTTTGGCCACACAAAATAACAATATTTTACCATTATTTCCCTAGTCAACTCTGACGGAATGCATAATCTGTTCCAAGACCTCAGCATTCTCATCAAGGGACTCTCCAGGGGTATTATGGGATCATTATCCCATTTTCCGGGACCCCTTCCTGGTTTTATCTTTGCAAACCTCCATGGGTGCCCTGTTTCACCTGTGCTACCCTCCGTGGGTGCCCTCCCAGGTTTGCTCCCCGAAGATCCCATTGTACTCACCGGCCGCCACCAAGGGGAGCTGATCACCAAAACTGGGTGAGGCGCGCCTTCAGCTCCGCTTGCTGCCCACCGCCCCCAGATGGTGGAAATATCCAGGACAAGAGCCCCAAAATTGTCAGGAAAATTAATCCACAAACACCAGAGGTTTATGTCCAAAAAGGAGACAGAGTCCCTTATTCAAATAAAGGGAGAGGTCATGGGGCATTCCCCATGGGATATCTCAAATTTTTAGAGGATGCAGCCTCCTTTTTATCCCAATTTCCTGGACACGTCCCTCTCTTTTTCCCCATTGGCTGAGGTACTTGAGAGGCATAGACTTCCCAAAACGCCTAATACCTAAGACCCCCTTCTAATGTATAACCCCCCTTTCCTTTTCCTTGTGTCAATCAGTGGAATTCCTATGGAATTTATGGTTCTTCCCATTGTTTCTTTCATCTCTCAGTATACAATTTTATTTATCAGCAGGTATACAGTTTCTTTATAAAGACAAATCTCTCTCATTCCATTCATCAATCAGTGGAATCCTTCCCATGGGATGAGGGACCCTATGGAACTTTTCTGAATCAAGTTACATCCCACTGGAATTTTTTCTTCTGCTGACACCTTTTAGGGGGTTTCCCATGGCGATCTGAGAGTCTCTAGGAGTTCCAAGATCCTGCACAGAAGCAGAAGGTAATATAAAAGCAATTCTTTTTGGTAATTGTTCTGCTAGCAATTGTTGTTTGGTTTTTTGTTGTTTTTTTTTTCAGAAATAGGGAGGTTTTTGGGACTTGATTGTCGTGAACGGCGGAAGAATTGCAGCACACAATATGCGTGAACAGCAAATCTCAGAGTTTATTGATAACTCACACATATTTATATTGGTGTTAATGAAGCTTATACATATTGCAAAAGCTGAGCTCATTATTGGTTAAAGCATACCTAAATCAACCACACCTACTTCTATGCTCTAATGATTATTTTGTTTCTATGTTTGCATTCTTCTAGCTTCTCTACCTAGGCTATCTTCATTTTCTGGCAAGCGATTTTCTCCCCCATCTTCCCGTTTCAGCGGAGGTCACCATGACCTTTGTCAGTGATTGGACACTGATTACTTAATCCCCAGCTTGTTTCCCCTATCCTTATCCAACGGTATCACATCAAAGTGGCCTTTCTCAGCTAGCCAATTATCCAAAAAGCTCTCCACATTTCCCCCGTTTTTCTGTTGAACAAGCATGGTTTGATTAAATGCGGTAGATATCATCTTTTGCACCATATTCTGTAAGCATATACAAAAACACGGTAAAATTAATACTAACAACAAAGCTACAATGGCTACTACAATGCCAACCTTAACAATAGAGCGTAACCATGACCCTAAGCTTAAAGATTTGAGCCATCCATCAATACCAAGGCCTGTAAGTTCCCAGTTAACCTCCGCAACTCAGAGAGTTGTGAGTGAACAGACTGCGCATGATCGGAAAGATTCATGCAACACATGCCTTCAAATTCTTCACAATCATGGCCTTGTGCAAGTAAGAGAAAATCAATTGCAGCTCTATTTTGAAGTGTCGCATGGCGAATAGAATCAACATCAAGCAAAAGACTAGAAATTGCCAAAGAAGTTGCATTTGTTTGTTTAGCAAGCCAACATCCTAACTTGTTTAAAATAGCATGAGCACATGCTGCTGATACCCCTGGAGCTACAAAAGATGCTGCAACTATGGCCGCTGGGGACCAAAACTTTACATCATCCCGGCAGTCTGCTGCAAATGCATGAGCCATTCGTTTGCTTCTACGATGGCGGCTCATGTTTAGTATCATGGACATGTTGGGTGTAAGTAGAGACAGCTGTCCAAGTGTACATGGTCCCCCGTGCAGCATTGATGGGATTCCGGCCCAAGCACGGTCTCCGCATATCAGGAAATACCTTGCTGGCAATTGAATAGGGTCATTTGATGAGACTGACACTCTCTTTGTTGTATAATTGCACCAGGCCGATGCATTACGGTAGACAGCCATGCTGGAAGTTACAACATTAGAATGGTTTTTGACTGACAGCAGGCTTCTATAGTTAAAATGAATACATGCATCTGCCATCACTGACCCTAACAGCTCCAACTCTTGGGGTTCCTGCGGTGCTATAGGAAAGTGAGAAATCCACTGATCCCAATTATCCACACTCGTCCTAGCATTGCTGATCTTACAAGTTGGTATATGTAAAGGGCACGGCCAGGGATCTGCCGGCAATCCAACCAAACAGGTTGTGAATGGATTGCCAGGAGAAGATAATGACAGGCAAATAGTCTCCTGTTTAGTCAAGTTTGCCAGGGTGACCCATATGTTAGTCTTGGGCTGAAGTGGGGCCCATGCCTGATGGTCTACACTGTCCACAAAAGAAGCGAAAATTAATAAAGCAATAGCATAAAGCTTCCATCTCACCCTGATCTTTCCAGGCACTATTTTGAACCACCTAGACATCATGTCTGTCACAAACTTTTAAGAATATCTCTTCTTTCTCAGATTTAGCTTCTTTAGGTTCTTCAAACAATCCTTCCACACTTGGTTGGGATCCTGACCTTCCGAAATAGGACCTATCACACTTGACTGTGACAGAGGAATATTTTTACCACACTTAGTCTGCAAAATACACGACTGAGATAGCCCCAAAACACGTTTGACTAAATGTTGTATTTCCCATCTAAACCATGCAAGGATTTTCTGTTCTGGGGATTCATACAACTGTAACCCTTGGCGGCCAGGTAGTCCTGTAAACGATTTAAGATCTCTCTGCCAAGAGTTAAACTGCCAATAGAAACTACACTTTCCACACCACAATTCAGCTAATTGAGATTGATGTACCCACTTAGTTTCCTGACAACCTCCACAAAAAAGCAGTATCCATGCAGCACAATGTCTATCTTGACACTTAATACAAGCTAAATCCCTAGGCCCTTTAAATTCAAAATCAGAAAACACTGAATGCAAGCTTAATATGTTATCAATAGATTTGCACCGATCAACTGCTCGATCGATGGCAGCATTACACTGTCCTTTCAGTTTAAGAAGTATCGGTCGAAGGACAATCAACAGCCTCGTCTCCACTCGCTGACGATCCTCTTCGCTCAGTTGATTGAGGTGTTCCATCAAACACAGCTGCTCGGATCCATTTAGCAGGTACCCACACTTGATTACAACCTTTTTGTGGGATCCCTCAATTTGTAAGGTTAGAAGGTCATTTGTCTGTTCAGTCTTTGAAAGTTTGCCCTGATGTGGGGAGGGGCGGGCCTACTTGAGGCTTCCAGAGGCCTTTCTCCCCTTTGCGTTTCAGCCAGGGAACTGCAGGCTAACCCCAGCTTGGCTCGGCTTGTGGAAAAGGGGGCAGGGGGCCATGGTGATGAACCACACTTCGTTCTGAGAAAAGGGTTTTATAGTGCTGTGAGAAACACCTGGCTGTAGTTGTGGTGCCCAGTGCTAGGTACTGGCTGTGGCAGGACTTCTGCCCTACCACAAAAGAGCTTATCTGTTCTATCAGCTGGTGAGATAATTCCAGGCATTCTCCCCCTCATATGAATGGATGAGTTAACCCAGGTCAGATAGGCATCCTTGTTGCATGTAGGCATGCATTCCTCCCTGCAACGGCACAGCTGAGCCACTGTGAGGTGTGTGGCTGCCACCATCTTGGTTCTGAGGGGGGACAGGGGGGCACCCTGCAGTTGTTTGCTTGAAATACAGTAATATGCCTTTCCCCTGTGGCTCTTGGTGGTACACAGTGTTAGTAATTTGCCTGGAAACCTGAAGGCTGTGAGTTCTAATCCTGCTCTGGAGATGTTTTTCTTTTCCTTCCCCTGCCTAAAACGGAACATGGGTTGTGGAAGCTTGAAAGATGAAGAAATTCCTATTAATTCTGCTCTAGAGTTATTATTACGACATTGGGGTGCATTGACTAGCTCTAAGATGTCTCTTGAAAGCCAAGAATTTATTAGATTGTCTACACAGTTGTGGCCATTGCATAATTTAGAGGGAGGAAAGACATGACCATGGTATGGGACCCTGGAAAATAACATGATATTTCAACTCCTGTCTTGAAACCTAGGTGATGAACGTGTTGTGAGAAATGACTGCTCACATTAAAATTTTCAAAGGTTTATTAAACCTTTACAAATAAAACTAAGGACTGAATAAGGAAAAAAAAAAAAAAACAGCTCTTGGAGTGTTACCGACTGCCACAAACTCATCTACAAAATGGCTCCTCTACCTTTTATACCTCTGGTGTTGCATCAGCCAAACCTGGCCCCTCCCCAAGTCTGCTAGTCAACTTTTCTTTGCCTTCCACTGCTGGAGACTTTCTTGCAACTTGATTGGAGGTGAGGTGTTGTCATGCCACGCCTCCCCAGCAACAAGCTTTCCCCATTCCTCACTGCCGCATGTAAGGGGCACATGTACACACCCTCCCTCCTCAAGTCCCTGACAACCCTGACAACCAAGGTTGTCCAGTGGTAAGAATACAGAGGGGAGGGGAAGGGGGACTGTGGGGAGAACAGGGGGTGTCCAAACAACAAACGACAATAACATAGCCATACATCAATAAAACTTCTTTTAACATATACACAATATTCATCACTTAATTGCGAGAGCCAATCATCACATTACCCATCTATAACACTGTGTATATGTAACAAAAGGTTAACCACAAGTAACATTGTAACAAGATATTGTGAATGTGCAAGCAAAGAAAGCAAGATAACAATTTTAATGAAACTTGCAAATTGCAAAGTTATCTAAAAACAGACTGAAAAGCAAGAGCACAGAGCATGCATTGAAGACAAAGGTAAAAAGTTCAAATGTGAGGAAGACTACAAAAGTCTTCATCAAAAGACCACCAGAAGACTGACTGAATCATGCTTTTAAAGGGTTAAGATTTTAGCTGAGGGTTAGAACCAATTCATATTGAAGTTAGATACACCAATGATAGGTTAATGATTATAAGATGCTTAAGCTAAGGCTAATTGTTATATTATGAGTTCATTTGTAGAAAGAAGTGGAGCCAGTGAACCATTATAGGAACATATCGAAACCAGTAGAACAATGCCCAGCACCTGGACTGTGTTAATCCATCACAAAGCAGGGGGCCTTGGATTGTGCCAGAGGGTCACAGAGACCAGATGAAGACCTTCCTGACTTCATTCCTGGGACCACTGGCCCAATTCAAGAGAAGAATTGCACACGCGTGAAGGACTGATAATCTCATTTTTATACAAAGTGGGGATGGGAGATACTGGAGTTATGCATATGTATTATTTTGGGAAATAAATAGAAGGCAAAATCCTTGTGTGGGGCGGTCGCGCATTTCCGGGACGACATCCCCCTCCCCCCCCCGCGCCCCCCCCACGCCACCTGCGGGTGTAATAAGCATACTACTTTGTAACTTTAACTAATTAGAGAGCCTTTGTCTGTGATTTTTGGTTTTAATGATTCATGACTGAGACAGAGTGGAAATTATCCAGAGTAGAAATCCATTCCGATTTAGGTAAAAAGTACATCTTTGAATTAAGTTTGTAGCTTGTGAACGTAGCTGTTTAGTCTGACTGCCTGTTCTCGCAAAAAACCTATGTTCGAAGAAACTGCTTCAGCTGAAGGACAGAGATAAGGGGAGACAGACAGAGAGACTGCGGGAGACAGGGCAGGGTGACCCAGGAGTTCTTTCTGTACTTTCTGATAAAAAAACTAGCTGCAAGGGTAACTAGCTGCAAGTGTAACGCGAAATCAGTGAATGAATATGTATGTACTTGTTGTGAAATTCCATGCATATGGATTAGTAAGGAAGATAAAAAGAGATCTGGAGTTCCCAGAGGTACGCATGTCCTTTTAAGGGGAGCGATCCCCACATGCATCCAGCGGTGTACTAAACATACCGGCTTGTCCTGGTTTAGGGCAAATTTGGGAGAAAACCTCCAAAGGGGGCGCTTCCAGAAAGCAAACCCACACGGTGTGGTATTTTCAGGGTCCCCAGGATGAAGAAGCAATTGATGAACCTGACTCCATGTTCTTAGAAGGTTAATTTATTATTTATATTATATTATATTATATTATATTATATTATATTATATTATATTATATTATATTATGCTATACTAAAACTATACTAAAGAATAGAGAAAGGATACATACAGATGGCTTAAAAAGATACTAATGAAAAACTCGTGACTGCTTCCAGAGTCCTGACACAGCTGGCTGAGATTGGTCATTAAGTAGAAACAATTCACATGAAACCAATCAAACAACCACCTGTTGGATAAACAATCTCCAACCACATTCCAAAGCAGCAAAACACAGGAGAAGCAATCAGATAATTATTGTTTTCACTTTTCTCTAAGGCTTCTCAGCTTCCCAGGAGAAGAAAACCTGAAGAAAGGATTTTTCCAGAAAATATGACAGTGACACACATGGGCCCTCCCCCCAACCAATTCGGGAAGGAGTCCTCAGAGAAAAGTGGAAAGAACCTGTTTATTTAACAGGCAAAGCACCCCCCAGCACACAAAATGAACAATACCGGATGACAAAACTCTTTCACCACTCTGAAAAAGATGACAAATTCAGAAAGTCTCTCCTGGGAGTGGTCGCTCTGTTATTGGTCCCTCCGGTGCTGGGAATGGCTGCTTCAGGCCACAAGGTGCAAACTCTTGGTGTTTCCCAGGTCCCAGTCCGGAGCAGGCTCGAGTGGTTCCAAGAAAGGGAAAGGGAAAGAAAAACAGTCCAGGGAAAATTCAGACTGCCTAGCTAACCTAACTAACAAGCAGAAGCAAAGGCAAGAGCAAAGCAAAAGCAAGAGCAAAAAGCAAAAGCTGCCCTATGTACTGCCCTGTCTGTGTCCTGCCAACTGCTGGGGGAGTGAGCAGACTGATAAGAAAACAGAACAAAGCTTCGCTCTTCAGAGCCAGTCTTGAAGCTACAGAACATAATATCCAGCATAAACAGAACACACGGTTGGGGATTCAAGCATCATAACATCACCCTAGGACACGGCTTTACAACTTTCACCAAAGTTCTGGAGTTTGTTTCCTTTTCTGCAATTCACGATGACAAAATGTCATAGTTTGACGCTGGCACAATGCCAATGCCCCCATGAAAATATATTCTCCCTGGTGTCTACTGTGAGATGTGATCAGAAATAGAGCAAAACAGGCTCCAGCTTAGGAATAAAGGGGAAAAAAAACTTTATTAACTTACAATAATATATAGAAGAAACACAAGAATGAAAACCTTTCAAACATTCCTCCTCCCCCCTCACCAAATTTCCAATACATCACAATAGGACAACACCTTGGATTCTTAATTCAGTTACTGTCACAAACATCTTTTATGAAAAATCCTTTTCTTAGGATTTTTCCTCCTGAGAAGCTGAGAGGCCTCAGGAACAAAATGTAAACAATGATTATCTGCTGCTGTGGAATGCAACAGGTGGATCTGTGACTGGTGTCCATGTGGTTGTTTCTAATTAATGGCCAATTACAGTGAGCTGGCTCAGACAGAGAGTCCGAGCCACAAGCCTTGGTTATCATTCTTTCCTTTTCTATTCTTAGCTAGCCTTCTGATGAAATCCTTTCTTCTATTCTTTTAGTATAGTTTTAATATAATATATATCATAAAATAATAAATCAAGCCTTCTGAAACATGGAGTCAGATCCTCGTCTTTTCCCTCATCCTAAGACCCCTGCGAACACGGTCACAAGTTACCACCCCTCCGTTCACCAGCTCAGTCCATCTCCACCCTTCAGATAATCAATTCTCAGTTCAGCAAGAAGAGAGGAATCTCTTTTGTACCATAGGCTTCCCCCTGGAAACACAGTTGAGACCTCTTGTGTTTCCATGTCACACGTGGCACCACCCAGAGAACATTTGCCATCCTGACATCTTCCTTCCATGCCCAGTGCTCTCACCACTGCACATGGACCAGAGCTGCTTCTAGGGTTGTCCTTTTAAGGGTGCTTTGCCCAGTTCCAAAAAAAGCACAGTCTCTCACTTTCGGGACACCTGTCCCCCCCAAATTCACCCCCTGGGGCTGAGGGGTCTCGAGAACAGAGATCTTCTTCTTCACTGAAGATCGAGGGCACCAACCACCCTCCTCACCCGTTGTCTCTGTTCACGCACTCCTTCACATAACATCACTGCACTCTCTTGGCTCCAAGCCATTGCCTTCCCCTAAATATATTCTCTGTGTCACAGGAAAAAAATGGTTCTGTCCATGGCTATACAAGAAAAGTCCAGCCAAAGGCCACTCCATCATCTTCTCCTACCTAGGATTCTTCTCAACTCTTCTGACATCTTTCACTTGCACGGACTTTCATCACACTCGCCCATCTCCTGCTATTCCATCTCTCTCTCTCCTCATTCAGATCCAGGAGGATCAGCATTTGTAAGGTTTCCATCATCCAAGAAAAGGGTTAAAATCTCAGGCTCTGCCTGTCCAGAACTCCCACGCTGCCCTGCCGGGCACCTTCTCGCTGCACCCCCCCTTCTCCTTCAGCCGTGCTGCCAGCACATGATATCGAATTTCAAGGTGGCAGAAGTACAGGCACAGGCTCGCTCTTGCTCTCTCTCTCTCTCTGGGGGGGGCTGCCCAATGCCTCTCAGTGTTCCTCCACCCTTCCATCCTGCAGGGGCCTTCACCTCCCTTCTCTGTCCAAGGCTCCAGCCTACCTCACCCGGCCGCATGGCTTCCCCTCCCCGCACCCAGCCAGCAGCTGGGCAGGGGAGGTCTGACCTCTTTCACGGATGGAACCCAAGAGAGCTTCCCCCTGGGAGTTCCCTGCTTTTAACCCCCTGTGTTCTCAGAGGCGTATCCATGTCCTCAGTGGCCACACCAGGTGCCAATATTCAAATCTGAGCACCTATTGGTTTGACCACCAAACTCCCAAAAAACTCACTTCCTTTCCAAACCAGGACACCACCACAGAAGTAACTGACGCATGTGCAAAAGCAACAAACTGTTTTGGGACCATGACACAGCTTTATGCAAATATGAGTATGCTAATGATAGGTTATAATCATGATGTTGCACAGAATGACCTTTAAAATGTTACTGTAGGCTAAAGAAGAGGGAGTGAATTTGTGGCAGAGTGATCCCCTTCACTCCCTGCACTGAATAAACAAATACCTGCTCTATAGACATCCGACTACAGAGTGTTATTTTCTTGCCTAGTTTTGGGCATCAGTCTATTCTCCGCCATGAACAGAGATAGAATGAAGTTTTATATGTGGAATATTTTTACTCCTTATAAAACACACCGATTTGTGAAAAGATTATGAATCAAATGAAACTCCAATGGAGCAGTCTGTTATGGTTTTGAAGGGAAAGAAGAAGAGGAGGAGAAATGTCGCAGACATCTTTTCACTAAAAATCCTTTCTTTAGGATTTTTCCTTCTGAGAAGCTGAGAGGCCTCGGGGACGGAATGTAAACAATGGTTGTCTGCTGCTGTGGAATGCAACAGGTCCACCTGTGATTGGCCCATCTTGGATGTTTATAATTAATGGCCAGTCAAGGACCGAGCTATCTCGGACAGAGTCCAAGAGACCTGCCTTTGTTATCATTCCTTTCTTGTCTATTCTTAGCTTAGTTAGCTTCTAAGAAAACCTGTCCTTCTTTTTCTTTTTAGTATAGTGATAATGTAATATATATATATATCATAAAATAATAAATCAAGCCTTCTGAATATGGAGTCAACATTCTCGTCTCTTCCCTCATCCAAGAACCCCTGTGAACACGGTCACAGAGAAACAGTGTAAAGAGCCCCCAAATAGCCAAATCTGTGTCAGACATCCAGATATATTAGACTTAGATTTTTTGATAGCTCCAAATTTGAGGGGACTGGGGAATCTGGGACTTGTCGGGATGGGTCCTAGCATGGTGCCACCACCACTGCCATTACAGCCACAATCCACCTTTTTGCAGCTGCAGCTGGTTCTTTCACAGCCTTTGCTTGGTGGAGCTGCTCAGCCATGCTAACATGGCCATGGCCCCCGGGACCCCACTGTGCTGTGTCCATAGGAGGTGGGGATGTGGGTCTCGTAACCAGTGCCGGGGTGGCTCCCCCTCGTGCCGCTGTCTCTGTGCCTCTGAGCCGTGGTGTGGCCGATGATGCTAACACAGTTGCCACTTCCACCGTTACAGGTGGAAGAGGGTTGGGGGCAGAGGCCCTGGGCCGCTCGCAGTCCTGAGCAAGAGTGAGGGGAGTAGGTGGGGACATCCTGTATGCCCCTTCCCTCTTCCCCACCTACACTACCCAGGGTGGGGGAGTGGGCCCCAGTTTTGAGCCAATTGATTGGCCTGTTTCATATGCATTCCCCGGTGCTTCCGGGGCTGCACCAGATGGGACCCAGCTCGCACCGGGTGGGGGTACTTCTGATTCTGCGGGCAGGGAAATGATATGTGTCCCCGAAATAAAAGAAAGGAAGGCTCACGCTCCCTACTCTCCTCCTCCCTTGAGAAGTGAAACTGCAGAACAAAAAACTATTAAAAGTGTTACTTCCATCATAGACTGAGACATAAACTTTAAGAAATTTAGGGATTTTAGAGGAGCTGAGGTTTTAGTTAGAGATAAGCTTTATTAGCGTTAATCAAAATAAATGGGTAGGCCTTGATGAAGTTAAGAGTTAGTAGTTAACTAATAATTGATTGCTTGTCCACATAATGTTTGGTTAGCTGGGTTTATAATGAAGAATACAGAAACTGATAAATAGCTTTTAGGAACATAAGACAATTGTAGGCCTCCTCTGTTCTGAAACCAATTGAAGACAGGAATGGGAGTTCTACCAAAGGTTCATTTGTCATATTTGCATTGAAAAGGTAGAAAGGTCAGAATGAGGAAGACTTCATTTACGTCCTCATTTTGGGACCTCTCCCCATGAAAGGGACCACCGACCCATTTTGAGGAACAAACTACGCATGCTTAATGGCTTTTGAACTAATTACCATACGAAGCTGGGAATGGGATGTGCCAAAGTTATGAATATGCATTTGTATTTTGGGTATTCAATACTTGTATAGATAAAAGGACTCTGTAATCATCTGTAAATTGCGGTGTGTATTTGGGAGCTATCCCACACGCTGCCTGGCGTCGCAATAAACACACACTTTCTAACTTTAAACTGTTAGAGAGACTTTGTCCGTCACAGTTGGATATCAGTACTAGATCAATATCCATATTTTTAATAAATCAAGACTCCAACACCTCCTCTGAAGAGGAGGAAACTGAGGAAAAAAAATCTTTTGGACCTGGAAAGAGAAGAGGAAAAAAGGCCTAGAAGCCTCCACCCCTGTGGTTGGGCACACCAGATCTAAAAAGGAAGAAGCAGTTATACATGCTCCCTTGAGACAAGCTATGGGTAGCCAGGGTCCTGTCTTAATAAGTGTTCCCTTTTCTCTTGCTGAGCCGCAGCAGTGGAAGACATCAGAGAGTATAGAGACAATCCATAAAAGCTAGCTAGATTTGTAGAAAGAGCTATTAAATTGCAGAATCCAGATTGGAAAAATTTAGATGTTATAATGGATACTTTGCTTGATAGATCTGAGAAAGAGATGATAAGAAGGGCAGTGTCTTATATTGAAAGATGTAGCTGGGGGTGTGTATTCTATTTGCCATCTGTTAGAGGTGGGGCAGTTATCTTCTGTTAACTGGGCAGTTTTCTTTATCTCTTCCACAACCAATCCTACCTCTGGGAAATATCTTCTGTTAATGGGTCATTGAATCTCACTGCATGACTGATAAAATTACATCATTCCGTTGTGAGATGGTCCACCCAGGGGTAGGAGCCAAGCATTCCTACCTGAAGATAATCAGAGATTTGAAGACCACAGGCAGACTTTTCCCACTGGATTCCCAGAGGAGCAGCTGTCTTCTCCACTGGATTCCCAGAGGAAGACCAGGCCCATCTATACTACCGCTGGACCTTCAGAGGAAAACTACAGCCTTCTACAGGATCACTGCTTCAACAGAACCACATTTGTCACTCCAGGAGGACTGCAGCCACCATTTAATTGGACTGCTACCAACACCCTGACCAACAGGATGTCAGGTCATATACTGACTCTGTCAGTGGGTGTTTTTCATTTGTACTATTGCATTTGTAATTTTAGTTTTCCTAGTAAAGAACTGTTATTCCTATTCCCATATCTCTGCCTGAGAGCCTCTTAATTTCAAAATTGTAATAATATGGAGGGAGGGGGTTAACATTTTCCATTTCAAGGAAGGCTCCTGCCGTCCTTCGCAGACACCTGTCTTTTCAAACCAAGACAGGCAGTGTGGTCTGCAATTGAGGCACAGATAGCAGCTGGAACTATTCAAGGGTCAGTTAATGATTTTTTCCCTTCAGAGGATACAAAGTGGGACCCCAATGTAACAGAGCAAATGAATAGGTTGAAATTATATCAGAATTGGGTGGTCTATGGGATGAGAAATGCTATTCCTAAAGCAATAAATTGGTCAAAATTATACAACATATAGCAAAATGAAGATGAATCCCCAACAAACTTTTTGAGCAGGCTAAAAGAGGTTGCACAAAAGTACACAATTCTAGACCTTGAATCAGCTGAAGGGAAGGCACACTTGGTCTATCTGTTTATAGGTCAGTCTACAGACAATATAAGGATAAACCTGTAAAACGTAGAGCAGAGGGAAGATCTAGGTAAACTGTTGGACATTGCTTGGAATGCATATTGGAATAGGGGTTCAAAAACCACAGATCCAAAAGATATGGAGAACTGCCACAGGTGTAATAGATGCAAAGGCCAGCATGGTAAGGGAATCAATCAGGAAAAGACATCTAAGGAACCTAGAAAGGGTACTCCTCTGGATAAGAGCCAATGTGCTTTTTGCAAAAAGAAATGATCCTGGAAAAATGAGTGTTGAATGTTGTCGAAAAAAAAATTTCTAGACTCAGTTCCCGAACTAGCTGTGAATACGGAATGAGAGGAACCAAAGATTTCTTCCCTAGCAAAGCCTTTGGTTATAGCTAAGCTGGGGAAAGATGAAATTGAGTTTTTGGTGGATACAGAGGAAACATATTCTGTATTAAATACTTTAGAAGGGAAACTGAATCAAGACACTGTAAAAGTGGTTGGAGCCACAAGGGTAAGTGAAACAACGTTTTTTTTCCAACCTTTGAAATTTAAATTGGGAAAACACTGGGTGACTCACCAATTCCTCTAAATGCCAAACTCTCTTAAGCCTTTGGTGGGTAGGGATCTATTGGAAAAATTAGAAGTGGAAATTAAATTTTGGAAAAGGAAGGAGCGGGAGAAATACAAATTCCTGAAACTAAATTCATCAAAGCAGCTGCCATTTTCATATGGGACAATCATGGTGAAATCCCCACAGAAACTAAAAATGTAGTAATTCCATTAGTATGGGCCAGGGATTTTCCTGGGAAGTCCAAACAGGCAGAACCTGTAAGCATTGCACTCAAACCAGGAGCCACACTGGTAAGACAAAAACAATACCCTTTGAAGTTAGAAGGTTGTAGAGGGTTAGGCCCTATAACTGCAAAGTTCCTTAAATTTGGGTTATTGGTGGAATGTGAATCCGAATGCAACATGCCCATCCTACCAATAAAAAAGACTGTTGGTAAAAGCAATCAATTGGTGCAGGATTTAAGGGTAATTAACAAAATAACAGAGGATATTCACCCAGTAGTGGCCAACCCATATACCCTTTTGACCACATTGACAGACAACAGGATGGTTTACTGTGTTAGATCTCAAAGCTGCCACCTTCTGCATTCCTGTAAATAAGAATAGTCAAGAACTTTTTGCTTTCGAGTGGGAAAATCCTGAGACAGGGAGAAGAAGCCAACTCACCTGCAGAGTCCTACCCTAGGGTTTCAGGAATAGCCCAACTATATTCAGAAACCAGCAGACAAAAGAATTGGAGAACTGGAGAAGACAAGAACCAGGAGGGGTTGTTTTAAAATATGTGGACGATATACTGATTGCTGATAAAGACCAAGACAACTGCATCAAACTCACTAAGTTTGTCAAACTTTTTGGGACTAAGTGGGTATAGAGTCTTGAAAGAGAAAGTACAGATTGCCAAGGAAGCAGTGATTTATTTGGGGCTTGACATTTTTTGAGGATGTTGGCAACTGAGCAGAAATCAGAAAGAAGCCACCTGTCATCTCCTAGAACCTAGCACCGTGAGAGAAATGTAAACCTTTCTGGGAATCATAGGTTGGTGTTGCTTATGGATACCAAATTATGGGTTAGTGTTAAAACCTCTGTATGGAGCATTAAAAGCAGCCTATGAGGGAATCATTATATGGACAGATAGTAAGAGCCGCATTTCAAACACTGAAACATTCTTTGATGTCAGCTCCAGCATTAGGACTGCCAGACTTAACTAAGCCTTTGGAATTATTCACATATGAGTGACTGAATGTTGCTCTGGGGGTACTGGTTCAGTTCCTTAGAAATCAGTGAAGAGCTGTGGCCTACTTATCAAACCAGCTAGACAATGTTAGCTAACAGAGGCCTGTGTGTTTGAAAGCTGTGGCAGTTACTGCTATATTGATCAAGGAAGCCTGGAAATTCACCCTTGGGCAGCACATTGTAGTATATGTACCCCATGCAGTACTAACTGTAATTGAACAAAAGGGGGGCTACTGGCTCTCCCCTAGCAGGATGCTTAAGTACCAGGCTGTGTTAACAGAGATAGATGATGGTGATGCCTTAAAGAACCTAGAAAGGAAACAACACACTTTTAAGATAATATTAGTATAGGAGGTAATATAAAGCCTGGTCTTTATTTGGAGGCTTCCAGGGCCAGATATGGAAAATGTCCACAAAATGCCCACCCCCGCCCCCCGGGGTGAATACAATAGAGTTGTATAAGTTTAGAAAATTAGCATAATTGACAAAAAAGCACCAATTAGAGACACAAGTGGTGAGGCAATTTTTCCCTGCTTCAACTGTCTCTGAATCCTGCTCCCCTTTAGATGGGACTAAACTTTAGGGATGAAAATATGTCTTGAAGATCTTGTCTCAACCTTGGTTGCTAGGGAAAAACCAAGATAGAATAGGAGCCTTTGAATGTGTTTTGCCTTTCTGCCTATCAGGGTAGTGAAAAGGTAGGGAAGACTAACTACTGTGGTAATCACATATCCTCTGAACAGAGAGAGACATAATTCTCTCTCAGGATTTTTCTGGGAAGCTGTGAGAAAGCTCAGAGAAAACAATTCTTATCTCCATTTGCTGCACCTGTTGTTGTGCACATGTGGAATGTATTATGGAGATTATTTACCAAAGGGTGGTTTCCTAATTGGACAGTGGATGGTGTTTTGGATTCATTGACCAATTGGATCCATGTGTGTATCGGACTGTCTGGCAAGGGCAATGGGCTTTTTTTAATAGTATAGTATAGTATAGTATAGTATAATATAGTATAGTAACAATAAAGCAATTGATCAGCCTTCTGCAATCATGGAGTCTGCTCATTATTCCCCATTCAGGGGGCTGCTGCTACTATAAGCTACAAATACAATAAGCTACAGAGTTACAAATAAATGTGCAAAGAATACAGAGAATATATAAAAGAAGACTAGAGAGAATATATAAAAGAAAAAAGGCACAAATCAATTCGGCATCATGTTACCCCAAATACAACTTCTGTCATCAGTTCTGCTGGGTTTCTGTCCTCCACATTGATTGACAGTATGCCT
This sequence comes from Agelaius phoeniceus, assembly GCF_051311805.1. Classification (NCBI taxonomy): domain Eukaryota; kingdom Metazoa; phylum Chordata; class Aves; order Passeriformes; family Icteridae; genus Agelaius; species Agelaius phoeniceus. The sequence continues at coordinate 6,778,999 of NC_135301.1, read as the reverse complement.
GAGCATAACTGTTTACAGACAATAGAGGAGGCCTATTCCAGCAGACCAGACCTGAAGGACATGCCTCTAGAAAATCCAGATTGGGAACTGTATACGGATGGAAGCAGTTTTGTGCGGGAAGGTAAAGGAATGGCAGGTTATGCAGTGACAACCATGGATAAGGTAATAGATGCAAAGGCCTTGCCACAAGAGGTATCATCACCGAAAGCTGAACTGATTGCACTGACAAGAGCTCTAGAACTGAGAAAAGGAAAAAAGTAATTGTATGGATCGATTCTAAACATGCATTTAGTGTAGTACATGCCCATGGAGCCATCTGGAAGGAAAGAGGGCTGCTGACTGCTCAAGGTAATGGAATCAAGTATGCTGAACAGATCCATGCACTCCTGCAGAGTATTTGGAAGCCTACAGAGGTGTCTATTATGCATTGCATAGACCAGGACCCTGGGAAACACTGAGGAAACATCATACTTTGCAGCCTGCTGCAACCTACTCTACAGCCTTTCCCAGCGCCGGAGGGACTGATAAAAGAGCGACCACCCACCGGAGAGACTTTCTGAAATTGTCATCTCTTCAGAGCGATGAATGAGTTTTGTCATCTGGTATTGTTCATTTTGTGTGCTGGGGAGAGCTTTGCCTGGTAAATAAACAGGTTCTTTCCACTTCTCTCCAAGGAATCCTTCCCAAACCAGTTGGGGGGAGGGGCCGTGTGGGTTTGCTTTCTGGAGGGGCCCCTTTTGGAGGGTTTCTCCCAAATTTGCCCTAAACCAGGACACTAAGTTTACTGTTTGCTACTTTTTATTTAATTTTCGTGCCTACACCCTATGTTCTGAGGGGTAGAGCACCGTTTTTTTATTATTTAATCTTAGTGCGATGATGGGGTGGATAACATAAACAGTGGCATTACATATAGTAAGCACAAAGGCAGTGGCTACATTAGAAGCAGGATCATAGGTAAAATTTACTATAGTCTACTAAGACTGAAACTTTCTTTCAAAATTAATTGCATTATCTTAGACAATCTTTTGAATTTTAGCTGGAAAATCACCTTTATCTCCTCGTATGGTCAAAGCTGTTTTTGCTTGCATCTATAACTCTATATATAACTGAAAGCTAAAGACACATTATCTTAAACTGTACTAAGCGCTTCTACTATTAACTTGTGGTCTTGGTTTCTGGCCTTCTTCTACTCTGGCAGTACTTTTGAAATTTATGACTGGCTAGTTCTTCATGCTAATAGAGATGACTGTAAGGGTTGTTTTAATTTTGCTAGAACACGTTGCAGTGGCTAGCTTGTTCATTAGTATTTCTGAATCAATTCTATTTAAAACTCTTAATTTTGTCTTTAATATCTCAGTTAGATCTTTTTATTTTGCTCTTGAGGTGTACTTGTCTTTGTAACTATGTTGTCTAGCCTTCAAAGGATGTCTTTAGGAAAGAGGAGCAGGCTGGTTGTGGGATCTCAGCACATCGTTCCCGATGTCCAGAGATGCCAGGAGAACCCTTGGGGGGGTCTCGAAAATCCTGGAATGTTGCCAAGAGTGTTTGGTGGCTTGATTTTGATCCATCCACAGAAGTGACAAGAGTTTGAGGACAAGAGAATCACTTTAGAGTGAAGGGTGTAAGAGGGACACATTTAGAGGGTGAAATATAAACTTTAAGGTTTTTGGTACAGGGGGGTTATGGAGACAAGATGGAGGGATCAGGGCGTGTCTCATCCTTCTTCTTTCTTCTTCTTGTCCTCCATCTCCTGTGATGATGTTGGCACTTGGGGATTGGTTTATGGTGAAGGTGCACTTGCTAACATGGGTGAAAAGTATTGGGAAATAAAGGTAAATATTATGTACGTAGATTTTAGTATAAAAAGACATGACCGCCCCGTGGGTGGTCAGAGAGTGCCTGTGACTGCTTGCAGATCAGACCTCTGTTGGGCAGACAGAAAATTTTGTAGATAAGAAACAATAAACAATCTGAAGACCGAAAAGCTGAAGAGTCCAGACTCGTCCTTTGAAACGCGTGCCACCCAAGAACCACTCTACCCGTGTTGGGGCAGAGACAGACAGCCGAACCCCGACAGCTGGTTGGATTTTTGAGAAGTTAATTTGCATTAGCAATTATAGTATTTATATTAAATTTAAATGAGAGCTTGATAGCATCATGAGCTTAAAGATAAGTCACTTCTACAAGCTGTATTAATGTGAAATTACACTAACAATCTGATTTATTTGGGCTATCACAACCTCTCGGTACTTGTATACAGGAGAGGTTGAGATATTAATTTGATTTGGTCTCTCATGAGCGGTCTTATTGACTACTTGGCATTCTACCTTGATTTTTTTCTCTTCTGATCCCTTAAAGTGTCTACAGTTCTTATTCTTGTCACTCTTGCTTTTCATAAACTTGATTTTCGTGGATTAATACAGTGGATAGGTTTAAATCTTTTATCTTAGAAGCTTTTCTCATGGATCTAGTATACTGATTAAAAGCTTGGGACTAAGACTATTTAGCATCAGTTTGGATAGAGGTACTCTCTAATTCTAAGACTCATAATTATCTGTAAATGAAATTACAAACTACCCCCAGCCGCAATATACTCATTTTGCTTGAGTAAGTTTTAGTCTCAGTTCATTGTCTCTTGGTGTCACTTTTTAAAGGGTTTCTGGGGCCTTCTTCACTTGAGAGTGGTGGATCTAGGCATATTGCTCTTTGATTTTGATTGCGGTGAAGGTGGTGAGAAGCACCTGGAATGGTCTTTCTTACTGTGGTTCTAAAGTCCTTTTTGCAAGGCTTAACATATACATAATATTTAGGCTGTATGTTATGCACTGGTCTATCTAGTTCTCTGTTCTGAGTTCTAGTTACATGTTTTCAATTTCTCTGAGTTGTTTACTTAAATGAAATGTGATCCTCTATTTGAGGGTATTGTAGCTGGAACTCTGAAACATGGTATTATTTCTTGTAATAATACCCTGGCCACTTCTCGAGCCTTGATAGTTCTGTTGGGGAACGCTTCTGGCTACTTTGAAAATGCATCTGTTAATAGTAATAAATACAGATATCCCCCTTTCCTTGGGAGTTCTGAAAAGTTAATTTGCTACTGTTGTCTAGGCCTATGGCTTCTCTTAATCTGACCAAGTTTTGGTTTGGGGATACTTTTGGGGTTAGTCTGGAGGTAAAGATCACACTGTTGGGTCACTTGAGTAATGGTGGCATATAAATTCTTGGTAATGATTTTTTCAGTTAAATAGGTGTTTAGGGCATCTATTTCTTAGTGTGTTTTTTAGTGCTCTTCTTTTACTAGTGACTACAGCAAATGGGAAGGGATTACTAGTTTCTCTTTAATGGTAGCCCTCCCTTTTTGGTTATATGTCTCTTTTTTATTTTGGATTAGGTTTTTATTTTTCTTATTATATTCTGGCTTACTTGGAACTAGAGCTCTTCCAATAGTTACTTCACTTTTCACTACTTCTTTTGCTTCTTTATTTGCTAGTTCATTTCTTTCTTCTAATTTTGAGCTTACTCTCTGGTGTGCTTTAATATGTATAATTGCTAGCTATTCAGACAGCTGAACTGCTTCTAGCAGCTGCATTATTTTTGCTTATGTTTGATGTTCTTTCTTTGTGAGGTTAGTAGTCTCCTTTCTCTCTAGATGGCTCTATGTGCATGCACAACTCTGAATGCATACCTTGAGTCTGTATAGATGTTTATTCTCTTTCTTTTTGCCATTTCCAGGGCACAGGTTGGGGCAATTATCTCAGCTTTCTGTGCAGAGGTGTTTGTTGGTAAGGGTCTGGATTATATTCTCTGCAGGTAGTGACTGCATATCTAGCATGTCGATTTTTACTGGTAACGTAGCTACTCTTGTCAGTGAACTAAGTCTCTGCATCATCTAAAGGAGTGTTTTCTATGTCCGGGTGACTGGAGTAAGTAGCTTCAATGGTCTCTAGGCAATTGTGGTGTACTGCTTCTCTTTGATTTCTACTGAGAAAGGAAGCTGGGTTGATAATATTAGTCACTACTATCTCTACATCATCTTGTTCTACTATGATGGCCTGGTATTTCAGGAACCTCTGTGGTGAAAGCCAGTGGCCGCCCTTTACTTCCAGTACTGCGGACACTGTGTGGGACACTAGCATAGTCATTTTCTGTCTCAGGGTAAACTTGCGTGCCTCTTGAATATTTAGCACGATTGCTGCTATAACTCTGAGGTAACTTGGCTATCTTTTGGTTGTTGCATCTAGTTGCTTGGAAAAGTAAGCAACTGCTCTCTAATATGAACCTAAGTCTTGAGCTAATATTCCCAGGGCAATTCTTTGTTTTTTATGGGAAAGTAGAAAGAATGGTTTACTTACATCTGGAAGTCCCAAACCTGGAGCTGACATGAGGGCAACTTTTTAGCTGGTGAAAGGCTCATGTGGCTTCTTTTGTCCTCTGAAGATCTCTATTTTCATTGGCAATAAGAGCATAGAGGGGTCTTATGAGCAGTCTGTAATTATAAACTTACAGCTGGCACTACTCTGCCATGCCTAAGAAGGTTCGGAGTTCTTTTATTGTCTGGTGTTTTGGGGTTTGGCATATTTCTTTCTTGTGAGCTTACCCTAAAGTCTGTTGCCCAGCACTGGCCTCGTACCTTAGGTAGATTACCTTCTGCTTCACTACTTGTGCCTTTCTCTTTGATACTCTGTATCTTTGGAGCCCTAGGAAATTCAAAAGGCTTACTGTCTAGGCTACACATGCTTCTCTTGTCTGAGTGGTTACTAGAAGATCATTTACGTACTGCAATAGCTTTCTTTCTTCTTGTGGAGCTTCTCAGGACTCTAGATCTTTTGGAAGTTGTTCCCTAAACAGAGAAGGGGAATTTTGAAGCCTTGAAGGCTTTGAGGCAACACAATCTATGTGTTGATGACTTTGTGGATAGGGAGGCAAAAGAAGGCATCTTTCAGATCTAAAACACTAAACTAGGTTAGTTTAGGTGTCAAACATGTTAACAAGGTGTATGTGTGTGCCACCACTGGGTGCAGATTAGGCTTTTACTGCCTGACCCTAGCTGGTTATTTTCTTAACTTGCACAGGAGGTGCCTTCTCTGCCCTCCCTCGTATGTTAGAGGCCCATACTCTAGGAAACGCTGGATCTATTATTTTTTACATATTGTTGATTTTTTACTAAAATAGTCTCTTTATTTTTAAATATGATCTTTGCTTCTAGCTGCTCTAACAAGTCCTTACCCAACAGGGCCTTTGGAGAGTTGGGCATATACAAAACTTATGAATATTTTGATGGTTTGCAAAATATGCTTTTTCAGATTGGCTAGTTGCCTCTTTACTATAACAGAATTATCTGTTATAGGTATTGAGGCTTTATTTAACACTGAGTGTGTTGCTCTTGTGTCTACTAAAAAATCTATTTTCTTAGTTCTTATTTTCTACTTTATCTGAACTCTTTGCCTTAATTTAAAGTCTTGGGGTATAAAACAGGCTGAGCACACTCAACTTTAATTATTTCTGCTGGGTTTCTTAAATTACTTGAAACTCTCTTTTTTAATAATTTAAACACTCCGTTACTTCTTTGCTTCTCATGACTGGTTGTTACTAAAAATCTTTATCGCTTTCTGTGTAGCTTTTGTTTCTTTAGAATAACACAAATGACAAAGTGATTGTCCTGGTCTCCTCCACCTAAACTCTGCTTTACGAAATCTTAGTCTTTTCTAGTTCTCTTTTTGCATAATCTAATTAAAGCATTGTTTCCACTGACACTCACTTTGTTGCCTTGCAAAGGCTGTGCTTGTTACAGCAAAAACTCTGATATGCCCACAGAGACTTTTCCCCACCCCCCTCCATGTTTCAAATTTATGAGAGTTAGGGCTTAAGTTGCTGTGGGAGGGGAATTCTTGGAATTCTTTTAATTTTTTTTACTACGGTTGCATATAAATTACTATACTGTAGTTCTTCTGCGTAAAATGCTACACTTGTTGCAAACAAAATATTAAAATCTTTACAAACACAACTATACAATCTCAAGAATCAAATTACTACAATGCGGGGGAAGAACCACACAAACTCACCGGGAAAGGAGTATTTCTTAAAGTGCTCACTTTCCTTAACACAACACAGCATACAACACTTTAGCACCTACTCACATAAGCTTTCTCTAGTCTTCACACACTGGAAACAATCAAAATAACAGCACACAGTAAAATTCTAGGGATTAAGTCTAAACTACTGGGGCAGAGGAACTCCTTGAGTTCATCTAGCCATGGTTAAAATGTGTACAATCTAAACAAATCCCTACCTTTAAACACAACAAATGTCTTCACTCACATTTCTCTACTTGTTCTACTTCTCTGTGGGGCACTCCTTGCCCCCACAGCCTGCCCCAGCTGGCGCCTTGGGCCTCACCCGGCCGCTTCAGATGCGGGTAGAACTTCCTCCCTGCACACCATGGGTACACTCACTTGTTCGCTCTCTTTTATACACCATGCATTCACACGATTACAAACACATCTACATGTACATCTTGTGTACCATACGTACACAAAGTTCAGGTTCACTTGACTCACCCCCAGAGTCGCTAGCAGCCGCTCTATTGAACAATGAACCTGTTGTCTAAGTCACTCTATCAGCTGGGGACCACTGCTGCTGACTGTGCTCTCGGTCAATGGCTGCCTGCAAGCACAGTCTGTGCGCTCAGATGTCTCTGAGTGACTTCTTAGTAGTCCTATCTTTCTCTCCCCTGGGGCTCTTCTTTGATATACCTACTGTTTATTTGCACACTAGCAGGTCATTGTCTGTCTTCGCAGGAGGCAAGCTGAGATAGAACAGAGCTCCTCTAGGGAAAAACTCGGAGTGCGCCTTGGAGGTTCGTCTTCTCCTCCGCCCTTGTGAGAACAGAGACCATCTCCTGGCTGGCTCGCCAAAATGATTTGCGGAAGGAAAAAACTCTACAACTTTGTAAAAGTTGTAAAGCTGGTATGTTTATTACAGCGCTGGATGCATGTGGGGATTGTTTCTCATAAAGGACATGCGTACCTTTGAGAACACTTGATCTTTTTTTATCTTCTTTATTGGTACATATGCATAGAATTTCACAATAGGTTCATACATATTCATTTTACTGGTTTCTTGTTATACTTGCAGCTAGTTTTTTTATCAGAAAGTACAGAAAGAGCTCTTGGGTCATCTTGCTTTGTCTCTTGCAGTCTCAACTTTAGTTTTCATCTGTTTTAAAGTTCAAGGGGTCCCTCTTATCTTTCTTGCATTTTTCTTTCAGCTGAGGTAGTTTTTTTAAACAGCACATTTCACTTAAATCTGAAATGGATTTCTACCCTGGTAAATTTCTACTTTGTTTCAATTGTTCCCCGGGTGGGTGGGGGCTGTGGAAAAGGTATATGTGACCCGCAAACAAGTCATTGTTCCTTGGGCAGGTTGGGGCTGTGCAAAAAGGTGCATGTAACCCGCAAACAGGCCATTGTTCCCCGAGTAGGTGGGAGCTGTGGAAAAAGGTGTAAGTGACCTGCAAACAAATCATTGTTCCCCTGGGCGTGTGTGGGGACCGTGGCTAAAGAGCGTGAGTGACACACAAATCAGCCTCATAAGTGAACGGGCACCAGAGGCAACCAGATTCAGGGCCCTTTCTGGAGGCCCAGCAATACTGAAGCACGGAGGCCAACCCCAAGGCGAGGCGGGGCCATATGGGCCAGCAATTCTCTGGTGACAGGAGTCCGCTTAGGGTCCTGAGGGTGTCAAAGAATATGTGAAAGTGATTGAGAAATAAAAGTGAGTACATGTAGATGAATGAAAGTATATGTAATGTAGATTGTTTATTTTAAGCTTCACTATATCTCCTTGGAGGGTGATATATTGTATTGCATAGCATTGTGAGAAAAAGGGGTTTTTTGTGCGTGTAGTCGGAAAAAGGTGGTATTTAGGTTGCTAGGGAAAGTGAAAAACAAAGGCAGGGGACAAATAGATAAGACCTTGAAAAATGGGACAAAAAAACAGTAAGTTGGGTACAGGAAAGAAAAAGGGGAGTAAAAGAATATCAACAGATATACCCCAAGATAGCCCTCTGGGAGTTATGTTAGCTAACTGGGATTGAAACCCTTGTACAAGGAAAAAGGACAAGGTAAATATTGTACAATTCTGTATGCTATAACGGACCACAAAGGAAATAAGATCTGACCACATTTATTGGCCTAGATATGGCTCTTTTGAAAATTGGATTTGTCAGGCTCCAAATGTATTTGTAAATTCAAAAGAACCATTCAATCCAGAAGAAAGAGAATATGCCACATGCTGGGCAGGAGATTTTAGGAGAATAAAAATCTTTAAAGTATCAGAAACCCCCAAGACAAAGCAAGAAAAGGAAAAAGGGAAAGAAAAGGGCGAGGAACAAGATGGAAAAAACAGAAAAAGAGTGGGATCGTTTGCAAGTATTGCCTCCTCCGTTCCCACTTGCCCCTCCACCACCCACGACAGCTCTGCTGGTCCTGGGCCCCGTTTCAGGTACGGGTCTGCTGCCTGAAACAGCCTCGCTGGTCCCTGTGTTTTGCAGAAGCAAACAAAACTCCACAACTTTGTGAAAGTTGTGTAGCCGGTATGTTTATTACAGTGCTGGACGTAAGTGGAGATTACTCTCCTTAAAAGACATGCACACCTCTGGGAACTTCAGATCCTTTTTTATCCCCCTCTCAAATACATATACATGCAATTTCACAATAGGTTCGTACATATTCATTTTTACAAATTTCGCGTGACATTTGCTGCTAGTTCTTCCTTATCAGAAAGAATTCCTAGGTCAGGTTGACCTGCTCTCACAGTAGTCTCTCTGTCTCTCCCCCCCTTATCTCTGTCCTTTGACTGAAGCAGTTTCTCTGAGCATAGGCTTTTTACCAGAACAGGCAGTCAGACTAAACAGCTATGTTTTCAAACTACAGACTTAACTCAAAGATGTACATTTCCACCTAAATCAAAATGGATTTCTGTTCTGGAAAATTTCCACTCTGTCTCATTTCATTTGACCAGAGCATCCCAAAAAACTCACTTCCTCTCAAACCACGACACCCCCTTTCCTAGAAAATAAGTAAATTCTTTTACTTAATGCAAATCCCTATGACAATAGGTGTTTCTAATGCTTTACCTTGTACGTTTGATAAGGAGGTTAACACAGCTACTCGCTGCAGTATTCTCCAATTCCAAATTATCAATTAAATGGATAACCCTAAACTTATTCCAACAAATATTAACAAAACTACAATGGGATGACACAACTTATTAAAGATTCCATTTGCAGTTAGTGACCACCCAAAGATCACATCCCACCAGTGATGATCTGCATTTTGTTTTATTCTTTTCAGAATTCTGGTTTTATCTTTTGTATCATTTTGGACAGTAATTAAGGTTTTCTCTCCGCTTTCTTGGATTTCCTTCAAGATCTCCAGTAGGTCTTGGTGCTTAATTAATTGTTTTACCAATGTAAGGTCCATTCCAATAGGAGTAGGTGACAGTCTGTGATACATTGTGTAATGGGTTTTAATCAACTGGTGGGATGTCAATGGGGCCAAGTACGAAAAATCACACCCAATAATCTTAATAAAATTAGAAATACAAAAATTAGAATGATTTCTACTAGACAAAATAACATCGTTGTTATCAATTTTTACAATAGCACAAGCAGTTCTCAGGCACACACAACCTTTACCAGTATATATAAGCACAGTTTTCTGATCAGTGACTGGATGAATCTCGAAGTGGCAAATACTCTGTTCAGTGTCTAGACACACATCTTGGGAATTAATAGTATTGCTTTCACAAATGAATCCTGGTTGCTCTCTAGTAATGCAGGATTTGCCACTTTTCATTCACCTTTCGTGCCCACACTCTATGTTCTGAAGGGTAGAGCATTGTTTTTTCATTATTTAATCCTAGTGCAATGATGGGATGGATAACGTAAACAGTGGCATTATGTATGGTAAGCATAAAGGCAGTGGCCACATTAGAAGCAGGATCATAGGTGAAATTTACCATAGTCTACTAGGATTCTTCCTTTCAAAATCAATCGCATTATCCCAGACAACCTTCCGAATTTCAGCTGGAAAATTATTCTCACCCCCTTCCCATATGATCAGAGCTGCTGTTGCTTGCATCTATAACTGTGCTTGTATACAACTGTATAGAATATTAATCCCAATATTTCTGGGTGGGACGTGCCTGGCCGTGTCTGACCCTTGCTGCTGGACCAAAGGCTGCAGCTGTGCTGTTTCACCTCAGAGATACTTTTCACCGGCTGGATGCTGCAGCTAGGCACTCGGAACAAATCCAGGCATAGTAGGAACTCAGTTTACCTCTGGTGGAAAAGGTTCAGGCGACGGTGAAGAGAAACAGGAGAGGATTCTATCGCAGAGTCTTAATTCAGAGTTTTATTTCAGGATGGTAGACCTCTGAATGTTGTAACAGCTCCCAATAGAATCGCAACCGGATGGTCTCGTCTCCTTTTAAGCCCCGGGGACAGGGGAAGGGACAGGTGAGCCACCAACCAGGTGGGAGGAGGGGAAGGCTCAAGGGATATAGACACTTGGACAGGCCAATGAGCCCAGACCTGAGGGGCATCTTTTGAACTTCTGCCAACCAAACGACGCCCTTACTAGAATGTTAAGATTGATGGACAGCTCTTAGCAGGAGGGCAAAGGGGGAGGGGAAAGGTTGGCACACCTGAGGGGCATCACACTGCAACATCTCCCCCTAGTTTTGTTTAAAAAGAAGAGGACTGGGTTTGTGGTGCAGAATGCTTGCCAAACCATGGTTGGTAAATCGGTTCCTCCTCTACAGTTCTGCTACCAGCTCCTGAGGCTTTGTCATTCTCGTGGACCTTTTGTGACTGAGGAAAACCCATTCTATGATCAAGAGAGGGTCCCTCTGGTCCTGGCCCTTTTTAGGTGTGCCCTTTGCCTTAGGTGATTGTTTTTCCTCCCACTGGAAAATGATTCCATGGAGGTGTGGCAACGTACCTAAGATGATAAATTAGAATGGCAGGTCAGGCCAACATCGGTTAGCCTGTCTTGTGGACATTGCAATCTGAACCTTTTCTAGAGCTTTCCGTGCCTCTGGGGTAATAGACCTAGGAGCACCCGGGTCCTCTCCCCCTTTCAATAAATTGAAAAGAGGGGCAAGGTCTTCATTAGTCAGACCTAGCCATGGCCTTACCCAATTAAAAGACCCACACAACTTGTGGACATCCGCAAGGGTCTTGATCCTTGGATTGATTTCTAGTTTTTCAGGAACAATGGTCCTATTTCCAGTTTCTAAGCCCAAATATGTCCAAGGTGGCATCTTTTGAATTTTCTTTTCCTGGAGCTTGAACCCTGCAACAATCAATGCATTGATCATTAGGTCAAATGCATGTGTGAGTAAATCATCGTTGGGGGCACACACAAGGATATCATCCATATAATGATAGATGATGGCCTTCTCTGCAGCTGCATGCACTGGGGAAAGCAGGGAAGAGATATACCACTGGCAGATTGCTGGCGAGACCTTAAGGCCCTGAGGAAGAACTGTTCAATGGTACCTTTTCATAGGGGCTTCCATGTTGATGGTGGGGACTGAGAATGTGAAACGCGGTGCGTCATCAGGGTGGAGGGGAATATTGAAAAACAATCTTTTATATCAATAACAGCTAATTTCCAATCTTGGGGAAGCATTGTTGGGGATGGCATACCAGGTTGGGGAGAGCCCATATCGTCAATGACATTATTAATTTGTCAGGGGTCATGGAGGAGCCGCCATCTCTTTTTGTCAGCCTTCTGAATGACAAACACTGGAGAGTTCCATGAAGATGTGGTCTCCACAATGTGACCCTTTTTCAGTTGCTCTTCCACTAGCTCCTCAAGCGCCTTTAATTTTTGTTTATTGAGCGGCCACTGTTTCACCTCAACTGGTTTGTCTGTTTTCCACTTCAGTTTTTGGGTGGGGTGCTGTTGTTCAATGACCGCTGTACAAAAATGCTGTGGAGAGTCTGGAATATCAATTGTGACACCCCACTGGGCCATTAAATCTCTCCCTAACAAAGGTTCTGAATAATCTAACACAAATGGATGGATATTTGCCAATTGTCCGTTTGGTCCCTTGATTTGGATGATGCTTTTGGATTGTCTTGCCAATTGCAGGCTTCCTACACCTTGAACGTGACCAGCAACGTTTTGCAAAGGCCAATGTGCTGGCCAGTCTTGTACTGGGATCACTGTGCAGTCTGCAACCGTGTCTACAAGCATCTCAATGCATTTTGACTCCCCACCCCCACTGATATTACACCATAATTTGGGTTTGTCTTTCCCAATAACTTGGACCCGGGCGACTGGGGGCCCTTGTTTTTCAGTGCCTTCAGGCAAAAACTGCACAGGGATAGCTTGTGCAACAATTTGTCCTTTAGGAAGAAGCAGGGGTGGGTGGAAACAGTGCAGCCCGAGAATGAATTGCTCAGGATCTGATGTTGTCATTCCTGGAACAATTTCAATCTCATGTGGTGTGTGTTTGGTGTCCCCAATGACGATGTACTTACAACGAATTCGGTGCCAAGTACCCTTCTGTTCTGGATTGACAGAGACAAAATGCCAGTCAGTGTCTTTCAGGTGGAGTGATTCTGTCAGCTGCAACCTGTAAGGCTCATTGACAGGAGACGTCGTTAACATAGGTTCACCTAAATCATAACAAAGGTTATTTTGTAGCACTTTCAACAGTGGACCAGCAGACGTGGTCTTTGAAGCATCTGCTTCACTTACAGAAACAGTAATATTACCGCACGCTTGGTTTGTTTTGCTTCCCTTATTCCCTTGGCCTGCTCTTTTTATGTCTGCATGCCTGGCAGGCCAGCGCTCCCCTTTCAGTTTTTTTGTTGTTGTTGACCCCCTGGAAGTGCTTGTAATTTTCCTCCCATGCCATTTCTAAATTCATCAAATTGCTTTTTCAGGGGGCACTGGTTACTCCAAAGCCCAAGGGTTTTGCAAAGCAGGCATGGCTTTGTGGGGTCAGCCATTGGTGGTCTTCGCTGCTGCCCAGGGTACTGTTGTGCTGAGGGAATGGGTGCAGGGCTGGCAACGGCGACACACTGTGGTGGTCTTGGCAGCAGCCTTGGTCTAGTGTCTTCAGCAACACTCATCAGAGGCACTTTCTTGTTACAGACTAGAAGCATATCTTTTAGTGTAGGGGGAGTTTCTAGAGGGAGACTCAAAATTGCGGCTCAACACTGTTCATTTGCATTTGTAAATGCCATTTCCTCTAAAACCTCTTCCCTTGCATTCTCTTTTTTAACTTGGATTTCAATGGCTCTAGTTAACCTTTCTACAAATTTCAGAAAAGGCTCTGATGGTAGCTGCTTAATCTTACTGTAGGGCTCAAAAGGTCCCTCAGGTTGGAGGGAAAAGAATGCTTTTTCAGCTGCTTCCTTTACTTTCTCGAGTGTTTCTACAGGAATAGCGGTAGCTTGGATTGAGGGTGAAGACCATTGGCCTTCGCCAGAGAGATGCTCAATGGTAATTGGCATGCCATTAGCATCTTTTGCTGTGTTTGGATCAGCATGCAAGCCTGGGAGAGCCTCCTTTAACAGTTGTTTCCATGCTAATTCCCATCATTTGAATTCTGTAGAGGTCATGAGGCATGAGAAAAGCTGTTTTAAATCATGTGGGACTACTACAGTCCTACTGAGTTTGGCATTTAAAAGGCCACGGAAGTATGGGCTGTGTGGGCCATACTCCCGGTGAGATTTACAGACCTCTTTAATCAATTGTCATCCAAAGGAGCTCCAATTAGCAGTTGGGGCTGCTCCTCCTTGTGCTGCAGGCTGATATGAAACAGGAGCGAATGACAAAGTGGGACCCTGTATTGGGTCTGCAGCTTCCTGCCCTGTATCCTTTGAATTGGAATTGAGAAAACAAATACAGGTTTGGGGACATGCAGTGGGTGTGCCCCCACCGTGGGAACCCGGGGAGGGGGCAGGGACGCAATCGGAACAGGGGGCGGGGACAAGGGGACATCAGGGGGCGGGGATACCGTGGGAACAGGGGGCAGGGACACCTGGTGACATCACATCGGCAGACACCGCCTGGGAGGAGTAGAGGGGCGGAGCTGAGGGTACAGCAGGTAAGGGAGGGGGAGGGAAGGTGTCACGAGGAACAGGAGGAGAGGGGGATGGGAAAGGAATTTTGGGATCCTCAGGGGGATCTTGGGAAGAAGACGACCAGGTTTTGGATGGTGCCACGAGGCATCGTCCATCTTGTGTACCCCCTAGGGACTGGGGGCCATTTTGGGCGTCACTGCTCTCCAAAAAACTAACACGTGCTCTGGGTTTCAGAGCAGGGGAAAGAGGGTTTTGGAAAAGTTTCCACGCTGTCTGGCCAGGTCCTTGTGGACAAGGGAACTCAAGCATTTTAACGTGGTCAGGGAGTCGACTTCGCAGCACATGAGCAGGATTTGTTCTCTTTAAAATACCAAATTTTGGGGTAAGAGGTTTAGGGCTGGAAGGGGGAGAAACAGGGAGAGCAGAGGTAAATGGCTTGATATTTGGCTTTTTCTCCAATTCCCTTTGTTTGAGCAAGGCTGTTCGAACTTGTAAACTCCAGAACACAAATTTAGCTGAGGATGTATTCCCAGACTGTCCCAAGGTTATCAATTCATGCCCTACTTTATCCCAAAATTGAATATTGTGGACTTCCTCAGGACAAGTTTGTGGGAAGTGTAGAAAAAGCCACCTTATAAACTGTTTCAATTTTCCTTTAGACAACTTTACATTTGCTCTAACTAAAATTCCAACAATATGATAATACACTCCTTTTTGTGCTGTGCTTAACTTCGAGCCCATTTTAGATGTAAATGGCACAGAACAAAGTCCCACCGACCAAATGCAAAGCCAAAATCAGCTACCGATTTCTAAAAAGACCACGGTTAAAAAGCGATAACGATCAGATGAAAGCTTTTACAATGCAGCTGTTTATACTGCTTTTAAAACTGCCAGGGCAGCAGCAGGGAATCTGGGCCCACCCCGGCACGTGGAGAGACAGACAAAGCCTCCCCTGCCCGAGAATGCAGCCCCCCAGCACCGCGCGCCAAGCCAAAACCAGGGCCGCTCCGCGCCGCGTGTGGAGAGCACCCTGCGCCCCCGCACGGAGAGAGAGCTCCCCCCCCGCACCGAGAGCCAAGCACGCTGCGCTGCCGAGCCGGGGGGAGGGGCAGGCAGAGCTGTCCCTCTCCTCCAAGCCGAGGGCACGATTTCTAAAAACAGCGAAAACACGACGCAGAGTTAAAGTTTTACAGGGAATCACCTTTGCTCCAAAGGGCTGCGCAGCCTAAATGCAAGAGCAAAAAAAGAACAAGTCTCATGGCAGAGATGGAATTTGAGCTTCTACCCCGCCAAGGAGCAGAAATACTCACCGAAATCAAAGCTGTTGCTGGCCAGGTCAGGCAGGCTGGTCTCTTCCCTTGAATAGGACCCCTTGGGCAGGAGGGGCTCCCCTGTTCTCCCCTGGAAAATTTGCTCACCAGAAAGGAGCTGCACTTTCCAGAGGCGCTGAACGTTCCAAAAATTTCTTGTGGGATCAGTCCCAAAGTCTCTCTGGAGAGCTATGCATCCACAGCTCTACCAGTGGACGCTAAGCTGCCTTAATGCTTTTCCAAGGTTCTGAGATTCCTTCTGGGGCTGCAGGTTCATGCAGGCCCACGTTGGATGCCAATATATAGAATATTAATCCCAATATTTCCGGGTGGGACGTGCCTGGCCACGTCTGACCCTTGCTGCTGGACCAAAGGCTGAAGCTGTGCTGTTTCACCTCAGAGATACTTTTCACCGGCTGGATGCTGCAGCTAGGCACTCGGAACAAATCCAGGCATAGTAGGAACTCAGTTTACCTCTGGTGGAAAAGGTTCAGGCGACGGTGAAGAGAAACAGGAGAGGATTCTATCGCAGAGTCTTAATCCAGAGTTTTATTTCAGGATGGTAGACCTCTGAATGTTGTAACAGCTCCCAATAGAATCGCAACCACATGTTCTCGTCTCCTTTTAAGCCCCGGGGACAGAGGGAGGGGAAGGGACAGGTGAGCCACCAACCAGGTGGGAGGAGGGGAAGGCTCAAGGGATATAGACACTTGGACAGGCCAATGAGCCCAGACCTGAAGGGCATCTTTTGAACTTCTGCCAACCACACGACGCCCTTGCTGGAATGTTAAGATTGATGGACAGCTCTTAGCAGGAGGGCAAAGGGGGAGGGGAAAGGTTGGCACACCTGAGGGGCATCACACTGCAACACAACTGAAAGCTAAAGACACATTATCTTGAACTGTACTAAGCGCTTCTACTATTAGCTTGTGCTCTTGGTTCCTGGCCTTTTCCCACTTTGGCAGTACTTTTGAAATCTGCTACTGACTAGTTCCTAATGCCAATAGAGATGACTGTAAAGGCCGCTTCAATTTTTCTAGGCCACCTGCTGCAGTGGCCAGCTTATTCATCAGTATTTCTGAATCAATTCCATTTAAAACTCCCAATCCTCTCCCTAATATCTTAGTTAGATCCTTTCTTATTCTGCTCCTGAGGTATACCTGTCTTTGTAACCACATTGACCAGCCCTCAAAGGGTGTTCTTAGGAAAGAGGAGCAGGCTGGTTGGATTTTTGAGATGCTAATTTGAATTAGCAACTCAACACGTTTGAGAGGCCATTCTGGATTGAACAACAGTTGTTGTTCACCCACATTCCTCACTAGTATGGGCCTATTTCATACACTTCAGGTTCAAGTTTGGGTTGGGTCTGAACTCTTTGAGTCCTAGTGTGAGTTGTATAAGGTCCTGCCCTTGTAAAAGTGTAGTATCTATTTTAAATTTTAATGAAAGCCTGATAGCATCACGAGCCCAAAGGCAAGTCACTTCAACAGGCTCTATTAAGGTGAAATTACACCAACAGTCTGATTGACTTGGGCTACCACAAACTTTCTGGTGTTTGTATACAGGAGAGGTTGAGACACTAATTTCATCTGGTCACTCATGAGCCACCCCATTGACCATCCAGCACCCTACCTTGATTTCTTCTCCTCTGATCCCTTGAAGTGTCCACAGTTCCCATTCCTGCTACTCCTGCTCCTCATATACCTGATCCCTGTGGATTACTACAGTGGATAGCTTTAAATCTTTTATCTCAGAAAGTTCTCCCATGGATCCAGTATACTGATTAAAAGCCTGGGACCAAGGCCATTCAGCGTCGCTTTGAATAGAGGCGCTCTCTAATTCTAAGACTCCAGTTATAATTATTTACAAAACAATTCTGTAAGTGAAATTACAAACTACCCCCGGCCGCAATATACTCATTTTGCCTGAGTAAGTTTTAGTCTCAGTTCATTGTGTCCTGGTATCACTCTCCAAGGGGCTTCTGGGACCTTCTTCTCTTGAGAGTAAAGGATCCAGGCATTCTGCTCCTTAATCTTGATTGCAGTGAAGGTGGTGAGAAGCACCTGGAATGGTCCCTTCCACAGTGGTTCCAGAGTCTTTTATGTAAGAGACATAACATATACATAATCTCCAGGCCGTATGTTATGTACTGGCCCATCTAACTCCCTGCTCCAAGTTCCAGCCACGTGTTTCTCAATTTCTCTGAGCTGTTTGCTTAAAGCCACCATGTAGGTAGCCAATGTTGCCTCCCCACTGTGGGTGGACATTCCCTTTTGTATTCCATATGGTCTTCCATAAAGCATTTCAAAGGGACTCAGCTTTTCTTTAGCTCGAGGTTTAGTTCGAATTCACAATAGTGCCAGTGGAAGAGCTTGAGGCCAGGGTAGATTAACTTCCTGCCCCAGTCTTACAATCTGCTGCTTAATCAAATGATTCATTTTCTTTACCTGGCCACTTGATTGGGGGTGGTATGAAGTTTCCAATCTATACCCAGGTGGCTACTAATCTGTTGCACTATTTTGGAAATGAAATGTGATCCTCTATTTGAGGATATTGTAGCTGGAACTCTGAAGCATGGTATTATTTCTTGTAATAATACCCTGGGTCACCTCTCGAGCCTTGACAGTTCTTGTGGGGAATGCTTCTGGCCACCCTGAAAACGTATCTGTCAATACTAACAAATACCGATACCCCCCTTTCCTTGGGAGTTCTGAAAAATCAATTTGCCACTGCTGTCCAGGCCCATGGCCTCTCCCAATCTGACTGAGTTTCGGCCTGGGGGCATTTTTGCGGTTAGTCTGGAGGCAAAGATCACACTGTCAGGTCACTTAGGTCACTTGAGGAATAGTGGCATATAAATTCCTTGCAACAATTCTCTCAATCAAGTAGGTGTATAGGGCATCTATTCCCCAGTGTCCTTTCTGGTGTTTTTCCCGTTTTAGTGACCACAATAAATGGGAAGGGATTACCAGCTTCCCTTCAATGGTAGCCCACCCTTCTTGGTTATATGTCCTTTTTTGATCTTCAATTAGTTTTCTATCTTTCTTATTATATTCTGGCCTACCTTCAAGGGAAATTTGTCCATCTGGAATTAGAGCTCCTTCAATAGTTACCTCACCTTTTGCTGCTTCCTTTGCCTCTCTATCCACCAGCTCGTTTCCTTCTTCCAATTCTGAGCTCACTCTTTGGTGTGCCTTAATATGCATAATTGCTACCTTTTCAGGCAGCTGAACTGCTTCCAGCAGCTGGATTATCTCTTGTGCATGTTTGATGTTCTTTCCCTGTGAGGTCAGCAGTCCCCTCTCTTTCCAGATGGCTCCATGTGCATACACGACTCTGAATGCATACCTTGAGTCTGTATAGATGTTTATTCTCTTTCCTTTTGCCATTTCCAAGGCACGGGTCAGTGCAATTATCTCGGCCTTCTGCACAGAAGTGCCTGTTGGTAAAGGTCCAGACTCTATTACCTCTCTGCAGGTAGTCACTGTGTACCCAGCATGTCGCTTTC
The DNA here is from genome assembly GCF_051311805.1 of Agelaius phoeniceus. Taxonomy (NCBI): domain Eukaryota; kingdom Metazoa; phylum Chordata; class Aves; order Passeriformes; family Icteridae; genus Agelaius; species Agelaius phoeniceus. The sequence continues at coordinate 6,760,074 of NC_135301.1, read as the reverse complement.
CATTGGCAACGTAGCTACTCCCATCAGTGAACCAGGTCTCTGCATTGTCCAAAGGAGTGTCTTTTAAGTCTGGGCAGCTGGAGTAGGTAGCTTCAATGGTCTCCAGGCAATCGTAGTGTACTGCTTCTCCTTGATTTCCACTGAGAGAAGAAGCTGGGTTGACAATATTTGTTACCATTATCTTTAAATCATCTTGCTCTACTATGATGGCCTGGTATTTCAAGAGCCTCTGTGGTGAAAGCCAGTGGCTGCCCTTTACTGCCAGTACTGTGGACACTGTGTGGGACACTAACATAGTCATTTTTTGTCCCAGGGTAAACTTGCGTACCTCTTGAATATTTAGCACGATTGCTGCTATAACTCTGAGGTAACTTGGCTATCTTTTGGTTGTTGCATCTAGTTGCTTGGAAAAGTAAGCAACTGCTCTCCCATATGGACCCAAGTCCTGAGCCAATATTCCCAGGGCAATTCCCTGTCTTTCATGGGAAAATAGAAAGAATGGTTTACTTACATCTGGAAGTCCCAAACCTGGAGCTGACATGAGGGCACTCTTTAGCTGGTGAAAGGCCTGTGTGGCTTCCTTTGTCCACTGGAGATCTCTGTTTCCATTGGCAATAAGAGCATAGAGGGGCCTGGCAAGCAGTCCATAGTTATAAACCCACAGCTGGCACCACCCTGCCATGCCTAAGAAGGTTCGGAGTTCCTGTATTGTCTGGGGTTTCGAGGTTTGGCATATGGCTTCCTTGTGAGCCTGCCCTAAAGTCCATTGCCCAGCACTCACCTCATACCCCAGGTAGATTACTTTCTGTTTCACTACCTGTGCCTTTTTCTTTGATACTCTGTATCCTTAGAGTCCTAGGAAATTCAGAGGGCTTACCATCCAGGCCACACATGCTTCCCTCGTCTGAGTGGCTACTAGAAGATTATCCACGTACTGCAACAGCCTTCCTTCTTCCTGTGGAGCTTCCCAGGACTCAAAGTCTTTTGCAAGTTGGTCCCCAAAGAGAGTGGGGGAAATTTTGAAGCTTTGAGGTAGCACAGAGCATGTGATCTGGGATTTGCACCCACTTTTAGGGCTTTCCCATTCAAATGCAAAAATTTTCTGTCTGGCTTCATGGATAGGGAGGCAAAAGAAGTCATCTTTTAGATCTAGAATGGTAAACCAGGTTAGCTCAGGTGTTGGACAAGTTAATAAAGTATATGGATTTGTTACCACAGGATACAAATCTTCTGTTACCTTACTAACAGCCCTCAAATCCTGTACCATCTGGTATGACCCATCAGATTTCTGAACGGGTAAAATGGGAGTATTGAAATCAGATTGGCATTCTTTCAATAACCCTAACTGCAGAAAATTTTCAATTATTGGGCTGATTCCTTCCCTGTCTTCTTTTTTTAGGGGGTACTGCTTAATTCTCACTGGTTGTGTCCCTTCTTTAAGCTTAATTATTATGGGGGAGGCATTTTTTGCTCTCCCTGGTACATCAGAGGTCCATACCCCAGGAAATACTTGACTTAGTATCTCTTCATCAATTTCCTCCTCAATTTTAATAGCTGTTAAGGTTAAACTTAATACCTCTATGTACTTTTGATCATTCACCTCCAGAGTAACCTCTCATTTTTTGAATGCAATGGTTGCTTTTAACTGCTCCAATAAAACTCTCCTAAAAGTGCCTTTGGTGAATTGGGCATATACAAAAACTTACGAATACCCCACTGTTTTCCAATTTATACCTCAAAGGTTTGCAAAAATATGCCCTTTCAGACTGGCCAGTTGCCCCCTGCACTGCAACATAATCATTTTCCACAGGTACTAAAGCTTTATTTAAAAAGGAATATGTGGCCCCTGTATCAACTAAAAATTTCACCCTTTTCCCTTCTTCCCCCAGCCTCATTGTTATAGCCAGTGGATCCGCTGGGGTAGAATCCCCAGGTCCTCCTCAGTTGTTTTGTATGTGTGCAGCCACTTGTTGGTCACCTCGTCTCTGTTCTCGGCATTCATCTTTCCAGTGACCAGTTCTTTTACAGATCACACACTGGTTCCTGCCCAGCCAAGGTGGTCCTTGTCTGGGCGGTCCCTGATTGCGTTTTCTTTGCCTTTTCTCCTGTACCACTGCTACCAACTTTTTCATTCCTTGTTTATATCCTTCTTCCTGGTTACTAAATACCCTCCATGCCTCTTCTAGCAAGACTTTGAGGTTTCTCCCTTCCAGCCCCCAAATTTTCTGAAGTTTACATCTAATATCTCCAGCAGACTGCCCCAAAAATGAATTAACTAACTGATTCATCCCTATCTCAGACCCCGGATCCAATGATGTATGACGACGCATACCATCCCTTAAATGCTCTAGAAACTCAGATGGAGTCTCAGAAGCCCCCTGCTTAAGGGAATATAAGGCAGACCAATTTATGGGTTTTGGAATAGCTCTTTCCACCCCTGTTGCTATCTACTCTTGAAAATCTGCTAATTTCTTTACCTCTGCTGATACATTAGGATTCCATTCTAGGTCTTGGAGGGGGAAATATTCTTTTACATGTAGCTGCTTGTTCTTGCAGTGATCTTCTGCCAAAGTCCCTGCTGTCTTTAAGTAATCAGCTGTTTTTCCATTTCAGTGAAAGCATCCAGTAGTAACTGGATGTCAGCCCAACCTGGATTGTGTTGCTTGATAACATATCGTAGACGTTTGGCAGTAAGTATCGGATAGATACGATAATTCCTAGCAATCCTTTCCCATGTCTCTAAATCAAGAGTGGTAAACGTCACTTTAATGATTAATCTCCCTCCTTCCAGTCCCACTGCCTCTCGCAGAGGGGCCTGTAACACTGCTTGCCTCCTAGATGCAACTGGACTGTCAGGAGGGGGGAGGGTGCTAGTTGATGGGCCTTCCCAGCCTGAGTCCTCCTCCTTTTTGGCAAAGTCCTCTTCATCTTCATCCTCAACTTCCCTTCTCCTAGGAGGAGTTTTTATCAAATCAAATGTATCTCGTTTTTGCCCCTCAGAATGATAAACTTTGTCTGATCTCATACACTGTTGTCCTATACTGCATGCTGAACAACAACGTTTGATTTGCCCCCTCTTTGCTTTTTTTCCTTTTCAAGAGCTAACACCAGTGGGTCCGAGGGCAGTCTGATACCAGTCTCTTTGCCATTCTTGGTGATTTCTTAAAACAAAAAACATACTAGCATACAAAATTTCATCCCATTTACCCTCCCATCTTAAAAACAACATTAACTGCAGTAAGGTATTATAATCTAAAGTTCCAGTGGGTGGCCACTTCGCTGCATCCTCTAACCTGTATAATGGCCACCAGCGTGTGCAGTATTGGATTAGATCTTTTTTATTTGCATAGCCCCCCCTACTGGTGACTTCCTTCCAGTGGGCCAAGATGCACCCCAAGGGGCTAGCTCGAGGAACTTCCTTGCTCTGGTTAGTTCCCATTATCTCCTTCTCCTTGCCCTATCTCGCTTCCACCCAAACCTCTCTTCACAGAGCTTCACAGTCGTTTCCCAGTTTTCCTCCCACATACAACTCCAGGTGGCAGGTATCAGATGTGATCTCCCATACACAAGCTTTAAGATCTTAGGTTCTGAATCAGCTTGATCAGGAAACTTTAAATTACACTCAGGGCATATACCCTGATGCCCATTAGAACAGCAACACCAGTGTCTCTTACAAACTCTGCACTGCAATAATACCCACGCAGCGTGCCAGCCTCTTGATGCACCAAAGACTCTCAGGAATTGTGCGCAGAGGCAGGCTATTCCGTTTATCACAGGGAACTCTAAATCCTCTACGGCAGGTTGTTCCCAGTCTAGACTTACTATAGTACCAGCGGAAGTCTGATAAAGCCCCTCTAAATTAACTCGTTTGTCTCCTCTGTCTATCCAATAATTCACAGGATTCACAAACTCCCAGGGGTTGAGTCCAAACTACTAGGGCAGAGGAACCCTTTGAGTTCATCTAGCCACAGTAAAAGTGTGCACAATCTACACAAATCACCAACTTCACACAATAAATGTCCTCACCCACACTTCTCCACTTGCTCCACTTCTCTGCCAGGCACTCCCTGCCCCCACAGCCTGCCCCAGTCAGCACCTCAGGCCTCACTCAGCCGCTTCAGTTGCAGGTAGAAACCCCCCCGCACTGTAGGTATACTCACTCGCTTGCCCTCTTTTGTACACCATTCACTCACACAATTACAAACACACTAACATTAACCACACAATGCATTTACCATACAATGATACAATGTCCAGACACCACACACACACACGGGTTCACTCGACTCAATCCCAGAGTCTCTAGCAGCCGCTCTATCAAACAGTGAACCCTCATTTGCCAGTCGCTCTATCGACCGGGCTGCCTGCAGGCACAGGAACGAGGCTGAGCACTCAGACATCTCTGAGTGACTTATTCAGCCGTCCTATCTCTCTCTTCCCCCGGGGGCCCCTCAATACATACCTTATCCTCCTCATACCAGCAGGTCCTTGTCTGTCTCTGCAGGAGGCAAGCCAAGACGAGCAGAGCTCCTCCAGGAAAATCCCGGGGCGCGCCTCAAGAGGTCCGTCTTCTCCTCTGCCCCTGTGAGAACAGAGATGGTCTCCTGCCTGGCTTTGCCAAGATGTTTTGTGGAAGCAAAAACAAACTCCACAACTTTTGTGAAAGTTGTAAAGCCGGTATGTTTATTACAGCGCTGGATGCATGTGGAGATTACTCTCCTTAAAAGACATGCGCACCTCTGGGAACTCCAGATCCTTTTTTATCCCCCTCTCAAATACATATGTCGCTGTCGAGGTGGTCATGACACAAAGCAGAGACCACAAGCAGTCTCAGATGGCAAGTCTTTATTATTGAACATGGCTGACCTTTTATACACTTTCCAATTGTTTATACTTCTTCTACCCTAACTATTGGCCACAATAAGTCAACATAACACTATTGGTGAAAAGTTACAGTGACTTCAACTAACTTTCTAAAAATACTTCATCCAGCTGCAAAGTTCTCTTATCTTTCCTCACTTCTCTCAGTCTCCTTGGTTACAGCCTTAGAGAGAGCTCCTTATCAGCTTCTTCTCTCTCCTTTAGCTAACAGGCCCACTGTTAGCCTCTTCCAAATTTCCCCCTTTTTGATTTTGAACTGTAAATACAGCTACTATGGATTTTTGCAGGGCCCTTTGCAAAAATCCAAGTAGACAGGGGAAACAGAAAACAACAATCACAACCATCAACAAAATTAACATTCCCATCCTTAATACAATTGTTCCTGTCCTTCATCCATCAATAAGTACTTTTAAAATTTCTAAACTACTTTATCCTTAAGACTAATGAAATACATGTCTTGATATATGGTCTTAGCCAGTGTCATCCACACATTCTGCTTCAGCTGTGGAACCATCCATCCTGTCCCTTCCTGCGTGCTCCAGGTAAGGTTTAACACAGTGAGCAGGAACCCATCGAGGAGCATTATCTGTCAAAACACAAGCATAACCCCTCTCCCAGGTTATTAGTTCCACTGGACCAGACCACATACCAATAATTTGTTGTTGTTCTATTTCTAGAGTCCCATACTGCTGTTATCAGATTTCTAGAGTCCCATACCTCCTTGGTGCATTCTTATGGCTGCAGATCACCACAGCCAGACTCCTTCTTCTGCATGTTGTTCATTCTCAGTTCAAAGCTCCTTCAAAGCCCTCCCTGACTGGCTAACCCACCCCCTTTTATCCGAGTTATCTACATTAGTCACAGCTGCAGCCCAATTAAGGACATTGCAGCTGCAGCCCAAGGACAACCGGGACCTCCCGGGGCAAAGCCTATATACAAATATTCAAGTACAATACTTCTATTTTGCTAGGACTCAAAGGCCACCTCTACTATAGTAATTAATTCCTTGACCCATACCTTGACATTTCTATGGAAATCTGGTTGCTTAGAATTCAAAGAAGAAAAATGGTAAAAGATTGGAGATAACTGTGAGTCAGGTAGGGGATGCAAAAAGTTTAACACATAAACAGCTTTATCTAATCTCACTTGAGGTGACTCCTGTTGCATTCCCCCTTTTTGTTCTTGAACCTGACATCTAAGAAGACCCTGAGCTCTTTCAATAATTGCTTGGCCCGTGGGGACATGTGGAATGCCTGTAGAATGCTCAATGCCCCAAGCACGGAGGAATGCTTGCATTTTCTGCGAAGTGTATGCTGGGCCGTTATCTGTTTTTACATGACACGGAACACCTAGGATAGAAAAAGCATGATAAAAATGACGAATAGCATAACAAGCTTTTTCTCCTGTGAATGCTGAAGCAACCATTGCATGAGAAAAAGTATCAACTGTGACATGAACATACTTAAAGCGACCAAATTCTGGCATTTTAATAACATCAGTTTGCCATTCCTCTAAAGCGGAAAGACCCCTAGGGTTGGTACCATAATACTGAGTGACATGAGTCGTGTGACAGTCAGGACAAGAAGAAAGAATTGATTTTGCTTCACCAGGAGACAATTTGAATTGCTGCTGTAAAGCTTGAGCACTCTGATGAAAAAATTGATGAGATAAAATTGCCTGCTGCAACACATTAGGTACAGTTTTGGTTGCAGCAGCAGCTACTAGAGAACCTACATAGGCATTGCCTTCAACAAAAAATCCCAGTCATGATGTATGGCTACGAATATGCATGATGAAGTAAGGATGTTTTCAAGTGCCAATAACTGTCCATAACTTCACTAACATGTTAAACAATGGCTTCTCTTGAATATTATACAACACTGCTTGATCTAAATGCTTAACCAAATTGGCAACATAAATGGAATCGGTAACTATTATTTACAAAACCAGGAAACAAAGTAAAAGCCAAAAGAACAGCAGAAAGTTCAACCAGTTGAGGAGATCCCTGCTGAATCATTGTCTCATATTCCCAGTGATCATCCTTTCTCCAAGCCACAGTTGCTTTTCCGGTTTTCCCGGATCCATCTGTAAAAACTGTTATACCTTCCACTGGAACAGGAGAACAAATTTGTTTCCCTTCAAAAGGAATCTCTTTGGCCAGTTTTAGAACAGGATGAGAAGGCAAATGGTATGTGATTTGGCCTGTAAAACAAGATAAGGCAGATTGCAATTCATGATTATTTTGAAAGCACCATTCAAAATACCACTGTTGTACAGGTATCACAATGGTCACAGGGTCATGTCCCAAAATCTCATGACAACGCCTGCGGCCCTTGATGATAATATCTGCAAAAAGCTCATAAAGTCCTGGAGCTGTTTTCTGAGATCTGAAAGATAAAAATATCCATTCCAGAATATGCAGTTGATCTTCCCAATTATCATTCCATTGACACAGTATCCCACATGGTATTTCACAGTCTCTCAAAATAAACAATTGAACACAAACAGAGGTATCTATCCTGTTAACAAATCTGTGTGCTAAGGCTAATTCAATTTCTTCTAGGGTCTTTTTTGCTGCTGGGGTCAATTGCCTCCTATCAGTAGAGGAGGTGATGCCTGACAGCAAATCAAACGGCTGCATCTGATGATTAGTTATGCCTAAATATGATCAAATCCAACCTATTAAACCAACCAATTTCTGTACATCAGTAGCAGTTTTAACATCAATGTCTAACTTCACAGGTTGAGGCATAACTTGAGTGTTAGTCACCAACATACCTAGATATTCCCAAGGCATGTGTTCCTGCACTTTCTCTGGGGCAATGATCAAACCAAAAGCCTTCAAATTTGTCACAGCATATTGTTTAAGAGCTGATAACTGTTGTTTCTTGTCAGATGCTAACAGGATATCATCCATGTAATGATAACAGTAGCAGTTTTCAAATTGCCTTGGAGAGAGCTCCTTATCAGCTTCGTGCTTCTCAGCTTCTTCTTGCTCCTTTAGCTAACAGGCCTGCTGTTAGCCCCTTCCACATACATATGCATGCAATTTCGCAATAGGTTCATACATATTCATTTTTACAAATTTCGCGTGACATTTGCCTGCTAGTTCTTCCTTATCAGAAAGAATTCCTAAGTCAGGTTGACCTGCTCTCACAGCAGTCTCTCTCTCTGTCTCTCCCCCCCTTATCTCTGTCCTTCGACTTAAGCAGTTTCTCTGAGCATAGGCTTTTTTACCAGAACAGGCAGTCAGACTAAACAGCTATGTTTTCAAGCTACAGACTTAACTCAAAGATGTACATTTCCACCTAAATCAAAATGGATTTTTATTCTGGAAAATTTCCACTCTTGTCTCACCGGTCCCCATCCCAGGTCCAGGCTCTCTTCTCATGGCAGCCCCGCTAGTCCTCGCCCATATCCCTGCTCCGGCCTTGACGGTGAACTTGTCTGCCCCGGCCCGGCCGCCTGGCCCTCGACTGCTCTGTCAGCCGTGCCGGGGGTCTCTCCTGCCGTGTGGTCTATGACCACCACGCTGACCGCGCCAGGGGTCCTGTCGGTCCCAGCCGACCCATTCCCGACTGCTTTTCCAGCAGCTGTCCCCACTGTCCCATCCCCGGCTGCCCTGCCCTCGCTGGCTGTGCTGGGCGCCGCCGCTGCTGCCGGGGCTGCCCTGCCTGCTTTGTCTTTGCCAGGAGCTTCTGACTCAGCTGCCATTAGCCGTGTGTGGGCTATCCACACTCCGGTTTGGTTTCTACTGGAAAAGCCTCCGCCTCTGGCGGTTCTGGCAGCAGACCCTGTCTACACCTTGGAGGACCAAGTTTCAGCGTGGATCCCTCTCATCAACCCCCGTCCTGCCCTGAGTCCTGTTCCCTTGGTAACGGTAGCTCCAGCTGTTCAGGGAAACTCTCTCTCAAGAGGAAGCACCTTATCAAAGCACTAGAAGCTCAGTTAAAAGACAGTCCTCTCCTGATCCTTCCTCAAAACACAGGAGAAAGGCTATAGAGGATAAAATCCAAAAAGAATGGGATAAAGAGATTGGTCTATTTCCACTAAGAGAGGTTCCAATGGAAGGGGGTGGAACAGCGTTTATAAATGCCCCTTTGACTTCTTCTGAGATCAGAAATTTTAAAAAATAAATCAAAGGGATTTTGGAGGATCCCATAGGCACAGCTGAACAATTAGACCAATTTTTAGGTCTGAACATTTATACTTGGGAAGAGATGCAGTCTATAATGAAAATAATTTTTCTCAGGAAGAAGGGCATTTAATCAGAGCAGCTGGAATGAAAGTTTGGAAAAAAGAAAACCCGCAGGGCCCCCCAGTAGAAGACAAAATGCCAACAGCATTCCTCCTGAGTGGGGTCAAAATAACGAGGAGGGGAGGAAACAAATGAATGAATATCGTAATTTAATAATCAAAGGAATAAAAGAGGCAGCACCCCGAGGGCAAAATGCTAAAAAAAGGCTTTTGAGGCACAGCAGGGGAAAGAAGAAACTCCAACTGAGTGGTTAGACAGACTTGGGAGAAAATGAAACAATATTCCGCAATAGATTCTGAAACTGTTGTGGGACAAGCTCTGTTAAGGATTAATTTTGTCACTAATGCCTGGCCAGATATTAGAAAAAAAATAGAAAAAAAATAGAAAAAAAATTGATGACTGTCATAAGATGATTTATTAAAGGAGGCTCAAAAAATTTATGTCCAGAGACAGAAGAAAAAGCTAAAGTGAAAGCAAAAATTATGGCAACCACCATGCAAGAAAACAATTTCCAGAGAAATCTAAAACACCCAGGCACTACTCCTACATATGAAGGTCGTAGAAACAGGGGAAAGGAAAAGAACAGAACCTCAATACAAACCAAATCTCAGGAGCATTCCAGAAATGTCTGTTTTTATTGTGGGGTCGAAGGGCATTATAGGAGAAATTGTCCTAAGTAGGTGAAAGATCTGAAAATCTTCTGAGAGATGCACGCAGAGGAGGAATAGGGAGGTCATAGGCTCTATTTTTTGGGGGACAAATAACCATCTGGAGCTTGTGATAACTTTAAAAGTGGGTCCCCAAGAAGAAGAATTAGAATTTGTGGTAGACACAGGGGCAGAAAGAACCAGCCTATTAAATATTCCAAAAGGTTATAGTGTGAACAAAGATACTGTAAAAGTAAGAGGGGCAAAAGGAGAGAGTTTCACAGTTCTTGTCATTAAAGATGTGTAATTGAGGGAGAAACTAGAATTTGGATGTGAGATGTCTTATTGGTCCCTGGGGCAGGTAGCAACTTATTGAGAAGAGACTTATAGGTGAAATTAGGAATAGGGGTCTGCTATAAGGGCCTTCTCAAGCCAGGTCTTATAAGCTCTTGGAGATCTATATCATACCTGAGATAGCTCAGCCACCTCAGATGGCATAAAATCAGCAGGATGGCTTCTGTGGCAGTGTTGGAAACAGAAAAGTTTTATTAAAAGGCAAAATAACAAAGCTCTTTACAGAGAAAAACCGACCCAGGGCAAGAGGCTCTTGCTCCTGGTAAAACACCTCACAAAAGCTATTAGTTCTTTTTGTTATCTTCTTTTTCTAGTAAATTGCTTAGGCAGGACTTTTTGGCTTCTGTCCAATTGGCTATCCTTAAGTTTAAGGTGAAGTCCCCAAGGTCCTATGAGGTGCCTTTTTACCTAATTGAGAAGAGAAACTTCTGGGCTTTTTTCCTTTTTTAAGGAGACAAAGGATAATTTTGTCACTCCATCAACAGGGGGCACATTCCTACATCTCACCCTTTCTATATATCTAAAAAAGGAAAGAGAAGAAAGGAACATGACCTGAAAAATTTTCACCCTTGTTGATAATTTGTAGTTATGCCAATAATTTTTAAATTTGGTTCTAATCTTCTATCTTAACTTTGGTGAAGTGTTTTTCCAGGCAAGCCTCAAGTTTCTGGCTAAATATGATTTGAACATATAGAAGTTCAAAGCATTTTTAACATATGATTCAAAGGTAGGTTAATAACTTTTTAACACAACAGCAATAACTTACATAACCTTTTCAGTGCAAAACTATTTTTTAAACAATTTTAACTAGTGCAAACTAGTGAAAACACAGTCTCTGCTTTCAGCTGTCGCTCAGTTTTTTGTGTGTTCTTCTGGCGTCTTCTGCTGCTCTTGGATCGGCTGTACCTGTGGTTTGACATTTTTTGTAGGGATCCATCGAAGACCTGCATTTGTAGAAATGCATGCAAACCCCCTCCCCCATGTCACAAGAGGATGGGGTCCTGAAATTTGTCCTGTCTCTGTATCCTTTATGAAGACTGGTGGCCTTTCCTTGAGTTTCGCTGGCCTGGTATTGCTGAAATGTCTGAAAATTGGTGGTATCTGCTCTATAAAAGAATTATTTAAGAAATAAAAACATTCATAGCTTCATTCAGCCTCTCTATGGTAGACAGAACTTCTGTCCCTCCCTTTTGCCTTTCAAGGATGATTTTCAGTGATCTGTGTGCTCTTTCTACAATAGATTGGCCTGTGGAAGAATGTGGAATACCTGTGGTGTGTTTGATACCCCAGATTTTTAAAAACTCCTGCAGTTTGTTAAAAATGTAGGCTGGTCTGTTGTCCATTTTGACTTCTTGAGGAATGCCTAGGGATGCAAATGCTTGTAAGAAATGTTTATTTACATCTCAACTCTTTTCTCCTTGATGTGTGGAAGCCAAAATTGCTCCTGAGAATGTATCTATTGATAAGTGTATATGTTTGAACTGTGCAAATGACTGATATTGAGTTATGTCAGTTTGCCATATCTGCAGGCTATTTAAGCCTTGAGGGTCAACCCCAGTTGCTATTGCTGGTATGGCCAATTTTGGCAATCTGGACATGAATGAACAATTGCTTTTGCCTGATTCTGAGAGATGTTAAACATTCTTACTAGAGCAGGTGCATTTTGATGATAGAAAGCATGGCTCATTCTGGCTTGTTCAATGACATTGGGAAGTGTATTTTGTATTGGCATGGCTAACAAATCAGCCATAACATTGCCTTCTGCTAGGAAACCTGGGAGTGCAGAATGTGAACGAATGTGTATTATGAAGTAAGGTTCCTGTCAAATAGAAAGAAGGAAGATTAATTTGTTAAGCAAACCCTACAGCTGATCATTGGAAACCTCTTTTAGCAGAGACCCTTCTCCTCTCTCCACTACACCTGCAACATAGAATGAATCTGTTACTAAATTAAAAGGAAATGTGAATTTTGAAAAGATCCACACAACTGCCATTAATTCTATTATTTGTGAAGAACCATCTACTTCTTCAATATCTGATTCCCATTTTTTGGTCTCTGGATTTTGCCAAGCAATCACAGATTTTTTTGACTTCCCTGAACTATCTGTAAAAAATGTGATTTCATCTAGGCGTGCATGACTTCTTAAGGGCTTATGAATTAATTTTAGAGATGAATTTAGTAGCTCATATTTGGGACAATTGACTGAAATTTTTTCCTGTAAAATTTTCTAGGGCAAATTGCATAACCTCTGAATTTTGAATTAACCATTCCAAATAGATGGATGTGACAGGCAGAAAGATTTCTGCAAAATCCTTTACTGCAAGGGAAAACATTTGAAATCTAGCCTTTATAATCAATTGTGATAGAATTTCAGGGCAAGTTGTTATAGTTTTACCCAGCTAACGAGATAGGAAAACCCATTCTAAGATTATCAGATGGTCCTTCTTCTCTAGATCCCACTGGAATATTAGACCGTGAAACTGTGGACTCTCCCCTAAAACTGCAAATGAAAAAGACAAGTTAGGATTATATTGGTGAGCCTGGCGTGATTGGATAGCTCGCATCACTTTATCTAAAGTATTTTGGGCTTCTTTGTTGAATCCTCATGGTGAGTTTAAAGCTGTGTCTCCCTTCAATAGATCAGACAGAGGGGCTAGGTCCTGGTTTGAAATGCTTAGCAGTGGACGAAGCCAGTTCAGAGTCCCTATCATCTGCTGCACTTCATTTAGTGGTTTTGGATTTCTGTTTAGTTGGAGTGGTTGAAGAGTTACAGTTTGTTCTGTGATCCTGTATCCTAAATATTTCCAGGGAGGAAGTGTCTGTATTTTTTCCTTCGTTACTGTGAGTCCTGCTTTCTCCACTGCTGAGATGACCTGGTGTCTCCTGCAGTGATGCTTGGTCCTTTGCTGCTACTAAAATATAATGCAAGATGAGGGAATTTGGGTACTGTAAAGGAACTGAGGAAAGTTCTTTTGCTACAAACCCCTGGAATATACTTGGCGAATTCCGCATACCTTGAGGAAGTATGAGCCAATGGTATCTTTTTAAAGAGGCCTGCTGATTTATTGATGGGATGGAAAAGGCAAATCTTGGTGCGTCATCTGCATGCAAACGAATATTGAAAAAACAGTCTTTTAAATCAATAACAGTTAACTTCCAATCCTAGGAATCATAACAGGAGAAGGTAAACCTGTCTGTAAAGAACCCATTTCTTGAACCACTTCATTAACCTTTCTGAGATCCTGCAATAACCTCCATTTCCCACTGTTTGGCATTTTGATTATGAAAACTGGAGTGTTCCAGGGGCTGGTAGTTGGAGGTAGGTGACCTTTGTTTAACTGTTCCTGTACCAACTGCTCTAATGCAGCAAGTTTCTCTTCTGGTAAGGGCCATTGGCTCACCCAGACAGGTGTATTGCATGTCCATGTGAGTTTTAGTGTGCTATGTCCATCAACAGCCCTTGTTAAAAATCTGTTTTTATTCTCAGACCCCATTGAGAATGTCTCTTCCCCAAAGAACTATATCAGCTCCTACTATAAATGGTTTTGTGGTGGCAACACAACCTTCAGGTCCCTCAAATGTGACTGAGTGCAAGCTACGAAAGCTTTCACAGTGACCACCAATACCTGCCAGTTGGTCCAGCGTGGGTATGGTGGTCCAGTCCTGTGGCCATTTTGATTTCAATATCAGAGTGACGTCTGCTCCAGTATCTATCAGGCCAACGAGGGTGATGGTTTTCCCGAGATGCTTCAGGACACAGGTGAGTTGAGGCCACCCGTGGCTGATGTGCCTGGTCCAAGCCATGAGGGATGTGTTGCTCTGTGACTCTGGTAGGAGAAAAGCTTGAGCTATGGTTAGGCCTCTAGGCAGGAAACATGGAGGGTCTGCACATACAGCTAATACAATGATTTCCTGTGAACAAGTGACAGATAACACAGTTGGAATGATATAGAAACCTTCTGCATGGGATCTGTTCACTCTCACTATTAAGAACTGACGTGGTTGTGGTTCAGGTTCCAGCTGTCCTGTGGATATTGTCTGAGCAATGGCATTTGTTAGCATTACTGGTTGGGCTGTAGACAGCTCCAGTCAGGTACCTGGGGACATTGTGCTCGGTAGTCCCACAAAGATCTGCTGCAGTTCTGTGCTTGGTGGCCTGTGGTGGCCTCTGGCCCGTGGTACAGTGGTTCTTGTGTTCTCGCATACCACTAAACCGTGCTTGGCTGCAAGTTTTCCCGACAGATGGCATGGACAACCCTGTGCTGGGCAAAAGCTGTTAGTATTTTGACAAAGAAATTGGTATGGATGAGGATATTAAGTCTTTCATTAGTAAATTTGCAGACGACACTAAGCTGGGAGTGTGTGCCGATCTATTGGAAGGGAGAAGGGCTCTGCAGAGACACCTGGAACTGTTGGATAGATGGGCGGAGTCCAATAGGATGAAGCTTAATAAGTCCAAGTGCTGAGTCCTGCATTTTGGCTACAATAACCCCTTGCAGCATTATAGGCTGGGGACGGTGTGGCTGGACAGTGCCCAGGCAGAAAGGGACTTGGGGGTACTGGTCGACAGCCAACTGAACATGAGCCAGCAGTGTGCCCTGGTGGCCAAGAAGGCCAACAGCATCCTGGCCTGTATCAGGAATAGTGTGGCCAGCAGGAGCAGGGAGGTCAGCACTGGTGAGGCTGCACCTTGAGTGCTGTGTCCAGTTCTGGGCCCCTCCTTTTAGGAAGGACATTGAGATGCTTGAGCACATCCAGAGGAGGGCATCTAGGTTGGTGAGGGGCTTGGAACACAAGCCCTATGAGGAATGACTGAGGGACCTGGGGTTGTTTAGCCTGGAGAAAAGGAGACTCAGAGGTGACCTTATCACTCTCTACAGCTTCCTGAAAGGTGGCTGTAGTCAGGTGGGGGTTGGTCTATTTCTCTAAGTAGCAACTGACAGAATGAGAGGACACAGACTCAAGCTGCATCAAGGGAAATATAGGTTGGATATTAGGAAAAAGTTTTTTACGGAAAGAGTGATAAAGTACTGTAATGTCCTGCCTGGGGAGGTGGTGGAGTCACCCTCCCTGGATGTGTTTAAAAAAAGACTGGATGTGGCACTCGGTGCCATAGTTTAGTTGAAGTGTTGGGGCATGGGTTGGACTTGATGATCTTGCAGATCTCTTCCAACCTAGTCATTCTGTGAATTCTGTGAATTTGTTGTATTAGGCACAGAGCAACTGGTTACAATGCTGCTAGGTCTGTTCATGTGGGTGTGGTACCTAACCCTGTATATGTTTCCATATATACACTATGTGCCCACCATGGTGCTCTTTTTCAGAGCAGGGAGAGGGATCAGGATTGCTTTGTTAATGTACTGTGGGATATCAGTTTGTGCGGAAAATCACACTATGAAAAGCCAATGTCCACAAAGGAAACAGTCGTCCCACAACTTTATTCAAATAAAGGGAGAGAGTCT
Organism: Agelaius phoeniceus; assembly: GCF_051311805.1. NCBI lineage: Eukaryota > Metazoa > Chordata > Aves > Passeriformes > Icteridae > Agelaius > Agelaius phoeniceus. Next base: position 6,744,472 of record NC_135301.1, on the reverse strand, counting down.
ACTGGGGCGCATGCCCCCAAGGTTTTCTCTCTCAAGGGTTTGGAGGGTGCAGCCTCCTTTTATTATAAACTCGTGGTCGCATGTTGCCCTCTTCCTTTCCCCATTGGCTGAGGTACTAGGAAGGTACAGCCTTCCTGAACCACCTACCACATATTCCCCCCTTGGACATGTAATTTTCCCCCTAAGTTCAGAAACTCAGGCTTGTGAGGACCCATTTGTCTGTTTCAGGAATCAAACTGTTTGGGTTCTGTAACAAACCTGTGGCTTGAAGTTTGTAGAGACATTAAGACCCATTTCAAAGATGTTAACACCCATACCCTCACCCATGGAATTGTTTGTAAAGACATTAGCACACATCTTTCCTATCAAGTTTATGACATGATAACATCAAGGATGAGTGTCATTGGGATGTGTATTCAGTGCTACTCTCCTAGCCTTTCCTCAGGTGCTACCTTGTTGGGGACTGTCTTGGTTTGAAAGACAGGTGGCTGACAAGGAAGGTGCAAACCTCCCTTGGAATGGAAAGTATGACCCCCTTCCCTCCAAATTATTATAACTTTGTAATTAAGGGGCTTTCAGGCAAAGATATGGGAAAAGGAATAACAGCTCTTTACTAGAAAATAAATATATGTAATAAGACAAACAAGTAACAATAAACAAACAAACAAAAACCCCAACAAAAACCCAAACACAGCCTTCTTTCAGCCTTCAAGCACTTTCCTTATTGGTGTAGTTATGGTCACAACTGGCAGAGATGCTGTTGGCTCCCAGCCAGGCAGGGCAGGTGCAATTATTGCCCTCTGACTGCAGGGGGTGCTGTGGTGCAAGCTCAGCTGCCTTTCTGCATGTGGTAATGGTGGTTCAGCTGGTGGTAGAGATAGAAAAGGGGCTTTCTTTGCAAACTCACGGCAGGGGCAGCCAGTCCTGGTGCCACTCCTGATGGCAAAATGGACTGCACCAGGGACCTCAGAGCAGCATGCTGGAACAGCAGAGGTGAGCACACCCAGGGTGGCAAACAAAGTGTAGCAAGAACTCCAAAGCTGTGCCAGGAGCCGTGGGAGGTCTGGGCAAACACTGGGTGTCAGGTTAAAGTGTAGCAAAAAAGCCCGAAGCAGCAGCAGAAAACAGAGGAGCTAGGCAGAGGCAGCCTGGCTTCTGCAAGCAGCTGCAGCAAGCAGCCAGGAGATGCTTCCTCCCGAGTGGGGGAGGGGGTTGGGGTCCCCCTCCTAGTGAGGTCAGGTGTTGTGAAAAGGTGTCAGTTCAATAGCTGCTCTTTCAAGCACAGGCTCACCCACGATAACAAGAAGCAATGAAGGAAAAAAGCTCTACAGTGGCAGTGATTCCTCTGGGCAGCAACAATCTCGCACCAAACCCCACTCCAAACCCGAGAGAGCAAGCAAGGGCCAAGCCCAGCCCCTCACCCCCCAGCCAAAATCTCCCGGTATCTCTGCACGTCCCAGGAGAAAGCCACCCAACTGAGACAGTAGCAAACTGCACCCTTCCCCCTCCTCCTCCTCTTAGCCACATCTTTTGTGTCTTAAGTATCGTAGTTATCTTCTATTAGGGAGCAAATGGAAGAAAATTCCCTGAGAGAAAGAAAAAAAAGGTAAAATCCTAACCTCCGACAGGGACAGAATAGGAGGGCTGATGTTACTTCCTATCCTCTTGAAGGGACCTCCGGGTCATATTTACAAGTGAACAACAAGTACCATGACCAGAACTAGAGGGGCCCTGCCTCCATCCAGGTGAAGGAAAGAGGCAATCAAATCTACTGGACTGTGTGGATCTGATGGCCTGACACATAAGACCCAGAGGAGTATAAGGCTTTCCTTCACACCAGTGCACAATGTACCCTGATGCCATTGAGATATAGTGAGGCAGAATCCATCTCTATTTCTGGGGTGACAGGGGGATCCCAACAGCTGGCTGTACTGGAAGCTGAACTGAGCTTGGCTGGGAATAGATGGCAAAACCAGCCCAATGTTGGGACCAATCAAAAAGCCACTCCTGTGCTATGATGGATACATCAGCTCTGGTATCAAACAGTCCTGTAAAAGACTTAGAGTCTATTTGGCAGGTGAGTAATGGCTGTTGTGTTCCAATTACTTTGGACCAAAAGATATGAGGAACACCTGTGCTTCCAAAGCTCCCATTGTTTCATTGCTGCTGCAATTTTGGCACTGGACAAGCAATTGCTGGCAGCAGTATGAGTTGTGCCAAGTGCGTCCCTCAAGGCACAGTGCAAGGGGGGGGGGGGTTAGGAGTCCAAGCCATAATTTTGATTTCCCCTTTATAATCTTCATCAATAAGTTCCGGTAAAATAAACAATCCCGTTTGGGTGGTAGAGGAACAACCCAATAATAAAGCATGAGTTTGAAATGGTAGTGGGTAATATATGACCAGAAACATCTTTAAAGACTGTTGAAGAGCTGATGGCTATGTCCAGGCCAGCAGAACCTGGGATGCCCCATGCCAGACCTGAGTTTGCATTGGGGGTTAGCTGAATTTGGCCCTGTTGGGTTGAGGGGCACCCTGTTCAAGTTTCCCTGCTTTTGGAGTGTGTTGCCGTCCTTGTTGATCTTGAAGTGGCATTGGTTACTTCAATGAAAGCCTTTTTTGAAACGAGGACAGGGTTTATTTGCCTTTTTACTAGTTTTCTGTCCCTTTGGGCATTGTTTCCAAACATGCCCCTCGTCTCAGTCTCCGAATACAAAGCACTTAACAGCTGCTTTAGCTGCTTGCAATTGCTAGGTGATGGAAGTAGCAATTAGTTCTGCTTTATATTGTTCTGAGCTGATATTAGCACATGCTTTGATGTAATCAGCAAGTTCAACATGGTCCAGATTGCTATTAAGTCTAAGGCTTTTTTACAGTCATTAGCATTCTCATAAGCGAGGGATTTAAAAACAGATTTAAAAACAGCATTGACTGCTGCTTGCATTTCAATTTACCGTCTGACTGCTGATTGCAGTCGATCGATGAAGGTGATATATGGTTCCTGGGCACCTTGACAAATGGCAGCAAATCCTGACTCTAGGATTTTTGTATCAGGTACTTTCCTTAGAGCATGCAACGCTGTAGTTGTGTCGCTCTCATATTAGGGATGGCTGAATGAGGCGACACAGACTCAGGTCTCAGAAGGCAAAATGCTTAGTTTATTAGACATCATGTCGCGGTGAGGGAAACTTGGACGCTCAATATGAGTGTTTAGCAAGCTTCGTTTATTGAATAGAGCATCAGACTTTTATGCACAACAAGTAATAAGCTCATACATATTCTGCAAACTAAGCAATCTATTGGCTATACTACAATATCAGCTCTTCCTCATACCTTAGGGATTACATCTTTCTTTTCTCATGTCTCTCTCACTGTTTTTGTACCACAGCCATGCTCAAGGATGCAGTGTTTTGCAGGTGCAGGGACCCAGATTAGCTGCATCCTCCCGATTCTTGGTTCAGAACGTGGCCCCTGTCACGTAGCCATTCCTCCACAACATCACATTCTTTTATAGACTGTTCTGAGAAAACTGGACCTGATTGGTCCTCAACCAACACCCCTCACATCATTGGCTAATTAGGAACAACACCCTTCTTGTAAACATCTTACAAGTAAACAAGTTCAAAACACCAGCTTCAAAGATTAAAGATTAACAGTGCCCCAATGCCTATCTTTTGACCCTGATCAAGAATCTGAGGGTCCCAGGTAGCCTAAACATCAGGATTAGAAAAGATACTCTTCCCCATAAGAGCATCTACTCCAATGGCATATCTGGGATGATCCTGAGGCAATCGCATGTTATCTGCTGCAGCCTTACCAGCCATCTGCTTGCAGTTATCCTCAAAAACTCTAAATTGCACAGATTGGAACAACACTTGACCCACATGTTTAATATCAAAAAGAGCAAGCAGATCAGTGTTTAATACTCTGATAACTTGTGTAACTTCTGAAGAACCAAGCCCATATTTTGCTACTTTATCTTGCAAATCCTGTATGACTTTCCATGCTATGACATCATGCCTGTCGACTTGTCCCATATTTGGAACAGCCTTAAACACAGGAAAGGCTTGGACACCTGGACACCCCCTTGTGGGTGCCTCCCTGATCCACCTGCATACCTTCTTCAGATGCTGGAACAACTACTTGATTTTCCTCTGTGTCTTCCCCCCCCTGCATCTATGGTCTTGATAATTCCACCCCCAGGCATCCCCATCTTCTCTAGCAAGTCCCAATTACCCATTTCCAGAGCTTGCAATTTGACCAATTCCCAAAAACGTCCAGGGTGCTTTGATCTCACAATCACCTGACACAGTGGCAGTGTCCACAGGTGGCTCAGGGGCAATCTCGCAACGTGTAGGTGCCAGTGCTCAGCTGCCAGGCCACTCCCCCGCTGTGGGACAAGCTGTCGATCTTCATCAGTTTCACTGCCTGCACCCCAGGACAGCGGCAAGTGGGACAGCCTGAAGGAAGTGGAGGAGGGCAGGCCAGCTGGAAGCACCGAGGCGGGGGGGGGGGGGGGGGGGGGGCAGCCATGGCAGGCGCTGAGGGCGGTGGCGCCAAAACAGCAGGAGGCAGAGTGCCCACAGTTTTGCATGCGGCAGGGGGAGGAGGTGATGCAGACGCTTGCGCTGGCCCCCCATATGGGAAGGGAGGGGCTGAAGGGACAACGGCTCTGGTCGCGTCACCTGTCGGCAGTGGAGGCACTCCTGCTGCCACTTGTGATGCAGAGGAAGGAGGGGCCAGCGGGCAGAACGGAGCTGGCTGCAGCAAAGGCTTCCCCACAGCTGTTTGCGGTGCAGAGAGAGGAGGGGCCAGGGGGGCAAACGGAGGGGCACGCTCAGCAATTTCTGGCTAGGACTCGGCTAACAAAGCCTTTGCAAGCTGCGTCACGCGTGATGGATACTTTGGCATTGCAAAGTCACGGAGAGCGGGATACTTCGGCAGGACATAATCTCACAGCGAGGGATAGATATTATGAGCAATTTCTGTGTCTCTCAGGGGTCAAAGGAAGGCCACCAGCAGCCCTCTCAGCCCCCTCACCTTCTGTCCATAGAAGGATTGTCCTCACCCTCTGAGTCCGCCACATCCATATTGCCCTCCCCCAGTGTCCAGCGCTGCAATGCTTTAAAGAGAATGCCCCACGTAACTGCTAATTCAAATGCGTCCTTATCTCCGCTAGAGATTTCCTGCCACAGCCAGTCTCCCAGCGACTGCCAAGCGTCCAGGCTAAAAGCAGTCTCAGCGTCTACCAAAAATTTATGAGCCTTTGCCCAGCAGAGCAGGGAACGCAGGGAATGACCCAATACAGCAATTCCCATGCACGGTAATGTGTCCTTCTACACAGAAAGGACAATTTGTTCCTCTGTAGAGGTTTGGTTCCCCATATTGTAGGGAACCATTCCCCAGCAGCCCGCCTAAGCAGTGGTTTGCTCCGGAATACAAACTCTCGCTTTTCTGGGGCCCGTCCCAACCAGCTCTCAGGCCGGTTCCACTACTTATGGTCACAAAAGACCAGCCCCCTCTAGGAGGGCGCAGGGAAAATACTGCCGTACCTCTCTCAATGGAGTACGGAGGGCGACACCTGTCCTTCAGTCTTGGCTGCAATGAATGTTGGCAGTCACCAGATGTCGCTCTCATATTAGGGACAGCTGAATGAGGCAACACAGACTCCAAGGTCTCAGAAGGCAAAATGCTTAGTTTATTAGACATCACATTCTTTTATAGACTGTTCTGAGAAAACTGGACCTGATTGGTCCTCAACCAACACCCCTCACATCACTGGCTAATTAAGAACAACACCCTTCTTGTAAACATCTTACAAGTAAACAAGTTCAAAACACCAACTGCAAAGATACAAGATTATTTTAATTCTTTCTCTGAGCTTTCTCAAGCTGCCCCAGAGTAATGCCTGGGAAAGTTTATCTGACTTTCTCTCTAACTAGACTGTCAGCGTCCACATAATTGTTGTTTGGTCCCAGGCCTGAGGTTGTAATTGCAGCTGGGCACGAGCAGTGGCATACATGCTGATCCCTGAGAGATGGGATGCTGTGATATAAAGTGGCAGATTTTGATAGCCATTCTTCAATGCCTGGGTTTGAGCCAAATCTACAAATTCCGTCCACCACACACAGTCCTGTGCCCCCCCCCCCCATCCCCCCATCCCCTGTTAAATCTGTTTTAAAAGGAGATTTCCAGTCCATTGGTAGCATGGTATGCAATTCAGCTATAGCATCTATTAAATTCACAGTAAAGGAGGAATGGAAGCTGTTTTCTTTCACTGATTTCCTTAGTTCTTTAACCATTTCATAGGACAACTGTTCATGATGTGGATTTTGACTGCGATATATTACAGGTGTTATAAATGATCAATCGAAAGCCAAATTATCAAAAATGCAAAAAGATTTATTTATCTTTTTGCACGACCAAAATATGGTCCTCAAAACCACCACAGCCAAAGAGATGGCATCGAGCCTGGAATCGGCGCTGGGTGAACCTGGATCCGACCTCTATTGCATCGAATCCCCCCCGCCCGTTCACGCAAGCCGCTTCTAACACGAGGTTTTATACAGTTTATTGTGCCCGAGGCGAAGGAGTCCCAATTTCTTTTGTAACTCTTCACATTCATAGCTGTTTCTTTCCCTGTGCAGAGCTGGACAAAGGCCGTCTCCTGGTTGATAGCCAACGCTGATTGAATTTGGGGAAGCCATGTATTCACATGTATGATCCTGGTGTCCCTGGCTATCTTGATTGATGTTATCCGCTGGACAATGATCACTCTTAGGCAGTTTCCGATGACTCGAGATACCGGTGATCATAGTGCTGGGAGCGTCCATTCTTATGCCAAAGTGTCGATCGTTATCTAGCTGTGTCCGGGGAATCTCAGAATCTGAATAGACATCCACTCTCGGCCGTGTGTGGTCAGAGACATGTTCGGATTTCACAGTCTTTATAAAATACATTCTTTGATAGCATGAATTATTTCTAACATATTTACACAGGCATAGCTTATAAATTAAATATCTCCCAATGTAGTGGGTTGACTGCTTTCCAAACACCAGTGCACTCACAAAAATCATCTACTCATCTTCCTCTGCTATAATTGGATTAGAGGAGGGGAAAAAGCAGTTAAACTAAAGCTCATGGGGTTGAGATAAGGATTAGGGGAAAATGCTTTAGGGGCAAGACAGGCTCAAAATTTTAAAGGGTGTAAAGGAAACTTCATTAACAGAACTAAAAGGAGAATGATAAGAACTAAAATAAATCTTTAGAACACCTTTCGTCCCCCCAGCCTCTCTCTCCTTCCCAGTGACAACTTAAAGAGACAAAACCTGGGATTTTGTGTCAGTTTACCACCTCTTAAAATAAATCTTTCTTCAGTTCACTTAGGGAGAGGAGTCTCTCCTGCCATGCCACAGGAAACGGTTTCTCATGGTTTTAATTTTCACAAATAGCAGCCTGCCCGGAAATCTGCAATCGTGAAGTCCCTTCCACGTTTTGGCAGTCTTCCCACAACTGCCTCTGTGGTTCACTGTCTTATGGGGTGCAATTTTTTTAAGGATGAACTGTCCTAGCATAGAAGCAAAAGTTCTCATATCTCTGAAAGCAAAGGTTCTCTTCTCTCTATGAAAGCAAAGGTTCTCTCTCTCTGTTCAAGTCCGATCACAGCTTCTTTCAACATTTATATTTTCTAGTTCTCTTCTGAGCTGTGGATGAACGCTGCATCCCCCCCATGCCCTTTATGAATTTCAGGGAAATAGTCTGGTATATTATATTCTCACCTCAGCTTGCAAAAGGTTTTCAGCTCTGAAACCGGAGCATCTCCTCTCCTTCTTTCCTCTGGGCTTTGGCCCCTCCTTCTTCACTGACTCTCACAGACATATTTTCTGAAAAATACCTTTGCCAGGATTTTTCTCCTGAGAAGCTGAGAGGCCTCAGAAACGAAATGTAAACAATAATTATCTGATTGCTTGGAATGTGGTCTGGAGGTTGCTTACCAACAGGTGCATCTTTGGTTCCATGTGGATTGTTTCTACTTGATGACCAATCACAGGTCCAGCTGTGTCGGGTCTCTGGTCAGTCACAAGATTTTATTTTTCATTCTTTGCTAGTCTTCTGATGTCTCCTTTCTCTTTCTTTAGTACAGTTTTAATATATAATTTTCTTTTAATATAATATTTATCATAAAATAATAAATCAGCCTTCTGAAACATGAAGTCAAGATTCTCTTCTCTTCCCTCGTCCTGGGGACCCTCAAACACCTCCGCAACTGACCTTGGTGTCTCCATGTTGTTTTCTTCACATGCCTTCACCTCTCCTTTCCTCTAACTTGGGAGAAGATTGGCGTTCAGATTTATTTGTTCTCAGATGGAATTCTGCAGTGCTGAAAAAGGTTAATTTTGCCCCGACCCTGCATCAGGGAATTGCGTGGTCTGCCTCTTGCTGCTGGTCATGTGATCCCTGCCAGGCAGCAGTCGAGGAGCTGCTCTTATGCTCTTAAGTGTTCATCTTGGCTGCATAGATGCTCACAGCAGCGCTGAAAGGGTTAATCTCATCTGGGCCCTGCATTGGGGAAATTACTGTGCTTCTCGCTGCTGAGATCATGTGTTCTCTGCAGGCACCGCACCGCACCGCGCTAAGCCGCACCAGCTGCCAGCTCCACTCTGGGGCAGCCCGCAGACCGCAGAGCCACCCCCCAGTTCTAGCCGCATGGTGTGTCGCTGCGCTGGGGTGGCTTCCTGGCAGCAGAAATCTTGGCAGTCGTGCTGGGGGAGTGGCACTGGGGGGCTAACTATGGTGGTTTCTCAGGGAGCCTTTTCCCTTTCCTCTGCTTTATTTGTCTCTTTATTGTCCACTGAGTATCGACCTGCAACCAGCGATTCATGCCAGAAGAAATGGAGCAGGCTGTTGAACTCAGCGGGGCACACCTCCCCTGCTCAGGATCTCCCAGGGTCCCGGAGGTGAGGTGTTACATCCCGGATGAAGCTCCCAATTGTGAAAAATGAGGTTCACTCTCCTGGTAAAATTTAAAAGTTTAATAAAGGACAATAGGATACAAAAATAAAGTGAAGTTTAATGTCCGTGTGCTTGGCATTCAGCCAAGACCACACCTGCTATTTCAGAGGCACCCTTTACATACCTTTTCTATTGCATCAGCCTATTGCATATTCATAAACAATTATGCATATTTAAGCTTTCCCCCAAACTAGTTTACATGTCCCAAGAACTGTTCAGCAGGGCTCCTCCTCGGATCTGCCTTTTCAGGGCATGCACATTTCTTGGCTGTGGTTTTGGTCCATTCTTATTATCACCTCCAGCTTGGGCATTAGACCATACTTTCTACAGACGCTAGGTGCTGATAGTAGCAGAGGTCTTCATCATATGTTCATTGGATATTATCCCAACCAAGCAGACAGCTCAATTACCACAAGCATAACTATATCAGCTATTCCACTACTAAGTTTAGTTAATACCAGAAATAAAAACTATATCTTTATAGCAAAGTTACTTTAACATTATAGATAGAGCATCCATTTTAATATTTGCAAAAAGACAATATTATAATATGCATTTATAACAGTGAGTAACTTGACAAGTTTGTAAGCGTTGCCTGACTTTTTGCCAATGACTAAGTTCATAAGAACAATCAGAAGAGTACCAGGGGTAGTTTTGTCACATCCGAATGAGTAAGGATGTAAGTTTCTGAGGTATTATTTTAAATCTTTGTTCCCTGCTAATGCGCAACAGTGTCTTTATGGAATCTTTGAGATTTGGTTGCGCTTTGCCCCATAATTAGGGAGAAATGCTACCCAGCTGCTTGCTTTTGGCTAACCTCAGTCTATAGCTGCAATAAGAGGAGCTCCTTGGTGATCTTTCAGGCACAACTGGATGGTTTGGTCAGGGTGTATCACAGGACTGGATCACCGTAGCTGTTGTAAGCCCATGTAATAGGGTGCCATTTGTGATAAAAGGATGAGACCTGTGGAAGGGGCTGACAACTGGTCTGTGAGCTAGGAAGAGTTAGTTGAAGAAGAAGCTGATAAGAGTCACATTTACCCCTGAAAGGAATTCTGCCAAGGTCTTTGACATGGAAACCGAGAAGACAAAAAAGGTAAACAAAAGAAACCTGCAGTTGGATGTTAGTTGGAAACAGTGGTGGAGACTGCTCTGTACCAATAAACACTGTGTTGATTTATGGTAACCAATGAATAAGTATAAACTTTGTTGGGAATGTATAAAAGACAGCATGCTGTTATAATAAACAGAGAGAAGCCTCCTGAAATTTCAGTGTTCTTTTGTATGTTGTGACTGTCTCAACAGCAACATCTGGTAACCCCCTGACATGGTGGGTGACTGGAAGGGCTGCAGGGTGAGGTGCAGTGGAGATGGAGCCCAGTGAAGCTGAGAGCATCAGGTGAATCTGCCAGTCTGGACTAAATTGATTTTGATACCTGGGGTACAGGTGAGCCATTAGGGACTTTATGGGAAATTACTTGTCAAGTGAAGAACAGATTGTTTTGTCTACTTGGAAGGCTTTGTTGAAGAGAAAATATATTAAGACTACTGATTATTGTGGGCCAGGTCACAAGATTTTGAAACTGATATAAGTATGGCTTTTAGTGTGAGAGTGTGGAAAGAAGTTGGGGAGAGACTATGGGATGTGGTGTCAAAGGGGGAGAAGATGGCTGCTGAGTTGGCTACCACCTGGAGACTGCTCTATGAGACTTTGAAAGAGTGGAGAACGGAGCAGGATGGGGGAGAGCAGGGGGTGGAAGGAGAGAGTGAAAAATCGATGTTAAGCCTGTGTATCCCTCCCCTGTGCAGAAGTCAGCTGAATTAAGTGCTAGGTTGAAATATGCTACTCCTGCACAGCAGTTAGCTGAAATTACTTTAAAAGAGCAGAGAACTGAGCCATGTGCCCCTCCACTCCCCTCCAACCTGCATGAACAAATGATATCATCAACACTGTATCCTCCCTTACCTGATAGTGATAGTGAGGATGATGAAATGCCAGTGACAAAGAAACTTGAACTAGTGCATGGATCTGTCTGTTGCAAACCCTGTAATAGATCTAAGACTGCTGCCCTCTGGACTGTACCCCCCTGTCAAGTGACTGTAACTGCCTGAGACGCTTTACAATTTTGGGAGCATGTTAAAAAGAAAGCAGTTGAAGTGGGGGATTGGGATTTATTAGAAAAAATAGGTCCACCAAAAATGTCAGAAATGCAGAGTGTTGATGTGAATGTTGCTTGTAATGAGCCCATGGCTTTTCCTGTTTTCAAAGCAGTTCCTAATTCAGGAAAAAGTGATAGTCATCAAGTTTTTGCATGGAAGGTCGTGCAAGACCTTCAAGCAAAGGTGGCTAAATATGGTGTTAATTCTCCAAAGTAATGCGATTAATTTGTGTTATTAATGCTGATGTGCTTGCTCCCTGTGATATCATGCATTTTGCCACAATTTTGTTTCAGCCAGTACAATATAGTGTATTTCAAAATACCTGGAGACAATTAGCTGAACAAACAGCTTTGAATAACATGCAATTAATTCAGCAGGACCCTCTTCATGCTGTAGGAGTTGCCTCCTTGTTAGGCAATCGACCTTTTTCTAACCCGGATTTACAGGCAAGGTGGGACCCTCTAATTTTGGCACAGGCTCAACAACTAGGTATGAGTGCTTTAATTAAAACAATGGAAATGTCAGCTCCAAAACAAAGATATCTTACTATACAGCAAGGGACAAAGGAACCTTTATTGAAATTTTTGGAAAATGTTGATGCAGCTATTTAGAAATAAGCGGATGATGAAAAATTACATCAAATTTTATGCAAGCAATTAGCAAAAGATAACACAAATTAAGATTGCAGAAAAATTATTGAAACCTTGCCTGGGGATCCCTCATTTGCTGACATTGTAACTGCTTGCTCCAAGGTCGGAACAGTCAAACACAAAATGACTGCTTCGGCAGCTGTCCTAAAGCCTGCACCCAAAAGTTTTAATTGTGGACAACAAGGGCTTTTAAAGGCACAATGCAGGCACAATGATGAATGAAAAGTAAAATATAAGATAAATCCAGGCAATAAAGTGAATTGCAGTCATTGTAGTAAATGTGGGCATTATGCTAAACAATGCAGATCAAAATATCATGCAAATGGACAGTAATTGCAGGGAAACGGGAAGAGGAATGCAAAGGGGCGTGTGGGAACACAAATACCACAATGACAACCACAAGCCCTCCCGTCACTGTGAAGCTATCCATTTGTGAACAATACTCAGGGGCCACAAGTAGATCTGCAAGGATTGATATACCCACAGCTGACACAGTAATTATCGTAACAAAACAAATATGTAAAGTGCCTCTCGATGCCTATAATCCCATAGGACGGGGACTGAGTGCTTTTTTAGTGGGGAGATCTAGTAGTACTATTCAAGGTATTAATGTACATTTAGGGATTATTGATGCTGACTATTTGGGACAAATTCATGCTAAGGTATCAGTTAGTGAACCCCCTGTTACTATTCAGAAAAGAACTTGCATTGCTCAACTTGTTCCCTTTGTGAGTTGTGTTCCAAATGCAGTGAACAGAAGTCGTGGAATGGGAGGTTTTGGATCTACAGGAGCACCTCAAGTATTTTGTACTCAAAAAGTGACAGATCAACACCTGTAAAAGGAATGCATCATTACAGCCAAGGGACATCATCCAGAGACCATATCAACAAAAGGTTTGATTGACATGGGAGCAGATGTAACTATAATTTCACAACTTTCTTGGCCTCAATCATGGCCTCTCACTCAAGCAGGTTTTGGACTCATTGGGCTGGGTGGCTTGACTACAGGTGGTCTGTCTAATATTGTGAGTAATGTAAAAAATGCTGATGGCCAACACGCTAATATCAGGCCTTATGTTGCCAATACGCCATATAATTTATGGGGACGAGATTGTTTGTCCCAATAGGGTGTTAAAATTTTTAAAAGGGGCCACTGTGATGCAGGGCCTGAAGCATCCAGTTGTAACCCTGATATGGTTGACAGATAAACCTGTGTGGATTGACCAGTGGCCACTTCCTATTGAAAAGCATACTGCCCTGCAAGCATTAGTAGCAGAACAGCTGTAAGCTGGACATATTGAAGAGTCATTTAGCCCATGGAATACCCTTGTTTTTGTGATAAAAAAGAAATCAGGAAAATGGAGACTTTTGCATGATCTACAGCAGATAAATGCTGTAATGGCCACAATGGGAGCTTTACAACCAGGCCTTCCAACACCCACAATAATTCCACAGGGATAGGAAATAATTATCATCGATTTTAAAGCTTGCTTTTTTACCATTCCATTGGCTGAACAAGATAAAGAAAAATTTTCTTTTACTGTGCCCTCTTTAAATCATGCTGAGCCTAATAAAAGATATTAATGGAAAGTCCTTCCTCAAGGAATGAGAAATTCTCCCACTATTTGTCAATGGTTTGTGGCACAGGCCTTATCAAACGTGCGAGAGCAATTTAGTAATTGCTGTTGCTATCATTACATGGATGATATCTTGTTGGCTTCTGATAATAAACAAGAGTTGTCAGATCTTGAACAATGTGCTGTAACAAATTTGAAAACTTTTGGTTTAGTTATTGCCCCAGAGGAAGTACAGAAACAGATGCCTTGGAAATATTTGGAATTGATGACAACCAATCCTCAGATTGTGCCTCAACCTGTAAAATTAGACATTGAAGTTAAAACTGTTACTGATGTGCAGAAATTGGTTGGTGCAATAGGTTGGATTAGGTCATACTAGGGGCTAACTAATCATCAAATGCAATCTTTGTTTGAATTTTTGTCAGGGATTACTTCCTCTACCAATGAGAGACATTTGACTATTGCAGCAAAAAAAGGTCGTGGGAGAAGTTGAATTAGCTTTGACATGCAAATTTGTTAACAGGATAGATACTTCTGTTGGTGTGCAACTGTATTTTAAAAGATCATTAAATACCATGTGGAATATTGTGTCAATGGAATGATGACTGGGAAGATAAATTGCATATTTTAGAATGGATATTTTTATCTTTCAGATCCCAAAAAACAGCTCCAGGACTTTATGAGCTTTTCACAGATATCATTAACAAGGGTTGCAGATGTTGCCATGAAATCTTGGGCCATGATCCTGTAACTATTGTGATACCTGTACAGCAATGGTATTTTGAATGGTGTTTTCAAAATAATCATGAATTGCAATCTGCTTTATCTTATTTTACAGGCCAGATAACATATCATTTACCTTCTCGTCCTATTTTGACTTTGACTAGGGATATTCCTTTTCAGGGGAAACAACTTTGTTCTCCTGTTCCAGTGGAAGGTGCAACACTTTTTACGGATGAATCAGGAAAAACTGGCAAAGCAGCTGTGGCCGGGAAAAAGGATGATTGTTGGGAATATGAAGTGATGATTCAACAAGGGTCTCCTCAGCTGGTTGAACTTTGTGCTGTACTTTTGGCCTTTATTTCCTAACCCTGTAAATACAGTTACTGATTCTGTTTGTTGCTAATTTAGTTAAACATTTAGATCAAGCTGTGTTATATAATATAAGGGAAAAACCATTATTTGTCATGTTGCTGAAATTATGGACTGTTATTTGTAATTGAAAGCATTCCTATTTTATTATGCATATTTGTAGTCATACATTGCTACCTGGATTTTTTGTTGAAGGTAATGCTTATGTGGATTCCCATGTGGCTGCTACTGCAGTCAAAACTGTACCCAATGTGCTTCAGCAAGCTGTTTTGTCTCATCAATTCTTTCATCAAGGTGCTCAGGTGCTTCAGCAACAATTTAAGTTATCACACAGTGAAGCAAAATCAATTATTTCTTCTTGTCCTGATTGTCACATGACTCATACTTCACAATATTATGATACCAACCCTAGAGGTTTACTCCCTTTTCAAGAATGCCAAACTGATGTTACAAAAATGCCTGAATTTGGCTGCCTAAAGTATGTTCATGTTACGATTGGTACCTTCTCTCATGCCATGGTTGCATCAGCATTTGCAGGTGAAACATCTTGGAATGCTATTCGTCATTTTTGCCATGCCTTTTCTCTTTTAGATGTTTCATCACATATAAAAACAGATAGTGGCCCGGCATATGTTTCACAAAAACTGCAAACATTTTTCCATGCCTGGGGTGTTGACCATTCTACTGGTATTTCCCATACCCCAACAGGTCAAGCAATTATTGAGCGCGCTCATGGTGTTTTGAAGCATCAGGTTCAAAAACAAAAAGGGGGAATGCAACAGGAACCACCTCAAGTGAGATTAGATAAAGCTGTTCATGTGTTAAACTTTTTATGTCCTTTACCTGATTCACAATTATTTTATCATTTTTCTTCTTTGAATTCTAAACAAGCAAACTTTCACAGAAACATTAAGGTATGGGATAAAGATTTACTTACTGGAGTGTGGGCTGTTCCAGTGGAATTTATAACTTGGGGAAAGGGATATGTTTGTGTTTTGAAAGAGAATGGCCCTGGTTGGGTTTCTGCTTATTGTGTTAAACCTTACTTGGAGTACACTGGAAGGAACAGGATATATGGTCCCACAAGTGAAGCAGAATGTGTGGGTGATACTGGTGACCAAGTAGATTGAAGCATGGACCCTCAAAGAATATGTTGTGAAGATGATAATTCAGGGCAAAGCAAATGGGCATATCGACTCATGCTGAAAACCCAAATTTAAATTGGTGGATGGTACCTTTACTTTAGTTCTTTGCACTCCTCTACAGAGAGGTTGGCAGCACTGAGTAATGTGTCTTGTACCATCTCCCTTTACATAGCACTTTTGGCCCAAAATATTTGAACTTAATGTACCTAGGGGAGAGGTGTTGCTTTTACATAAGGGTGTTGAATTAGTAGCTAAAACTTCACACCTTAAACAACTAGGTTAGTTCCCCATTATGATAGCAGAAGCCAGTTGTAAAGTTAAGTGGATGCTACTCAGTTCTAATTGGTGACTGGACAGATGACTTGGTCTCTTAGCCACAAAAATGTAACTGTGTAGAGGAAAATTTATTTAACTAAAAGCGAAGGTATCATTCTGCCATAAATGTGTCATTAAGGGACTGCAAGGTCTGTAATAGTATCTGAAAATCCATTTTCTATGTGCCTTGTTGGTGTTTTCTTTACTGTTGGTGTATGGTTCTGGATGTTAGGATTTTGAGGGTATGTGTTGTATGGGTTTGTCAGATCACAATGGGTCAGTTCACAGGAGCATTTTAGATTTGAAGGAGGGAGGTAATCATTTGCAGGTGGATGAAGGATGGGAATGGTTGAGTGGTTTCCTTGCAAGTTGAGGTATCACTGAATGGCTTAGGGTATTGTTGGAAGGTAGACTGTTAATTTTGCTCATGGTAGGAATAGTTGCTTTGTGTCTCCCCTGTCTGCTCAGATTTTTGCAAAGGCCCCTGCAAAAATCCTTAGCAGCTGTGTTTGTGGCTTAAATACAAAAAGGGGGAATTGTGGAAGGGGCTGACAACTGGTCTGTGAGCTAGGAAGAGTTAGTTGAAGAAGAAGCTGATAAGAGTCACATTTACCCCTGAAAGGAATTCTGCCAAGGTCTTTGACATGGAAACCGAGAAGACAAAAAAGGTAAACAAAAGAAACCTGCAGTTGGATGTTAGTTGGAAACAGTGGTGGAGACTGCTCTGTACCAATAAACACTGTGTTGATTTATGGTAACCAATGAATAAGTATAAACTTTGTTGGGAATGTATAAAAGACAGCATGCTGTTATAATAAACAAAGAGAAGCCTCCTGAAATTGTAGTGTTCTTTTGTATGTTGTGACTGTCTCAACAGTGACAGAGACCAATCAGCAGACAGAGTGAATCTGAGATTTATTCAGAAGCACTCAGTATATATATCTTTACTCCTAAGAGCTTTTTTTTGGTTACAGCTTACAGGCTTAATCACAGTTGTACAATAAATCTGTCCTCTTGATATCTTCTATTGTTGTCTCCAAAGCCTTGATTAGCAGAGCACCAAGAGTGTACAGTTCTATGTTGAAGTAGAAACTAATTCGTCCAGTTCTGTCTCGGGTACACGCTGTCCAGAGAGACACTGCTGCAGATGCTGCTGCTGTTTCTCTCTTTTTAGCTCTTTCCTTACAGCAACACTTGTTACCCAGACAAGTTTCCAGTGGGCAGGTCCTCAGACAGAATAGAGGACTGATGTTATTTCCTATCCTCTTGAAGGGACCCCTAGGTCATATTTACAAGAGAGCAACAAGTTCCATGACCAGAACTGGAAGGGCCCTGCCTCCACCCAGGTGGAGGAAAGTGACAATCAGATCTACTGGACTGTGTGGATCCAATGTCCTGGCCCATAAGACCCAGAGGAGTATAAGGCTTTAGTTCACACCTGTGCACAATGTATCCTGATTCCATTGAGATATAGTGGGGCAGAATCCATCTCTATTTCTGGGGTGACAGGGGGATCCCAACAGCTGGCTGTACTGGAAGCTGAACTGAGCTTGGCTGGGAACAGATGGCAAAAACACCCCATTGTCACTGGCCCAGAGGCCTCGTGTATCCTTGGCATAGTTTACCCCAGGAGAAGGTATTTCAAGCGCCCAAAAGGGCATTGTTGGACTTTTGGGATAGCTGCTGTGGAGACAGAGGAAATTAGACAGCTGAATACCTTGCCCAGTCTCTCAGAGGACCCTTCTGCTGTGGGACTGCTGAGGGTAGAAGAACAGCAAGTACTGATTAGCTAACACAACAGTGCACCATTGAGAATACTGCGCTAACCGCAACTCCGAAACTCCCATCCATGAGATGATTCATTGTCTTAGGTTGGAAATGGGTGTGTGTATTCTATTCCTATCTGTGGGGCAGTTATCTTCTGTTAATTGGGCAATTTTTTTTATCTCTTCCACAAACAATCCTCCCTCCTGGGAGATATCTTCTGTCAATGGGCCATTGAATCTCACTGCATGACTGATAAAACTACATCATCCCATTGTGAGAAGCTCTGCCCAGAGGGAGGAGCCAAGCATTCCTACCTGGATATAATCAGAGATTTGAAGACAATAGGCAGACTTTTCCCACTGGATTCCCAGAGGAGCAGCTGTCTTCTCCACTGGATTCCCAGAGGAAGACAAGGCCCATCTACACCACCACTGGACCTTCAAAGGAAAACTACAGCCTTCTACAGGATCACTACTTCAACAGAACCACATCTGAGAAAGAGTAGAAATTGTCCAGAGTAGAAATCAATTTTGATTTAAGTGAAATGTACATCTTTGAGTCTGTGGTTAGAAAACATAGCTATGTAGCCTGACTGCAAAAGCCTAGGCTCAGAGAAACTGCTTCAGTGAAAGACAGAGATAAAGGGGGAGAGACAGAGAGTGATAAAGAGAGACAGAGAGACTGCTGTGAGAGCAAGTCAACCTGACCTAAAAATTCTTTCTGATAAAGAAGAACTAGCAGTAAATGTCACGCAAAATTTGTAAAAATGAATATGTATGAACCTATTGTGAAATTGTATGCATATGTATTTAAAAAAGAGATAAAAAGGGACCTGAAGTTCCCAGAAGTATGCATGTCTTTTAAGGAGAGTAATCTCCACATGCGTCCGGCACTGTAATAAACATACCGGCTTTACAACTTTCACAAAGTTGTGGAGTTTTTAGTTATCTCCGCA
Source organism: Agelaius phoeniceus (assembly GCF_051311805.1). Lineage (NCBI taxonomy): Eukaryota > Metazoa > Chordata > Aves > Passeriformes > Icteridae > Agelaius > Agelaius phoeniceus. Next base: position 6,725,802 of record NC_135301.1, on the reverse strand, counting down.
AAACATTCTGGCGAAGCCAGGCAGGAGGAACCGTCTCTGTCCCCGCTGAGGCAGGGGAGAACAGACGGACTCCGAGGCGCACCCCGGGATTTTCCTGGAGGAGCTCCGCTTGTCTCAGCTTGCCTCCTGCGGAGACAAAGACCTGCTGGTGTGCGGAGGATACGGTATGTATTGAGGGACCCCCAGGAGAAAAGAGAGATAGGACAGCTGAATAAGTCACTCAGAGAAGTTTGAGTGCTCAGCCTGTGAGCCCAGTTGATAGAGCGACTAGGAGAGTTCACTGACTGGTAGAGTGGCTGCTAGCGATCCTGGGGGTGGGTTTAAGTAGACTCGTGTGTGTGTGTGTGTGTGTGTGTGTGTGTGTGTGTGTGTATGTGTGCTGTCCAGAAATTGTATCATTGTGTAGTTAACGCATTGTGTTTGTAATCGTGCAAGTGCATGGTGTACAAAAGAGAGTATATCTACAGTGCAAGAGAAGCTTCTACCTGTGACTGAAGCGGCTAAGTGAGGCCTGAAGCACCTGCCAGGGCAGGCTGTGGGGGCAGGGAGCGCTCAGCAGAGAAGTAGAGCAAGTAGTGGAGAAGCATGGGTGAAGATGTTCATTGAGTAAAGGTAGTGAATTGTGGTGTAAATTAGGCATGCTTTTACCGTGGCTAGACAAACCCAAAGAGTTCCTCTGCCCCAGTGGTTTAGACTCGACCCCTGGGAGTTTGTGAATCCTGTGAATTATTAGATAGATAGAAGAGATGAATGAGTCCATTTAGAAAGGCTTTATCAAACTTCAGCTAGTACTATAGTAAGTCTAGACTGAGAACAACCATCTGTAAAAGATTTAGAGTTCCCTGCAATAAACAGAATAGCCTGCCTCTGCGAGCAATTCCTGAAAGCCTTTAGTGCATCAAGAGGCTGGCACGCTGCGTATTATTGCAGTGCAGAGTTTGTGAGAGACGCTGGTATTGCTGTTCTAATAAGCATCAGGGCATATACGCCGAGTGTAAATTGAAGTTTCCTGATCAAGCTGATTCAGAACCTAAGATCTTAAAGCTTGTGTGTGGGAAATCACATCTGATACCTGCCACCTGGAGTTGTATGTGGGAGGAAAACTGGGAAACGACTGTGAAGCTCTGTGAAGAGAGGTTTGGGTGGAAGCGAGATAGGGCAAGGAGAAGGAGATAATGGGAACTAACCAGAGCAAGGAAGTTCCTCGAGCTAGCCCCTTGGGGTGCATCTTGGCCCACTGGAAGGAAGTCACCAGTAGGGGGGGCTATGCAAATAAAAAAGATCTAATCCAATATTGCACACGCTGGTGGCCATTATACAAGCTAGAAGACAGAGCGAAGTGGCCACCCACTGGAACTTCAGATTATAATACCTTATTGCAGTTAATGTTGTTTTTAAGACGAGAAAGTAAATAAGATGAAGTTTCGTATGCTAGTATGTTTTTTTTTTAAGAAATCACCAAGAATAGCAAAGGGACTGTGGGATCAGTGGGATCAGACTGCCCTTGGACCCACTGGTCTTAGCCCTTGAAAAAGAAAACAAGACAAAGAGAAAGCAAATCAAACGTTGTTGTTCAGCATGCAGTATAAGACAACGGTGTATGAGATCAGACAAAGTTTATCATTCTGAGAAGCAAGAACAAAATACATTTGAGTAGATAAAAGCTCCTCCTAGGAGGAGAGAGGTTGAAAATGAAGAGGAAGAAGAAGAAGACTTCCCCAAAAAGGAGGAGGACTCAAGCTAAGTAGAGACATCCACTAGAATCCACCCCCCCCCCCCCCCCCGCAACAGTCCGGTTGCATCTAGAACTAGGAGGCAAGCAGTAAAGCAGTATTACAAGCAGTATTAAAATTATCTCTGCAAAACACATCTGTCACTCCAGGATGACTGCGGCCACCATTTAATCAGACTGCTACCAACATCCTGACCCACAGGGTGTCAGGTCATATTCTGACTCTGTCAGTAGTTTTTTTTTGTTTGTACTATTACATTTGTATTTTTAGTTTTCCTAGTAAAGAACTGTTATTCCTATCCCCATATCTTTGCCTGAGAACCTTTTAATTTCAAAATTATAATAATTCAGAGGGAGGGGGTTTACATTTTCCATTTCAGGGGAGGGTCCTGCCTTCCTTAAGCAGACACCTGTCTTTTCAAACCAAGACAGATTTTAGCACCCAATGTGGGACACAAGGGCATTGAGAGAAAAAGGGGATAACAGTTCTTGAGTAATCTAATTAATCTAATTTTTGTGTGCTGATATAGAAACCTCATTAAGCAACACCATGTAGTCCAGCTTACCCTGGTTTGGGTGGCATGTGGTCGTAGCTGTATTTCTCCCATTTGCAGGCCCTTACCTAAGCATGGGTCCTATAACTAAGGCTACTGTGGCTGTTATCCAGTTTGTTTTATGGGTTAATTAGGTTAGGAATTCATGGATCTTTAGCTTCCTCTGGAAAGCAGGCACATGGATTCAGAGCTATCACACACTAATGTAGCAGGCACAGGGCCTGCAAGGCCCCTGTGGAGAGCAGAAAGATAGGAAATGCCAAGTCATGGTGAATAAGCTAGAAGCCCCCCTCTTCCACCTTTGGACCCCTGCTTATCTCTCTGTAAGTCTATAGGTCACTTTCCTTTAACCTCTGCTATTGGACAATTTCTGATCCCCCTGTATCCTATATAATGGGCTGTTTTAGCCCGGTTCTGGTAGAAGAGCTGTCACTGGAACCTTCACGGAAGAACTAATAAAGACATCACTGTGGAACGCCAAATGGCCTTCTCCTCTCTCACCCTGCGTCTGCCTGCCTGTGACACCAGCAAGCTAAGAGCTGAAATCACAATGAGCTGATAATCACTAAAGAGCTGATATCACTTAAGCTTGCTAAGGTTGCCAGCGGCTGAAAACTGCTTGGGTATTCGGGCAGTCTTTCCATAGAGGACTGAGCTATCTGGACCCGTGCAGCCTGCTTGGTGACAAACCTGAACCCAGCAGGAGGCTGCATTACACTAACTGTATGTTTTTGGAGTTATTTTAATAATGGTACCTACTGTGAGGAAATGACACTGGGGGAAATTTTCTCCCAACCCTTCAACCAGCTCTTTGGGTCTGCCCCACCAGTTTTTGAAGGGTTCAGATCCACTCTAAATGCTAATGATATCATACAGTGGCTGGTGTTGCTGATAGGCCTGTTCTATTTAGCATTCAGAGATAAGGGAAGATTAACCTGGATAACCACCCTGACACCTACTCCAGAGAACAGGGATGCTACCATAGAACCTGACATGGCACCAGAGATTAGGGATGATGCTGCCCCAGAGCCTGACCCTACCCCACAGCCCACCTCAGAAATGAACCACCCAGATTGGGTGGAGGTTCTGGTGAAGGAGATGCGTGAAATGAGCCAGATGCTGAAGGATTACATTTCCCCAGCTGCTGAGAAACCCTCCCCTTGCCTCAAAGAGGAAGAGTCTAATAGTGCAGCAGTGGAACCCACCGGTGTTACAACCGTCCAGGTTCCATCTGAACTGTAAAGGCAGTCAAAGCCAGCATCAGTCACCCTGTGGAAACAAGGAGGTCTAAGATGAAATCGGAGCACTCAGACAAGGATAAGAATGGAGGGCTCTCACAACCCACAGGGGAGCCAGAGGTTGGGATCATCACCAAGTCCCTGATATATGAAAGTCTCCATAATCAGCACAAAGACATTGTACGATGGGGATGTGAGGCTTATACAACCTGGTTACTCCAGGTCTGGGACCTAATGGGTACAGATGTGCAACTGGATGGTGGTGAGGCAAGGAATTTGGGACCCTTGACCCAGGACTCAGGTATGAATCAGATTTTTGTAAGGGAGTCGGGGTCCCTTTCCCTCTGGGGGCGGCTTTAAATGAGTGTCAGAGAGAGGTTTGTCCACAGAGAGAGAATGCAGGACCACCACCATAAAATGCGCTGGAAGACCCTTGAGGAAGGGATCCAACAGCTGAGAGAAGTGGCAGTATTGGAGATATTCTTTGGGAGGGATGGACATCATGATAATGACCCCAACAAGGTCAGGTGCCCAGGGCAAATGTTGTGGAGTCTGGCAAATCTAGGGCCATCTCAATACACCACCTTCATTGCAACGATTGATGCTGATACCAACCGAGAGACAGTGGGCTCTGTTGCCAACAAGCTTAGAATTTATGAGAGTATGATCAATGGCCTGATGCAGGTTCATGTCTCTGCTGTGATTAAGGAGTTCAAAGAGGAGATGAGGCAAATGAGGGCAGAGGTCAGGAAGATCAATGCAGCACCCATGCAAGTCATGGGTCCCAAAGTCAGAGCCCAATGTCCCCCAGCTAGAGAGAGAGGGTACACCCCACAAGCTGACCTATGGTTCTTTCTGCCTGACCATGGGGAAGACATGGGAAGTTGGGATGGGAAACCTACTTCTGTCCTGGCAGCACAGGTGCATCAACTCAAGGAGGGAAACACTAACTGAGAGAGTTCCACTAAGGTGAAGGTAGCCTTAACCTCAACCTCCCATGACTGAGCTGCCAGGTATGATCTGTCAGATCCCCTTGAAGGAACCTCTAGTATGTATGCCCAGGAAAGAAATAATAACCAGGGTTAGAGGGGCCCTGCCTCTAGCCAGGAGGAGGAATGGGAAAACCGGGTCTTCTGGATGGTGTGGGTCTGATGGCCTGGCACATCAGAGCCATAAAAATATGACACCTTAGTTGATACTGGTGTGCAGTGTACCCTAATGCCATCGGGACATGTGGGGCCAGAACGTGTTTCCATCTTCAGGGTGACAGGGGGATCATAGCAGTTGACCCTGTTAGAAGCTGAGGTGAGCCTGGCTGGGAAGGAGTGGCAGAAACATCCTATTGTGACTTGCCCAGAGGCCCCATGTATTCTGGGCATAGATTTCCTCTGGAATGGCTATTACAAAGACCCAAAGGAACTCAGATGGGCTTTTGGCATAGATGCTGTAGAGGCAGAGGACATTAATCAGTTGAACACCTTGACTGGACTATCAGAAAACCCATCTGCGGTAGGACTCCCGAGGGTGGAAGAGCAACGAGTACCAATTGCCACCTGGACACTGCACCACCAGCAGTATTGGACAAATCAAGATGCCGTGATCCCCATCCACAAAATGATCCATGAACTGGAGAGCCAAGGAGTGGTCAGCAAAACCCACTCACTCTTTAATAGTCCCATTTAGCCTGTGTGCAAATGTGAAAGAGAATAGAGATTGACTGTGGACTATAGTGCCTTGAATGAAGTAACTCCACCGCTGAGTGCTGCTGTGCTAGACATGCTGGAACTGCAGTATGAGCTGGAGTCCAAGGCAGCAAACTGGTACACCACTACTGACATTGCTAACTCATTTTTCTCTATTCCTCTGGCCGCAGAATGCAGGCCTTAGTTTGTCTTCACCTGGAGGTACGTGCAGTACACCTGGAACCGACTGCCCCAGGGGTGGAAACACAGCCTCACCATCTGCCATGGACTGATCCAGGCTGCACTGGAAAAGGGTGAAGCTCCAGAACACCTGCAGTATATCAATGACATCATTGTGTGGGGGAACACAGCTGCAGAAGTGTTTGAGAAAGGAGAGAAAATCATCCAGATTCTCCTGAAAGCTGGCTTTGCCATCAAGAAGAGCAAAGTAAAAGGACCTGCCCGAGAGATCCAGTTCCTGGGAGTAAAGTGGCAAGACAGATGGCATCAGATTCCCACTGAGGTCATCAATAAAATCACAGCAATGTCTCCACCGACCAGCAAGAAGGAAACACAGGCTTTCCTAGGTGCCATAGGTTTCTGTAGAAGGAACATTCCTGAGTACAGCCAGATTGTGAGCCCTCTCTACCTGGTCACCCACAAAAAGAACAATTTCCACTGGGGCCCTGAACAGCAACAAGCCTTTTCCCAGATCAAACAGGAGATCGCTCATGCTGTAGCCCTTGGCCCAGTCAGGACAGGACCAGATGTGAAGAACATGCTCTACTCTGCAGCCAGGAAAAATGGCTTGTCCTAGAGCCTTTGGAAAAAGGTGCCTGGGGAGACTTGAAGCCGACCACTGGGATTCTGGAGCCAAAGTTACAGGGGATCTGAAGCCAGTTACACTCCCACAGAGAAGGAAATCTTGGCTGCCGATAAAGGAGTTCAAGCCGCCTCAGAGGTGATTGGCACGGAAGCACAACTCCTCCTGGCACCCCAACTACTGGTGCTGGGGTGGATGTTTAAAGGAAAGGTTCCCTCTACCCACCACGCCACTGATACCCCATGGACCAAATGGATTGCCCTCATCACACAGTGTGCCTGTATTGGAAACCCGAATCGCTCTGGGGTTTTGGAAATCATTACAAACTGGCCAGAAGGTGAAATTTTTGGTCTCACTGATGAAGAGGAACAAGAACAAGTGACATGGTCTGAAGAAGCTCCACCAGACAACCAACTACCAGCGGAAGAAACACAACACACTCTTTTCACTGACAGTTCCTGTCACATCGTAGGGATGAATCAGAAGTGGAAAGCAGCTGTATGGAGCCCCACATGACAGGTCACAGAAGCTACTGAAGGAGAGGGTGGATCAAGCCAACTTGCTGAACTCAAGGCCATTCAGCTGGCCCTGGACATTGCTGAAAGAGAGAAGTGGCCAAAACTATACCTTTATGCTGATTCATGGATGGTAGCCAATGCTCTGCGGGGTTGGCTGGAAAGGTGGAAAAAGGCTAACTGGCAGCGTAGGGGAAAACCAATCTGGGATGCTGATGAATCTAAAGACATTGCCACTTGGGTAGAGAAGCTACCAGTGAAAGTTCGCCATGTAGTTCCCCATGTCCCCAAGAGTCAGGTTAATGAGGAACACCGAAATAACAAGCAGGTAGATCAGGTAGCAAAGATAGGGGTGTCAAAGATACACTTAGATTGGCAACACAAGGGACACTTGTTCCTAGCTCAATGGGCTCATGATGCGTCAGGTCATCAGGGCAGAGATGCCACCTATAAGTGGGCATGAGACCGAGGGGTGGATTTAACCATGGAAAGTATTTCTCAGGTTATCCATGACTGTGAGACATCTGCTGGGATGGTTGAACAGTGCAATGGCCTGCTTAAAACCACCTTGAAGGCACTGGGTGGGGGGGCTTTCAAGAACGGGGAGAATAATTTAGCAAAGGACACATGGTTAGTGAACACTTGGCGTTCCACTAACCGAGCAGGCCCTGTCCAATCTGAGCCCTTGGGAACAACAGATGGAGATAAGGTCCCAGTGGTACATCTAAGAGGTATGCTGGGAAAAACTTTGGGTTAATTCTGACTCCAGCAAAGACCATCCCATCCATGGGGTTGTCTTCACTCAGGGACCAGGTTGCCCCTTGTGCGTGATGGAAAAGGATGGAGAAACCCGATGCATACTTCAAGGGGACCTTGTTCTAGGGTGAACTATCCATGACGCTCTACTAGTATCTGTATCTGCATCTATATATGTATATAATTAAGGTGTGCATGTATCTATATATGCATTTTAAAGGTTTAAATTTGATGTAACATGTAGGTATGGGAGGAAATTCAGGTTGGATAATATTGGGGGTTGGGTTTTCTTTTCTGTTTGTTCCTTATTACCTGTAGGAATTTCTTCCCATTGAGTTGTTAATGGGAGCTGATTGCTGGGTGCTTGGGACAAGGGGGAACTGTGGTTTTTTAGGAGTTTTCCCTGATGGGGGGGGAGGGGGGCAGGGGTGGTCATGCAGGGGATGTGGGCCTGCTGTTGCCGGAACCCAGTCCAGACCCAGTCCAGAGCTGCTTTCTTCTGCCATGGGGTGAGCCTCTGCTTGTGAGAAAAAACACTGAACTAGGACCTTATTAACACCTATGTCACTAAAGGAGAGATCTATCACCGTCTGTTTGGGTGCCCAGGATCCTGAGCTCAGCTCTCCCTGCCCTGCTGGGAGCCCCTCACTCTTGGCCTGCCAAGACATCCTGTCGGCCCAGCTTTCTGCTTTCCAAGAGTTCTGCTAGGGGCACTGGAGCCGGCTGCCCCAGAGGTTGCTGAAGTGGAGCCTCTCTTTCCTTCCCGTCTTCAGCCAAAAGCCGCCATTGACAAGTGCTCCCCAAGCCTGTACTGGAGTGGCCCCTGCAGCCACATGGGGATCACCACACTTGCCCTGCCCACTGGGAGCCTGCCAGCACCCCTGCCAGCTGTGACCATAACTACACTGAAGGGGAAAGTGCCACAGCCAAAAGGCTGTCACTGGGTTCTGGGTTCTGTTTATTTTTAATGCCGTAGTTGTTGTTTGTTTGCTTTATTATACACGCTAGAAAAGAACTGTTATTCCTATTCCCATATCTTTGCTTGAGAGCCCCTGAATTTCACGATTCTAATAATTCGGAGGGAGGAGGCTTACATTCTCCATTCCAAGGGCGGCTTTTTCTGCCTTCCCTAGCAGACACCTGTCTTGTAAACTAAGGCATTTGGAAAGTGTTTTTTGTGGATGGGCGAAAGAGTTGAGGCTCAAAAAACCCTCATATCTTTGCACTGCAATTTGGAACACATACATAACTCTATATGTGCCACTTATCTTCTGTGGAATGAAACAGAACAAAATAGGGAAACAATCAAAAACTGCCTCCAAGGAGCCTTTGATAAAACCTGTCCTGGTTTTGCATGGGACGCATTTATGGAAGTGATGCAAAGCTTCCAGGCACTGGAAAGCTGTACATGCCTCCATGAAAAACACATGCTAAAGACGAAAGAAATCCAGTACCTTTGTCTTTTCCTTCTGGCCTGGGAACAGGTAGCAAGGCCTGGTCTGGCATCTGTCTCAGCTGGGCCAGTCTGGGAAGGCTGTCCTGCAGGGCCAGGCCCCTTTCTGGGGAGCCCACTGGGCCCCAGCCCGGCCAGGCCCCAGCAGCTGCCAGACAGGAGGCGGGGAGGCTGAAGGGCCTTGGCAGGGCTAGGCCACAGCTGTTAACATCTTGCCGCCAGATCCCGTCCCCTAAGCGCAGTTGCCACACGAGATCATGCAGCTGAGGCCAGAGGCAGCCCTGCAGCCTGTGCAGAATGGCCCTGCAGCTAGAATTGAATGCAGCAAAAACCAAAGACCGGCCATGCAGCCGATCCTGACACAGCCCCAGCCACAGTTCCCACTGCAAGCTACCAAGCTACTATAACATATGTTATGAAATAATTTGTGCTTATGTAAAATATAAATGAAATAAGTTGTGCCTGTACCAGAAAATCTTTGAAGTTTAAAACGACAGACAGTCAGGGAAAGGATTGCCTCACAAAATTGTGAAATCCCAGATGGCAGCAAGGGAAGAAGACCTAATTAGCAAGTGAAAGGACCTAGCCGGTGCAGAGATGGGCCCTTTCCCGGCACTATCCAGGAAACATTCAAAAGCGATGAATACTTGATAAGTATCTACAATCAAGATAGCCAGTCTTGCGCATCCAAATGCCAGGTTTCATCAGCATTCATCGCTTTCCAGAAACGGCATTGTCCAGCTCTGCACAGAGAAAGGAGACTGCATGAATATGTGAAGCAACAAAAAGAATAGAGGAACCTCTGCCTCAGGCGGAAAAAAAATGTATAAAACCAACCCAACGGAGACAGCATTCGTGAACAGAGGGCATCCGATGTGATAGAGGTCGGATCAGGGTTCACCCAGCACCAATCCCGGGCTCGACGCCGTCCTTTTGATTGTGGCTATCAAGGACCGTATCTTGGTTGCGAAATAAAAATCTATTTTATTAATTATTAATTTGGCTTTATCATTTATTACCTATAACACTACTGACACTGGCTGGGGTCAGGTAACCATCTGCAGGCCCCAGGTGAGATGTTAACTCTTTCAGTGCTTCAATCTTCCATTGAGTGAGAGAAAAAGGACAAGTGCAGGCATGTAAAGAAGCAACATGAAAAAAGATATCTAGGTCAGTGAAGAAAGAGTCAAGTCCCAGATGGGAGGGATGAGGAGATGCCTTAATCTTGGGGCTGAAATCCTCTTGTAAAGCTATGGAGAAAGATGCAATTGATACATCAGACTCTGTTGAAATAGAGATTTTTGGAGTTCACTTGAATTAGCAATATGAATTAAACATTTAAAGTTTAGCCTGTAGAACTATGTGTTGAATTTTAACCTTTTTACTTAAGAAACCTTTGCCATGGTACAAAGGGCATAGGAAAATGCAAATTTCTGAAGCTTTTTGCATAAAGAAAAATACCAGAGAAGACCAAGGGATGCAAAGAGCCCAGATAAAGGGAGTCCTCCATCTCCAAGCTAATCAAGGCTGACAGACGTACTCAGATAAGCACCAAGAGACCAAAAGCATACACGCAAAGGAGAAAAGTTCAGAAGTTCAGTCATGAGGAAGACCACAATCTTCAGCCTCAGAGACCACCAGAGACCCCCGTGCAACCACCACAGCAAACAACGCATGCCCAGAAGGGCATGGATCTGATTACCATGCGAGGCGAGAACAGGCGGGACCGGGGGTTGAATATGCATGGAAAAGTTGTGCAATGTATTGAATATGGAATACCTTTGTGAATAAAGATGTGGGACAGACTGAGGCTCAGGGCACAAGTTTTCACGGGAGCTATATGGCTTGTGCCGGGCGCTGACATACATACCCACTTCATAACTATATCTGGTTGTGGAGTTTATTTACTCCGTGTATCGCTTCATTTTGGCGACCACTAAGGGACAACTCTGCTCACCCGCGGGTCCAGTTGGGGGCAGACGCCCTCAGGCGCTGCAGGGCTTTTTCCCAAGAAGGGTCTCTGTGCCTCGGCTGTATACTGCGACCAGCAGACCACAGCCCGTTGTGACTGCGGACAGAAGCGGTATGTATTAATTTCCTTTTTTTAAGGTTGGCATCTTTTAAGTCACATTGAGATGTCTTTGCTAGCAGTTTTGCCCAGGGGGCTTGAAAGCAAACCGCCTGTCGGGGGTAAGGCCAGCGGCAGTGGGGCCTCCAGCTGATAGCACAGCCTGGGGAGAGAGAAATCCCGATTTCGGTTTGGTGTGCCTCTTATGTCCAGATGTGTGTGCTTGTGTGTGGGTTCGGGTGTGAGTAAAACGGTGGAGTGCGCTGATCATGATCACTGCTCAGAGATCGCTGCTTTAAAGAGAAAAGCAGCAGAAGAGTGGCAGCGGCATTGCTAAAGAGTGTAGACGTGGAGCGGTGTTGCTAGGAAGTCCGGAGTGGCAGTGGCGTTGCTAGAGAGCGCAGGCCCAGCAGCAGTGCTAACGAATGGCCCCAGGCTGCGACGCCAGGTGGCAGCATGAGCGCAGCACAAGGGGTGCTTTAAAAAGGGCAGAACCAGCTGGTAGCTGGTAGCACAAGTTGTAGTTTTGCAAAGTTGCTTTGAACTCTGCTAGCTGATAGTGCAGCTAGCAGGAGCATAGTATTTGCAAGCGCTGGTGGTAAAGGGCAAGAACCAGCTGGTAGCTGGTAGCACAAGCTGCGGGTTTGCAAAGTTGCTTTGACACTGCTAGCTGATAGCGCAGCTAGCAGGAGCGTAGTACAAGTTAGGATTTGCAAGCTCCACATCGCTGGTTGGTAAGGGGCAGGAACTGGCTAAAGGTAGCCAGTAAGTCCGGCTGTGCTAAGGGTTAAGTGTTTGTTGTGCGATAACACTGCCCTTCAGTGTTAAAAGTTGTTACTGGGAGGTCCTTTGCGTTACGGGGTTTGCTGCTTGGTTCTTGCTACAAATGAGAAGTGATTTCCCACAGTGGCTGCAGAACTTCAAGCCTGGGCCGAGAGAGTCCGGCCTCCCAGAGAGGCTTTACATAAGTGGTTTCAGCTTGAACCAAGTCAGTCTCTTCATCCAGCAGAGGACTGGGTAGTCATAGAGCAAGAAGACAGAGGGAGAGACAGAGTGTTCTTGAGAGGAATATACGGCAGTTCAACAAGTTGCTATCTAGCCTTTGACTGGGAGCAACCACCAGTTGAACGGGCGCTTAGGAACCCCTTGAGGTGGGGTCTGGAAGAAGTGATTCCCTGTTTCGTATGTGGATTGACAACCTTTTGCTAGGAGCCAGGCTGGCACACAGCTTGGGTTCTCCTCCGATGTTTAAAGTGTCAGAAGAAGTGGTATTGTACTTCATATAGACAGAGATCCACATGTTGTGCATGCACTCCTGAATTACTGAGATACTATAACCCAGGGGTTGAACAAGCAAGGTGTGAAATAGTGAATTTGATCTGTGGAAAAAGCCACCTAGTCCCTGAAACCCAGGATGTTTTTGAAGAAGATTGGGAAAGGATAAAGGAGTGGCACAGCCTTAGTATTAAAAAGAAGAACTAAAGAATTTTCTTCTTTTCTCCCCAGTGGTTTAGATTGAACCCTTAGAAGTTCGTAAATTTGTGTGGGACTGGGCAAACAACAAATGAATAAAAGTTAATGGTTAATTATGATCTATTAATTAATACATTAATATTTTAATATTAAAAGTTATTAATTAAAGTATTGTTGATTCTTAATTTGGCTATTAATATTTTAATTTGGTTTTTTGATTGACTATTAAATCTTTTTGTTATTTGATTAACTATAAATGTTTATTAATATTTTAAATCAAATATTTGATTAATTATTAAATTTTTTTATCACAAAAAAAAAGGGGTTTTCTTTTGTTTTAATCTGTGAGTCATATTTGAACACTCAGGACTGAATAAGCAAAGTTTGCCCTAAAAGACATAATGGGAGCGAGACAGAGTAAGTAAGTACCCAAGGCCAGCCCATTAGGGTGTGTCTTAGCACACTGGAAAGAAATAACAGGCAAAGGGGGCATGGAAAATAAAAAAAGTTTAATTAAATATTGCTCTCATTGGTGGCCATTATATCGCCTAGAGGAGGGGGCAACATGGCCTCCTACAGGTACATTGGAATATAATACCCTGTTACAGCTAATGCTATTTCTACAGAAGGAAGGGAAAGGGGAGGAGGTTTCTTATTGTGATATGTTCTTCTCCCTCTGAAATAACCTTGATTGGCAAAGGGACTGTGGTATCAGGGCCCCCTCTGACCCCCTCGTTCTGGCCCTTAAAAAAAAAAACAGAAGCAAAATGGGAGAACTTAAACGGTGCTGCTCAGCCTGTAGCATAAGACAGAGATGCACCAGGACAGATAAAGTTTATCATACAGCACTAGAGGAACAAGAACAAGATCTAGGCAACCTATTTAGCCCTCACTTGGGAGGGCAGGGGGAAAGGAGTGGAGACTTGGGAGGGGCATCAGCACCACCTACACCGCCTACACCACCTATCCCACCTACACCTCCTATTCCACCTATTCCACCTATCCCACCTACACCTCCGATTCCACCTATTCCACCTATCCCACCTACACCCCCTGTTCCATCTATTCCATCTATCCCACCTACACCTCCTATTTCTCCTACTACTCCCACTCTTACCCCTTCTCCTCCTTTGGAGAAGACACCAGCTCCAACCCCTCCAAGCAGCCCAATTGCATCCCGAACCAGAGGACAAATACTACAGGCCCTTTTACGGGAGACAGTGATACCAGGCAGAAGAAAGATATTGGTTAAGGTACCCTTCTCCACCCTTGATTTGGAAGCATGGGAAAGGGTTGCAGAGGATTACTGAAATGACCCAGTAAACACTGCTAAATGTCTACGATACATTATGAAGCAGCACAATCCAGACTGGGGTGATATTCAATTGTTATTAGACACATTCACTGAAACAGAAAAACAGTTGGTTCTAAAAATAGCAGGGACCTGGCAGCAGACCACTTTAGACAACAAGTGGACCTAAAAGAACATTTTCCACTTCAGGACCAGGCTAGAACTCAAACCAGCCAGAAGAAAGACAGAGGCTAAAGAACTATCAAGATTGGACTATATTGGGGGTAGAAAGAGCAATACCTAAAACTAGAAATTGGTCAGCTTTATATGCTATTAAACAGAGACCCTCAGAATCCCCCACAGAGTTCCTGGACTGCCCGAGAAACGCAATGCGATGCTATACACCACTAGACCCTGCATCTGATGTGAGGATACAACAACTAATTAATCTATTTTTAGGACAGTCCACGGGGGATATTAAGCGTAAACTCAAAAAAATCCGAGAAGAGGATGCACAGAATTTAGAAACTTTATTAGGGGAGGCTTGGAGGGTCTTTAGCAACAGGGAAGAGGGATATAAATGAGGGATGAAAAACTTAATAGCAATAGTGCAGGAGGAGCAGAGAGAAAAACATGAAAGTGGGCAGGGACCACCCAGGCAAGGCCCTCCTCGATTAGGCAGAAATCAATGTGCAAACTGTAAGAAACAGAGCCATTGGAAGAGGGACTGTCCACAATAGAAAAAGAATGGTCAAGGGAATCAAAGGAGAGGGGTAGTTGCCCATGTGCAGGAAGATTAGGGGAGACCGGAAGAGACTACCCCAGCAGCCCCTCTGGTTGTAAATCTGAAGCTGGGGGAAACAGAAAAAGAAGTAAAATATCTGGTCGACACTGGGGCAACGTACTCGGTTCTAAATACAGCCTTGATGCCCATAAAGGATGATTATGCTATAGTTACAGGAGCGACTGGCCAAACTGAAAAGGCATTTTTGTTTAAGTCGCTAAAATGCAAACTGGGAAAGCAGTGGGGGATCCACAAATTTCTATATATGCTGAACTCTCCTGAGCCACTTTTGGGCAGAGATTTGCTGGGACAATTACAGGCAACTATTACATTTAAAAATGGAGAGATGACTCTGGAGGTAAATGATCAAAAGTATTGTGGTGGTTTGACAGGAAATGTGTTTTTTGGGATGCTATGGTTGGGCCAATGGATATTCAGATTTTAATATTGGCATCTAATATGGCCATTAGGACATGGATCCGCCTCTGAGAACAGGGGGTTAAAAGCAGAGCTCTCCCCTGGGAGGCTCTCTTGGGTTCCGGTGAGGAAAGAGTTCGGATCTCTCCCCCATCCAGCTGCTGCTGCTGGGCGGGGGAGGGGAGCCATCCGGCTGGGTGAGGTAGGCCGAGGCTTGGACCGAGAGGGGAGGTGAAGAGGCCCCCGAGGATGGAAGGGTGGGAGAAGTACCAGGAGGCACCGGGCAGCCCCCGCCCAAGAGAGAGAGAGAGTACAGCCTGTGCTTGGGACTATGCTACCTTGAAACTTGATAACATGTGCCAGCAGCACGGCTGAGAAGGAGAAGCGGAGGGGGGGGAGATGCAGCGAGAAGGTGTCCAGCCGCTGTGGGAGTTCCTGAGAAGGTGGAGTCCAAGTTTTTAACCCCTTTTTGGACAATGAAAACTTTACAGAACATTGACCTTTCCTAGAAGAGAGATAGAGATGAAATGGAAGAAGGAAATGTGCAAGTGTGAGAGAGGTCTGGGCAAGCGAGAGATAGTAGAAGAATAGAGAAGAAGCTTAGTGGGAAGAGATGATGGAGTGGCTTTTGCTGGACTCTTTTTGTACAGCCATGGACAGAACCATGTTCCTTGTGATACAGAGACTGCATCTAGGGGGAGGCAATGGCCACAGAACCAAGAAGGTTCAGTGTTGGTGCCCCTCGGCCCCAGGGGGTGAAAAATATGGGGGGGACAGGTGTCCCAAAGGAGAGACTGTGGGGACAGGTGTCCCAAAGGAGAGACTGTGCCTTTTTTGGATCGGGACAAAGCATCCTTAAAAAGACAACCCTAGAAGCAGCTCTGGTCCATGTGCAGTGGTGAGAGCACTGGACATGAGAGGAAGAGGTCACGACAGCAGATGTACTCCGGGCGGTGCCACGAGTGACACGGAAACACACGAGGCTTCAACTGTGTTTCCAGGGGAAGCCCATGGTACAAGAAGGACTCCTCTCCTCTTGATGAACTGAGGATTGATTGTCTGAAGGGTGGTGCTGGACCAAGAGTTGGTGATTTGGGGAATAGAGATGTATTGTATTGGAAATTTAGTGGGGGGAGGAGGAAATGTATTTGTAAGGTTTTCATTTTTTCCTGTGTGTGTTCCTTTTTACATATAGTTGTAGTGTAGTTAATAAAGTTTTGTTTTCTTTATTTCTAAGTGAGAGCCTGCTTTGCTTATTCCTGGTCACATCTCACAGCAGAAACCAGGGAGAGGGTATCCTCATGGGGGCACTGGCATTGTGCCAGTGTCAAACCATGACAAGTATGTAGAAATATTGAGTTTGATATTAACCACTAGTGAAGTCACGAAGGAAACTGAAATTGATTAAGAGA
The DNA here is from genome assembly GCF_051311805.1 of Agelaius phoeniceus. Lineage (NCBI taxonomy): Eukaryota > Metazoa > Chordata > Aves > Passeriformes > Icteridae > Agelaius > Agelaius phoeniceus. Next base: position 6,709,604 of record NC_135301.1, on the reverse strand, counting down.
TAATGAATCAGGTATTCCCTGGGGTATGGGCCTCTGATGTACCAGGGAGAGCGAAAAATGCTCTGCCTTTACAGATCAGGCTAAAAGAGGGAAAGCAACCTGTCAGGGTTAAACAGTATCCCTTGAGGAGGGAGGATAAGAAATGAATTATCCCAGTATTTGAGAACTTTTTACGTCTAAGATTATTAAAAGAATGTCAATCTGATTTTAATTCCCCTATCCTACCAGTCCGCAAACCTGATGGGTCATACCAGTTAGTACAAGATCTGCGAGCCATGAACAAGATAACTGAAGATCTGTATCCTGTGGTGGCCAATCCCTACACATTATTAACTTGCTTAACACCTGAACTAACTTAGTTTACCATTTTAGATTTAAAAGACACCTTCTTTTGCCTTCCTATCCACGAAGCCAGCCAGAAAATTTTTGCATTTGAATGAGAAAGTCCTAAAAGTGAGCAAAGAACTCAACTTACATAGACCAGACTCCCACAAAGATTTAAAAACTTGCCCACTTTGTTTGGAGAAGAACTTGCAAGGGAATTAGAGACCTGGGAAGCCCCTCCAGAAGAAGGAAAGCTGCTACAGTACGTAGATGACATCCTGATAGCCACATGGACAAAAGAAGCATGTGTGGCCTGGACAGTAAGCCTCTTGAACTTTCTGAAGCTCCAAGGGTAGCGGGTATCAAAGAAAAAAGCCCAAGTAGTAAAACAGAAAGTAACTTATCTGACTTACGAAGTCAGTACTAGACAGCGTACCCTAGGCCAAAGCCAGAAAGAGGCAATATGCCAGACCCCAAAACCTCAGACTGCAAAAGAATTACGGAGTTTCCTGGGGATGACAGGGTGGTGCAGGTTATAGATCTATAACTATAGACTGTTTGTTAAACCCTTATATGAACTTATTGCAACTGAAAGAAGAGACATCCAATAGACAAAGGAAGCTACACAGGCTTTCAACCAACTGAAAAAAGCCCTCATGTCAGCTCCAGCTCTGGGATTGCAAGACGTGAGTAAGCCTTTCCTTTTGCTCTCCCATGAGAAGCAAAGAATTGCCTTGAGAATATTAGCACAAGACCTCAGCCCGTACTAGAGAGCAGTTGCTTACTTCTCTAAGCAATTAGATGCAGCAGCTAAAGGGTGGCCTAGATGCCTCAGAGCAGTTGCAGCAGTTGTACTGAACATCGAAGAGGCACGTAAATTCACCCCAGGCCAGAAAATGACTGTGCTAGTGTCTCACACAGTGTCTGCAGTGCTAGAAGTGAAAGGCAGGCATTGGCTTTCCCCACAACAGTTCCTGGGATACCAAGCTATTATGGTGGAGCAAGATGATGTAGAGATAGTAGTGACTAACACTGTCAATCCAGCCTCCTTCCTCAGTGGAAACCAAGGGGAACCAGTGGAACATGACTGCCTGGAGACCATCAAGGCCACCTATTCCAGCTGCCCTGACTTGAAGGGCACCCCTTTCTAGAATGCAGAAATCTGGTACCCTGATGGAAGCAGTTATGTCATCAGTGGAAAACAACACGCCAAGTACGCAATTACTACCTGCAAGAAGGTAATAAAATCTGGGCCCCTGCCAACGAATACCTCTGTACAAAAGGCTGAGATAATTGCTCTAACTCGGGCCTTAGAATTTGCAAAAGGGAAATAAATAAACATATATATGGACTCAAAGTATGCATTTGGAGTAGTGCATGCTCACAGAGCCATTTAGAAAGAGAGAGGACTGCTGAACTCTCAAGGGAAAAACATTAAACATGCATCAGAAATACTGTGATTTCTAGAAGCAGTCCAGTTGCCAGAGAAAGTAGCAATCATGCACATTAAGGCACATCAGAAGATAAACTCAGAATTAGAAGAAGGAAACGAGCTGGCAGATAGGGAAACAAAAGAAGCGGCAAAAATTGAGGTAATAACTGAAGCAGCCCTGATTCCAGACGAGCAAATTTCCCTCAAAGGTAAGCCAAAATACAACAAATTAGACAAAAAATTGATCCATGAGCAAAAAGGAAACTACAACCAGGAGGGATGGGCCACCATGGAGGGAAAAGTAGTTATATCCTCCTATTTATTATAGTCCCTAATAAGGGAGGAACAACAGAAAACACATTGGGGAATTGATGCCCTATATAAATACCTGTTATGGTTTGACACTGGCACAATGCCAGTGCCTCTATGAAGATACTTTCTCTTTGGTAGCTGCTGTGAGATGTGACCAGGAATAAGCAAAGCAGGCTCTCACTTAGGAAAGAAAAGAAAACAGAACTTTATTAACCACTCTACAACTATAGATAAAAGGAACACACACAGGGAAAATGAAAACTTTACAAATACATTTCCTCCTCCCCCCACTAAATTCTCAACACAATACATCTCTATTCCCCAAATCACCAACTCTTGGTCCAGCACCGCTCTTCAAACAATCAATCTTCAGTTCATCAAGAGGATAAGAGTCTTTCTTGTACCATGGGCTTCCCCTGGAAACACAGTTGAAGCCTCGTGTGTTTCTGCGTCACTCGTGGCACTGCCCGGAGTACATCTGCTGTCGTGACCTCTTCCTTTTCATGTCTAGTGCTCTCACCACTGAACACGGACCAGAGCTGCTTCTAGGGTTGTCTTTTTTAAGGATGCACTGTCCCGATCTAAAAAAAGGCACAGTCTCTCCTTTGGGACACCTGTCCCCACAGTCTCTCCTTTGGGACACCTGTCCCTCCCATATTTTTTCACCCCCTGGGGCCGAGGGGCACCAACACTGAACCTTCTTGGTTCTGTGGCCATTGCCTCCCCCTAGATGCAGTCTCTGTATCACAAGGAACATGGTTCTGTCCATGGCTATACAAAAAGAGTCCAGCAAAAGCCACTCCATCATCTCTTCTTACTAGGGTTCTTCTCTATTCTTCTACTATTTCTCACTCGCCCAGACCTCTCTCACACTTGCACATTCCTTCTTCATCTTCCACTCTATCTTCTAGGAGACGTCAATGATCTGTAAAGTTCTCATTCTCTAAAAAGGGGTTAAAAGCTCCTACAAGCGGCCGGCTGCACCCCCCCCCCCTTCTTCTCGGTCTCAGCCGTGCTGCCGGCACAGGCCCATGTTTATCTAGTCTCAAGGTTACAGTCTCAGGCAGCGTCTCTCTCTCTCTTTCTCTCTCTGTGTCTCCCAGGGGGGGCTGCCTGATGGCTCCCGGTGTCTCTCTTTCTCTCTTCCACCCTTCCGCCCCTGGGGTCAGGCCTACCTCTCCCGGCCACATGGTTTTCTCCTCCCCCTGCCCAGCCAGCAGCTGGGCTGGGGGAGAGACCCAAACTCTTTCCCGCCGGAAACTCAAAAAGGGCCCTCCCAGGGGAAAGCTCTGCTTTTAACTCCGTGTTCTCAGAGGCGGATCCATGTCCTAAATGGCCAGGTTAAATGCCAATATTAAAGCCTGAATATCCATTGGCCCAAAACACAGCATCCCAAAAAACACATTTCCTGTCAAACTACCACAATACCTAAATGAAAGGATCATAGCTAGACATTTACGAGCCACTATCACCCAAGTGAATCGACAGTGTGACCTTTGCCTCCAGACCAACCCCAAGAATATTCCCAAACCAAAACTTGTCCAGATTGGGAAAAATCATGGGCCTGGGCAGCAATGGCAGATTGATTTCACAGAATTGCCAAGAAAAGGGGGGTATAAGTTTTTACTAGTGCTAATAGATACCTTTTCAAGATGGCCAGAAGCATTCCCCACCAGGACTTCTAAAGCTCGGGAGGTAAGTAAAAAATTAGTACAAGAAATCATACCACGCTTTGGAGTCCCAGCCACAGTCTCCTCAGATAGAAGACCACATTTTATTGCAAAATTAGTGCAACAAGTTAGCCAATACTTGGGGATAGACTGGGAACTTCACACCCCATATAACCCACAATCAAGTGGTCAGGTGGAGTGTCTCTGTCCCTCTGGGGAGCCTCTCAGGAACCCTCGGCCAGTCCCGAGTCAGCAGACACCGGGGGGGCAACCCCGACATGGCCGACAGCGGGGAGACACTCTCCCGTGCCCTGAGGGTACTGAGGGCACCTCGGCTAGTCGCCTTTGCAGCAGAAGAGACACTAGAGACATCGGTAGAAGATAAAGGGCTGACTCTTAGCAGGGATTAATCCAAGGTTTTATTCAGGGGCTCTGGGGAGCTCCTCCACATTAGAGGGCCTCCTGCTGAGACCCCCGGGAGATGTGCCAAGGTTACATTTAAAGGGAGGTGGAAACCGAAAGTAGATAACATTTTACTAACCAATAAGTGACCCTAAGGGATGTGTACTGGGGGATAGACATTTAGGACAGCGCATGGGGCAAGGCTTGGGGGGCTGACCCCTAGCCTCTGGCTAATCACTTGACGACCTGGACCAAAGCTTCTATATGGAGGGGATGGGATTATGAGTGATTGACAGAGAGCCAGGGTGGGGATTTGGGGATGATCTCATCCAGGGAGAGGGATTACGCAGGTAAAGGGAGGGGGGTACAATCTGGGATAAACCATTTGGGAAAAATACAGGGATACAAAACAAAACTACTTCAAAGTATTACAAAGTATAAAAACACACTACAAGAGTGGAGAAAATTAATCATTTGATCAAAAAACAAATTGTACAATTAGGACAACAGGCTAATTTGCCATGGTCTCAATCCCTTCCATTAGCACTACTGCAGATTCGAACCAAACCCAAGACTAAAGAAAAGCTGAGTCCCTTTGAAATGCTTTATGGGAGACCATATGGGGTGCAGAAGGGAATGTCTACCCAGGATGTATCGCTAACCTCCTATATGATCACTCTAAATAAACAACTTAAAGCAATCGAAAAATATGTGGCTGGAACTCGGGGTACAGGGCTCGATGCACCAGTACATGATGTACAACCTGGAGACTATGTATATGTTAAGTCTCTGACAGGGAAGGCCCTGGAACCACAATGAGAAGGACCATACCAAGTGCTCCTTACTACCTTCACTGCGATCAAGATTAAAGAACAAAGCACTTAGATCCACCACAGCAGTGTTAAGAAAGCTCCAGAAGCCCCTTGGAGAATAACACCGGGTGATGGTGAACTGAAACTGAAACTTACTCAGACAAAATGAATGTATCATAGTAGGTGGAGATTTTTGCTGAAGTATTGTTTACAATCATAATTGTAATGCAAAAATTAGAAAGTACTCCTAGCCAGGGCAATGTTGAATAGCCTTGGTCTCAAGCCTTTACTCAATACACCAGTTCCATGGGGAAACCTTCTGATTTAAAAGGTTTAAACCTAACAACTCTAGTCATACACAGTAACCAAATATATAAAAAGCAAGAGTGGCAGAAACAGAAGTTGTGGTCACTTCAAGGGACCATAGGGGAGGCAATTAGGATAGGGTGTCAAATGATTAATAGAACTACCAATAGTAAAGCAACCCAAATCAGTGTGAATAAACACCAGAAGGTTTGCAATCGTCCAAATGAATTAGACTGTTGATACAACTTCACATTAAGACAAACTGTTGACGTGGTTTGCCTCTGGGCACGCAACACTATTAGGCTATCTTTCAAACTTAAAATAAGCACTATAGCCAAGCCCATTACAACCCAACCCAGCACTCAAGCACAAATCCAAAATATGCCATTTAAGCTTGAACCTAAAGTTTATGAAATCAGCCCATATGTAATAAGGAATACAGATCAACAACAACTGTTATTTAACCCAGAATGGTCCCTTAAACGTGTTGAACTGTTAATGCAAACCAATATCTTGACAGTTCAGCCAGCTTGCTCCCCCTTCCTAAAGTCATCCTTCGAGGGATAGACAAAATGGCTACAAAAACAAGTACACTTCAGAGACAGAACACAGAGAGATTTAACTGAGATATTAAGGACAGGGTTAGGGGTTTTGAATGAGATTGACTCCGAAATATTAATGAACAAATTAGCTGCAGCAACTAGCGATCTGATAAAATTAAAACAGCCTTTACAGTCGTCTCTATTGGCATTAAGAAATAGTCAGTGGCAAGTCTCAAAGGTGCTGCCAAGATGGAGAGAAATTGAAGATCAAGATCATAGCTTACTAGTAGATGCATTAAAGGTGGCTCAGGATAACATATCTTTAGCCCTTAGCTGTATACAAACACAATTATAGATACAATCAACAGTTGCTTTAATCATAAGAGAAGGAAGTGAAAGGGTGTTTCCAACTGAGGTACAAAAAGTTGTCTAAGACAGTGCTACAGACTTCAAGAGAGATTTCCAATCTTGGTGGACCATGGTAAATTTTACATATAATCCCACCACTAACACAGCTACTGCCTTTGTGCTCACTATACGTAATGCCACAGTCCACGCTATTCACCCCATTGTTGCCTTAGGGTTAAGTCATGAGAAGTCGGTATTATACCCCTCAGAACATAAGGTATGGGCTTGGAAAATCCAGGACAAATGGCAAACTGTGAACCTGGAACCTTGCATTGCTCAAAAACAATGGAGATTCATCTGTGAGAGTAATTTGATTAGTGCTCAAGACATATGCCTTGACACTGACCAAGGCATTTGTCACTTTGAGATCCACCCAGATACCAACCAACAAACTGTACTGGTGTATATAAGTGATAGCTGTGTGTGTTTAAAGACTGTGTGTGAAATCATACAAATTGATAAAAACAAGGTCCCCTTATCTGATAAGAATCATTCCAATTTTTATATTTGCAACTTTATTAAGATTTCTGGGTGTGACTTTGTATATTTAGCACCAGTCATATCCCACCAGTTAATAAAATCAAACTACACAACATACAACGAGTTACCACCCACACCCATTAGAATGAATTTAACCCTAGTAAAACAATTGATGAAACATCAAGATCTAATCAAAATTGTAGAGGAGATTCAAAAGAATGGGCAGAGAACTCTGGTAACTGTCCATCACGACATAACTGAAATAAACAGAGTACTGCAAAGAGTAAAACAAGACACGAGTCATAACTGGTAAGATGCACTATTTGGATAGTCACCAACTGCAACTGAGATCATGAACACTTTATGTCACCCCATTATAGTTTTATTAATTTTAGTTACTATAAGTTTAATGATGTCTATTTTAACACTCATGTGGAATTGGAGAATGTTGACACATAGCCATTTTGACTTCACTCTCTAGGACTCATGGAATCCTGCTGAAAGAGAGCTGTCATGATAGTAAGTCAAAATTTAGATCAAGACTCCTATAGTAAAAGAATTTACTATATTTTAAGAAAAGGGAGGACAGAAATAGAGATTTTTGGAGTTCACTTGAATTAGCAATATGAATTAAACATTTAAAGTTTAGCCTGTAGAACTATGTGTTGAATTTTAACCTTTTTACTTAAGAAACCTTTGCCATGGTACAAAGGGCATAGGAAAATGCAAATTTCTGAAGCTTTTTGCATAAAGAAAAATACCAGAGAAGACCAAGGGATGCAAAGAGCCCAGATAAAGGGAGTCCTCCATCTCCAAGCTAATCAAGGCTGACAGACGTACTCAGATAAGCACCAAGAGACCAAAAGCATACACGCAAAGGAGAAAAGTTCAGAAGTTCAGTCATGAGGAAGACCACAATCTTCAGCCTCAGAGACCACCAGAGACCCCCGTGCAACCACCACAGCAAACAACGCATGCCCAGAAGGGCATGGATCTGATTACCATGCGAGGCGAGAACAGGCGGGACCGGGGGTTGAATATGCATGGAAAAGTTGTGCAATGTATTGAATATGGAATACCTTTGTGAATAAAGATGTGGGACAGACTGAGGCTCAGGGCACAAGTTTTCACGGGAGCTATATGGCTTGTGCCGGGCGCTGACATACATACCCACTTCATAACTATATCTGGTTGTGGAGTTTATTTACTCTGCGTATCGCTTCACTGTTTCCCTGTAACACATGAAAGCATAGGGAAATGAAGGGTTTAAATTGATATCGAGCAAAGGCCTCCATGCCAAAGTAACCAGATGATAAAGTATTTGTGATCTATGAGAAGTTTGAGCAGAGAGAGAGAAGAGTGATGAACACCCTATGCTCCCAGGGAGAGAAGACCTCTGTTCTCAGAGATGAAGATGATTTCAGAGATAGATAATGAGAAGCTTTGCCTTTGAACAGCTCATCTTTAAAACAGTACCTCATAAGCTGGATATGGCCCATAAACACAGCTGTGGGAAAAGCTTGTGGAAAATGGGAGGAATTTCACGACTGCAGATTTCCCTGGGTGGCTACTATTTGTGAAGAGAGACACGAGAGAACTATTTTCTTCTGGAGAAGTCTCCATAACATTAACAAGAGGGACTTCTCTCCCTAAGTGAACTGAAGAAAGATTATTTTAGAGGTGGTAAGCCCACTGAAATTTTAGGTTTTGTTTCTTTACATTGTCATTGGGAAAGAAAAGGTTGTAGGGGGAGGAGAAGTGTCCTGAAGGTTTTGTTTTGATTCTTATTACTCTTTCTTTGAGTTGCTGTTAATAAATTTCTCTTTATACCCTTTTAAAGTTTTGAGCCTGCTTTGCCTTTGTCGTGGTCCTACCTCACAGAAGGAAATGAGTAAGTATATTCTAGTGAATGCACTAGTGATTGGCCAGCACTGAACCCACCACACTCATTAGTGCATTTGTTAGCGTTCAAAAACACATAATCACATAAGCGATTATATGCGGTGCTTTTTATTTAAGAGCTCTGGGAATCGGGGTAGTTTCCACCCAAATCTGATTCCAACCATACATTCGAGGTGAACGTGTTTTATACTTTATCGTTATATAACTTTCATGTTAATTATTAAACTTACATTGTTCTATTGTATAAACAGATTTCAGCTAAACATAGCCCCCTTTAAATTTCCAACATAGTTTCTCACGATTCTTCTTATGGTTATATAATAATTGTATTTAATTACAAAACAATCATCACATCTAACAATTATATCTTTTATCATACTGCTTATGCAGGTGCAGTGATCTGAGAAAACACAAAGCCTAATATTTTCAAAGACTATTTTTAACATTTTCCAGGGCTCCACTATCACATTGGCTGGGAAATCTTGAATTGGCGAACCAAAACCACTACATGAATCCAAGGCGTCCACTCACTTGACACTCAATTAAAAGATCAACTCAGAGGCTTGCAAACTCTGGAGGAACAAAAAGTGCTGACAGACTTAAAAAATGATCTTACTTGGCTAAATCCGAAAAATTTGTTTTCAGGAGTAAATTTACAAGTTTGGGTTTTCAATGGATTAGGTTGTCTGGCAGTGATATCTTTTTTTCTGTCTTGTCCTTTTCAACATAATTAGACCTGTTAGAGGCACACACAAAACATCTATGGTTGCATTTGCTCTGTCCATGACCCCAAAAAATAAAAAAAGGGGGAATTGTTGGGGTAGCAGGAGTTGGTGTAAGGAAAGAGTTAAACAGAGAGCAACAGCAGCAGCGCCTACAGCAACAGCAGTGTCTCTCTGGACAGCGTGTACCCAAGACAGAACTGGATGAATGAGTTTCTACTTCTACTTTAACATAGAACTGTACACTCTTTGCACTCTACTAGCCATGGCTTTGGAGAGAATAACAGAAGATATCAAGAAGACAGATTTATTGTAGAACTGTGATTAAGCCTGTGAGCAGTAACCAAAAAAAAAAGCTTTTAGGAGTAAAGATGAGTGCTTCCGAATAAATCTCAGATTCACTTGGTGTCTGTTGATGGGTCTCATCCCTTCATGGATCACAGAAACTGGAGCAGCATTTATCCTTGAAGAATTTCCCATGGTGGTTGTTCTTCCTCTCAACTCACATACCCATGGCTTCTAGGGCAGAGGTGGGTTTTCCATCCCACTTCCTCATGTCCACTCCATGGTCATGCAGGTAAAACCACAGGTTACCTACCTTGTGGTAGGGGAAAGCTTGCTCTTAATAGCAAGAGGCTTTGCTTCATAATGGCAGGACATGGGACATTTCCTCTTTAAATTGCTGGAAGTCCTTGGACAGTCTTTCTGTGGCTGAGATGCAGGCCCACAGGGAGGAAGAGAGACTTTCCTCATATTACCAGTTGAGCAACCAAATTATCCACTGTTTGTTCTCCTTCTGTCCATGGCATCACTGCCAATGAGTTGGTCTACGACTATGGTGTGCTCCATAGGAACTACCGCCATGTGGGTTGTGTGCCCTAGACTTCATCTGGATCTATAGGGGACTGCTCTTTGCTTGAATCCCACTGGATTACAGCTTTTTTAGCATCCACTCACTATGGCATGAGCACCTTTTCCCATGGGCTGCAAATGGATCTCTGCATCCCCCCATGGACTTCATGGATTATAGGGAGACTGTTTTATTATAGTCTTCACCACGGCTTGCAGAGAAATTTTGACTCTGGTGTTTGGAGTATCTCCTCCTCCTCTTTCTTTCCACTGACCTTGGTGTTGCCATGTTGTCTTTCTCTACATCTCCTCACTTCTTCCTCTTTGTCTAAGAGGAAAATAATGCTGCTTGTAAGTACCACTGCCAACAAATTCCACACGTTCAAATATTTCTGCAGGGTTTCACAGTGCTGAGAGGTTAATTTTGGCTAGGTTCTGTGTTGGGGAATTGCTCACCATGTTTCTGCTGCTGGCCACGACCCCCACTGCCACTGCATGGGTAGTTGCGGCCACCACGGCGCTGGTGCTATTTAATGCCTCATTTCACATCAGGCACGGAGAAGATGAAGCCGCTGCCACCGCCCTTGCCCTTCTGTCTGCGGCACAGCTGGCCAGGCAGACAAAGTTCACTGCAGGCCATGCCAACATGGCGGCAGCCGTTCAGCTGCAGCAGCTGCATGGCTGCGAGGGCTGGGCTGGTCCTGGCTGTGGCGCCTGGCCACCCCTCAGAAAAAGCTGTGTCTCCGAGGTTAAATATGTCATCACAGAAGTGTTACCAAATTCTCTAATTGGGCCAACAGCATGTCCGTCTTCAGTGCCATCAGAGATTGGCTCTGTCAGACATAGTGGATGCTTCTAGCAGCTTCTCACAGGAGCCACCTCTGTGGCTTCCCCCCCCACCACCAAAAAAATCAGGCTGTGTTAAACCAACACACCACACCACCCAGTGATGATGGGAGTGATATATAATAAACAACCTAGACTGTAAGAGCCTGAACAAGAGATGCAGGACTTCAGACGGCTCTTCAAAATGCAGTTTATTGTATCCAAGATGCTACAACAGTCCAGGGTCGTGGGTGACAGAGCCTGCGCCTACAGCTGTCAGCTCCAGCTGTAGACAAGCCTGAAGACCCTTTAATTTTGGTTACAATGCATTATATACTTTGCTGAGCATCTTAATACATAAGAACCAATCCACACCTTTACTTTTACCTATAGCTTATCATAACTACTATACCATATTCATGTTACTATTCTCCAATCACTAAAAGTTAGTATGTTACAGTTTAAGCTTAAAGTTGTTTTTCAGTTTTCTTGCAGTCGAAAATTCTTAGGCCTTTTTTCTATTTGCAACATCAGCAGTCTTGTTTGCCCGTGGAATCTTTTTGCTTGGTAAAAACATCTTCTGTTTAAGGTGGGTTTGTCCTTTGCTCTAAGCCATAAAAACCCCTTCTAACTAACATACCCTTTGCCTTCTTAGTCATCCAGTTAGACTGGCTCAGCAATTCTTTTCTTCTATGTCAAAACTTGCTTCCATCTCTATTTTGTTCTCAGATTCTACATTCAGAGAGCTTTCTGCCAAGCATACATATCTGTTCAACTTTCTTGTCAAACTTTCATCCTTCCCAACACTAGACATGCCCACAAAGCTCTAGGCTCTGCCCCCTCACTTTGTCCTAGCCAAAACTAGGACACTGCATGAGAAGCCCATGCTGGAGCAGGTTTGCTGGAAGGATTTGTGAGCCCATGAAGGACCCATGGTTGCAGTAGCATTAATCCAGTTATAAGTAAGAAATCCAGCCCAACTCCATAAACCAGCGTCTGGGCTGACTGTGGCCTCAGCTCTCTTCACAGAGAGCAGCAGGCACAGGCTGACTGACAGAGGTTTCAACCAATAACAACCCTCCTAAAATACAAACATTTGACTGGTTGGGAGTCTGGGAGGTGTAGAGACCAGACCAATGGCTGTATAGCACCAGAAGTTTTTTAATTGCCGATAAAAGGTGGTCAGGAACAAAAAAACAGACTGGCTGATGAAGCATGGGAGGTCTGTCATGTGTTAAGTCTCAGACATACGAACACCATGTGAAACCCACAGTGGAGCAGTTTCTGAAGAACTGCAGCCCATGGGAAGGATCCACATTGGAGAAGTTCGTGGAGGTCTCCCATGAGAGGGACCCCACGGTGGAGGCAGGGGAAACAAGGATTCCTTGCAGTCCATGGTGCAGACCATAGTGAGGAAATTGTCCCGCTGCAATCATGGAGGACAATGATGGAGACTACTAATGGTGGAGTCTAGCAGGAAACCCCTTGTTGCAGCCAGGCTGGGAACAAGGGAAGTTCATTGCAATGTCAAATGCTATAACCTGGCCCAAAAGGATCGGGGTGGAGATTGTAATGGATATACCTTTAAACTGTTTTCAGCCATAACTTGGGTTGCAAGTTACAGGAATTAGTATAAGTGTCATGGTTTTAGCCCAGCTGGAAATAAAGCACCATGCAGTCCCTTGCTCAAACCCCCCCCCCCCCCCATCCCACTGTGGTGGAATGGGGAGGAGAATCAAAGTAAAACTTGTAGGTTGAGATAAGAACAGTTTAATAATTGAAACGAAAGTCAAATACAGTAATCATGGTAAATGATTATAATAATGATAATTAAAAGGGAAAAAACAAGTGATGCACAATGCAATTACTCACCACCCACTGACCGATGCCAGACCCCCCTTCCCGAATCCAGATTGACTGCCCTTCTGGGTAACTCCCCACAGTTTATATAGTGGTCATGACATTCTAAGGTATGGAATATTCCTTTGGTCAGTTTGGGTCACCTGTCCCAGCTGTGCTCCCTCCCAGTTTCTTTTGCGAACCTCCTCACTGGCAGAGCATGAGACAAGGAAAAAAGTCCTTGACTTAGGATAAACACGACTTAGCAAAAAACTAAAACACTGGAGTGTTATTAACACCATTCTCATTCTGAATCCAAAACACAACACTGTAACAGCTACTGAGAAGAAATTAACTCTATCCCAACTGAAACCAGGAGAGTGAACATCACCTACGTGACCTGCAGAGAACACGAGGCAAAGCCACAGCAACCTGACCCACATTAGCCAACTACCACAGTGGCTGGAACAGCCACCAGGAATGGAGCTGGGCTGGCAGCAGCGTGCATACAGATTACTGTAGTGGGAGAAATATTCCCTTTATATATGCATTTACATATATATCCCTTTACAGAAGCAACTTCAGACCCCAGGTCCAACTGGATTTGAGTTTTCAGGGTATTTAAAAGCCTACTCCATGCGTGTCCCTACACAGGAGGTCACAGATTTGGGACTCAGATAATTTTAGTTCTGTTTTTAGCTCTTCAGTTGTCTTTTGCATAACTTCAGACAGTTTAATTCATTTCTCTGTGCCATGCTATGCACCACTATGAAGCAGCGATGTGACTCCAGTGGAACTGACCTTTTTCAAAAGGACTCTGCTCTAAGGTAGCATCCCAGCCTGGAGTGTGTCATCTCCATGTCAGGTCCAAATTCTTCTCCCTGAACCCTAGCCATCCTCAGTTCAGGTTTTTTCCTGCATTGTGGGAATACTATAAGTAGGATCTCTTCAAGAGCAAATGTGTAGGCATGTTAAGACAGAGAGTAGAAGAATACTTATCCATCCGGAAAGTAAATGTAAATGTTCAGAGAACTCTCCAGTGAATTGGACTGAGCTCTGTCCCCGACAAAGGACCCCTAAGCCAAATCATTCCACTCTGCCTGTGGGCTATGCTCATGGGAAACACAAGCAGGTTCAGTTTTGGAGGGGAAAAAACCCTAACTGTGTGTTCAGATGATGTTTGCAACAAATTTTCTGTCTGCCTTGCAGGACTTTGCTGCATCTGGCTTGCAATGGAGCAGGGCAGGCTCTTACCCTTACCTCTGCTGTGGAAAGCAGAGGAATGCTGCATCTGCTGGCTCCTGCAGCTGCCAGCTTTCATCCTGCAGAGCTCATTTCCCCACACTGCCACCACACAGCATCTCTGCCTGGGAAATCCTTGTGCTGAGCTCCTGCTTGGGGACAGGTACAATTTCTGTTCACAAGAAAGGCTGGCGTTACCCCATATGTCACCTGACCTGCTGTCTAGCTGGGCACGGTTGCCAGCATCATTGCCAAGCACTCCTCAAACTTCACATCCCTGGTATTTAACAAGTCCCATGCAAGAAAACGTGCTGAAAGCTGGGTCTGAGCCTTGTTTCAACCAGGTGACCAGGACTCCTGCAGGTGGGCATTTGGCTCCTAATTTCCAAGGAAAGTCTCCCAAGAGCCAAGCTGACCTGTTATATTTGGGGATCACCTCCTGCATGCAAATGCTTGTGGTGGGGATGCAGGTGACTGTGGCTGCTGACAGTCTGGTTAGAGAGAAAGTCAGATAAACTTTCCCAGGCATTGTTCTGAGGGAGCTTGAAAAAGCTCAGAGAAAGAATTAAAATAATCCTTTGTCATTATAGACCCCCAGTCGGCGCAAAGCACCAGGACTCCATCAGAAGGCTGTATAGATCTATTTATTAAAGCAACATGTTGCCTTTATAGTTTTACAAGATATTTACATTTGCTTAACAAACACATACACTGCCCATTGGTCATAGAAAGGAAACAAAACTCTCAACAGGTGAAAAGGAGCCATGTCACTCTGTGAGGCAACCAAAGTCCATATCTTTTTATTTTCTCTCTTTCTTCACATTGTCATGGTGATAGCCTTGGTACCTTCCTTGAGAGAGATAGAAGGCTTTCCTTATCTTCAGGAAGACTTTTCTGGCTCACAAGAACAGAAATGTCTTTCCTACAGTCCTTAATCTTTGCAGCTGGTGTTTTGAACTTGCTGTTTGCTTGTAAGATGTTTACAAGAAGGGTGTTGTTCCTAATTAGCCAATGATGTGAGGGATGTTGATTGAGGACCAATCAGGTCAAGCTTTCTTGGAACAGTCTATAAAAACCAATGTAATGTCTAATAAACTCAGCATTTACCTTCTGAGACTGGAGTCTTTGTCGCCTCATTCAGCCGTCCCTAATGAGAGTGCGACAGGTGATGGCTGTAGGTATGAGATGAGGCTTCTGGTCGGTTACTATTCGTTGCAGCTCCTCCCCAGTCACAGCATCATCGCCTCTCTCAATCCCAGTCATCAGCAGCAACATTTCCAACTCTCTCTAGAGCATCTCAGGAGAGGATTTTTGCCCATTGTAACCTCTGAATCACTGCTTCCTTCATCTCAGCAGCCTGTATTGGATCCCACAGGCTTACCTCTGCCCCTTGATATGAACCCCCTTCACCCATTCATGCCCATGTACACATGATGCCTTTTCAACCTAAAAATGAAACAACACACACTTCGAGATAATATTAATATAGGAGGTTATATAAAAGTAAATCTTTATTGAAGGCCTCCAGGGGTAGTTATGGAAAAATATCCACTAAAGCCCACCCCCCATGGGGGTGCATACAGTTTTATAAGTTCAGTCAATTAGCATAAATGACAAAAAAGCACCAATCAAGAGCACAAGTGATGCAATTCACCCCCAGTCCAAGTCCTGAAGGGACTGCCGGAGCCCGGGCTAGCTCTTAGAACTCCAGTGCCATGCCAGGAGTGGGGAACTGCCTTGGTATGGGGATTTACCAGAGGCAGAACCTTTAGAGACACTTGCTCTACGGTGCCAGACACAAGCCATGACAGGGACAAGGCAGAAGAGAAAGGAAGAGGCTCTCCATCTTGACATTCCACAAGGAAGGGTTTATTCCAAGTAAAGGGATCAGAAACAAAGAGCCCTGGGCATTCCTGTGCAAGGGGTTTTGTACAGATACAAATCAGGGGGTGGATACAAACAGCTAACCAAGAGGGAATCCTCAGGGGAGAAGTGAGGGGATTACATCAAGTGTCTGGGGCCAATTAAGGTAGGAGGGTGGAGAGGATAGGTCACATGGACCAATGGGGTTTTGAGGAATAGGGGAATTCCAAAAGGGTGTTGCAGTCAGGGATTGGCTCGATGTGAAAGTGGCAGGGAAGATTTGGGCACAAAAGGGGCTGGGTTGCCTTGACAGCCAGGAAAAGAGCTGGAACAAGGGGCAGGGAATGGCATGAGGGACAGCTTTGAGGGAGGGTAAAACCCAGGGGTAAAATAACTTGGAGATAACATGGGGATACAACAGAATGAACCACTTAACAAGGAATCCGTAACATAAATTTGAACCACAACAAAGCCCCTTCTAAATTCTCCCCCCTTAGATGGGACTGAACCTTGTTGATGAAAATGTGTCCCAAAGAGCTGTTTTTCAGCCTTGGTTGCCAGGGAGAACCAAGATAACATATGGGTCCTGGAATTTGTTTTGTCTTCCTGCCCAGGAAAATGCTGAAGCTAAGCTACAAATATATGTGTAAAGAATAGAGAGAGTATATAAAAGAAAAAAAAGGCAAAAACCAAAATGGCATCACCCCACACTCTCTTGCACCCTGAGATTGCTTCCAAAATTGGCTTTCAGTTAGCATAAATATTTAACTCCCATTTAGTTTTGCAAGTAATTATTGTGCACAACCCCAGTGACTCTACTGAGTATGAATTACAGCATCAGCTCCTAACTTGGAATGAGTTTATCCCCCATGTTCCAAAAAGAATCAGCTCCTTGGCCAGAGGAGCTCCTGTTCCTACCCCTTTCTTCTCACACCCAATGGGACTAGGATCCCCACACTCCACTCTTCTCCCCCATTCCCAGTTCATTTTGCCCCATCCCCCCTGTGCTGCGCTGTACTTTGAGGCATGACTCACTGGCCGACACCTCTGGGTGCTGCGGTCATACCTCTGGTGCCAGGCTCCCCTCTGATGTAAGGTGAGGGTAATTACATCTCTGCACAGGATTTTTAGGAAGGTTGTAAAACCAGTTTGTCCAGAGTCCAGAGGAGGGCCACAAAGTTGATAAGAGGATTGAAACACCTTCTCTACAAAGGCTGAGAAAGCTGGGGCTGTTCCACCTGGAGAAGGTTGCATGGATACCTCAAAGCAACCTTCCATTATCTGAAGGGGCCTCCAGGGAAGCTGGAGATAGACTTTTCATAAGGAACTGTAGCAATAGGACAAGGAGTAAGGGGTACCATTTGAAAGAGGGGAAATTTAGGTTAGATATCAGGAAGACCCATCCCAGCAGAATTAGCATTTTATTGTAGGATTAAATAGTTTCTTCCTTTGGTTTCTAAAGTACTTTCAAGCACTTCAGATTCTCAAGTATTAATGCAAGATAGAGGCATTTGTAACTCCCAAAGATAAGCTGGTACACAGGGTAATGACACAAGAAAGCAGTCCTGTAACGTTTGATTGTCCATCCTAAGTATGGCCATATCACAGAAACACATAGCTAATGAGCAATCTTCACAATGGCCAAGAAGTAGAGGACCTCATCAGTGCAAAGAAATAGGGTAAAGGAGATATTTGTAGCCATTGAAGCTTTAAACAAAACCCCAAGGGCTTCACCCCTGGATTCAGGCAAGCACTTAGCATGTTCCTGGCAGCCACTGAGAAGAAAAAGCACCAAGACAGCTGTAGCCCAGCTCGTTTCAGACACCACCAGCTTCTTGCCCATGGGGTGGGGTCAGAAGGATGCCAAGGTCCCTCCCGGCACTTGGTGACCACCCAGGCAACACAGCACCACATTGATTAAGACAAGCCTCAATCATCACTTGTTGCTTGGATGGATTGGATGACGGCTCATTAAGTTTCACCTGGTTCATTAAGCCTCAACTGTTTGCATGGGGTTGGAACATTGCCCCCCGCCAGTGGCAGGAGCTCTGGGGCTTTACAAGGGTAAAGCCAGGGTTCACAAGATGTTCCAACAGCTGGAGCCCTTCTCAGTGAGTCATACACTGGGACGGTGTTATACACTCATCCTTAAGGAAAAAAAAAACAACAGACCTACTTCAAAGAGGACTAAACCAATCCATACATATAGGTCAGGGGCAGGAAAGGAGAAACTGATTTTGACTGTCCAAAGTCAACGGCTCTGGCATCTTTATCTCAAAACTATGGTGACCTGAATTACACAAAAAGAACTAAGGGGAAGTTGATACTCTTTGTAACATGCTAGCAATATTTTGCCTCCTTTAAAATCACCAATTTGCTTTTTGCATTGTTTTGTGTACCTTGTTTTTATTTTCTGGTTGCTTTTGTTTTCTTTCTGAGACAGGCTAGAGAGTGAATAATCTGATTTCCTGGCTGTTGCTGTGGTCTTTACACATAATAACACAGAGGAGAAACCCTTTAATTTTTTCTTTTCTGATAGTAAGAAGCATCAGCAATGGGTGGTTTGCTTTGTCTGTCCCACCAAAGCAGCCCTCGGCAATCTCCCTGCAGTAGAATAGTGCTCTGTTTTACCCCCAAGAATAAAAATTCAATCTTTAGGGCAGCTCCTGAGACTAGATGAAGTAGAGAGAACCAGGAACATGAAAATGTGTTGTTTATTTATTCATAACTTAAACCTCTGAGTGCCAAACCACCTGTCAGTGTAAGACGTTTGTGGAATTAGGCAGCTCAGCTGGGAAGAGGAGAAGGTCAAAGTCTTCCTCCACTGGGAGGCAGATAGTGGAGTGCACTGAACTGAATTATTAGCCACATGAGATTCCACGCAAGAGGGTGCTACCAGAATTCAGCTTCAAAGCTCTGCTGCTCCAGGAACATCTTGCAAAAGTCTTAGCCCCTGGCTGTTAGGGCTGTTCTCCTGGGCGTCCTTCTCCACAGGAATGAATTCCAAGCATGTAGCCTGTAAAAAATGCCATTCACTTGTGTTAAAATTTTAGACGTTTAATAGTAATAAAAATAGTTATAAAAATAGTAATAAAAATGAAGACAATAAGAATTTGGAAAATCTAAGTTAAGACAATAAAGGACAATAAAAAGCAAAGAATTACAGATGTCCGGGTGCACTGCTCTGCCACACAAAAGCATACTTTGCTAACAAAGGATTAACCCTTAAAAGCAATAGCCTATTGCATATTCATATATCTCATACATGATTCAAACATTCCTTTCAAACTAGGGATTTTTCTGTTTATTGTCAACTTCCCCCTCTCATCTTGTAAATCAATCTTTTTGGCCCCTCGAAGTCTGGGACTTCCCGATAAGGAGGCAACAATTCTTCTCTTGGAATTTTTGGTGTCTTGTTGCTGTTATCTCTATGCAAAGAATTTCTTGATTATCTTATCCATTCCTTGAGCTAGTGACAAAAAGTATCTTACATCGCATAGTTTCTATTTTAATATTATGCTGTAGCCTAAAAACTATATTTACCACACTACTTAAAAAGATTAATACAGCATAACTTCCCAACATAACACATATAGTATTCATTTTAATGTTTGCAAAGAGCCAATCATATAATATGCATTTTTCACATAGCCTCACCCCATGGGATGCTTTGGGGCTAGAAGGACAGACAGGAGCAGCCTGGCTTTGGGCTGGGATGAAACTCTCTTCCCCTGCCCCTATAGCCCCTGCAAAGCTGCCCTGTGAGTTGGAGCTGTCATCTGCTGAGGTCAGAGATGGCTTCCCCATCAGGGAAGATCCCTTTGAGGTCGACATGAGGGCCCTTCCACCAAAACAAAAATTGGGCATCAGCTTTGGGGAATCTGGACAAATCTACTTTGCTGACCTTTAGCCTGGTTTGAGCTCAAAGGGTAGGAGTTACCTGCCCTTGCTTAGACACCTGGGAGAGACATGCCTGTTGGAGGTTAGGATTGTTCTTTTTTTTCTTTTTCTCTGAGGGAATCTTCTCCCATCTGTACTTAAAAGACAAAAGAAGTGGCCAAAGTGGGGGGAAGTGTGAAGTTGCACTCTCGTAACTGAGGAGCTTTCTTTTGGAATAGGAGATATACTGAGAGATTTTGTCTGGGGGGTGAGGGGCTGGGCTCGGCTTCTCTCTCGGATCAGAGGGGAATGGACTGTTGCTGTCCAGAGGATTCGCTGCCACTGCAGAGTTTTTGTCCTCCCACTGCTTCTCCTACCATGAGTGAGCCTCTGCTTGTAAGAATGGCCTTTGCACTGGGACCCTATTACCACCCTGTCGTGAACGGCGGAAGAAATGCCTCACACAGTATGCGTGGATGGCAAATCCCAAAGTTTATTGAAAGCTCACACATATTTATATTGGTGTTAATGAAGCTTATACATATTGCAAAAGCTGAGCTCATTATTGGTTAAAGCACACTTAGATCAACCACACCTACTTCTATGCTCTAATGATTATTTTGTTTCTATGTTTGCATTCTTCTAGCTTCTCTACCTAGGATATCTACATTTTCTGGCAAGCGATTTTCTCCCCCGTCTTCCCGTTTCAGCGAAGGTCACTATGACCTTTGTCAGTGATTGGACACTGGTTACATAATCCCCAGCTTGTTTCCCCTATCCTTATCCATTGGTATCACATCGAAATGGCCTTTCTCAGCTAACCAATTATCCAAAAAGCTCTCTACATTTCCCCCGTTTTTCTGTTGAACAAGCATGGTTTGATTAAATGCAGTAGTTATTATCTTTTGCACCATATTCTGTAAGCATATACAAAAACAAGGCAAAACTAATACTAACAACAAAGCTACAATAGCTACTACAATGCTAAACTTAACAATAGAGCGTAACCATGATCCTAAGCTTAAAGATTTGAGCCATCCATCAATACCAAGGCCTGATTCTACCTGTAAGTTCCCAGTTAACCTCCGTAACTCAGAGAGCTGTGAGTGAACAGACTGTGCATGATCAGAAAGATTCATGCAACACATGCCCTCAAATTCTTCACAGCCATGGCCTTGTGCAAGTAAAAGAAAATCAATTGCAGCTCTATTTTGAAGTGTCGCATGGCGAATAGAATCAACATCAAGCAAAAGACTAGAAATCGCTAAAGAAGTTGCATTTGTTTGTTTAGCAAGCCAACGCCCTAACCTATTTAAAACAGCATGAGCACATGCTGCTGATACCCCTGGAGTTAGGAAAGATGCTGCGATTATGGCCGCTGGGGACCAAAACTTTACATCATCCCGGCAGTCGGCTGCAAATGCATGAGCCATTCGTTTGCTTCTATGATGGCGGCGGCTCATGTTTAGTATCATGGACATGTTGGGTGTAAGTAGAGACAGCCGTCCAAGTGTACATGGTCCCCCGTGCAGCATTGATGGGATACCGGCCCAAGCACGGTCTCCACATATCAGGAAATATCCTGCTGGCAATTGAATAGGGTCATTTGATGAGACTGACACTCTCTTTGTTGTATAGTTGCACCAGGCTGATGCATTTCGGTAGACAGTCATGCTGGAAGTTACAACATTAGAATGGTTCTTGACTGACAGCAGGCTTCTATGGTTAAAATGAATGCATGCATCTGCCATCACTGACCCTAACAACTCCAACTCTTGGGGTTCCTGTGGTGCTATAGGAAAGTGGGAAATCCACTGATCCCAACTATCCACACTCGTCCTAGCATTGCTGATCTTACAAGTTGGTACATGTGAAGGGCACGGCCAGGGATCTGCTGGTAATCCAACCAAACAGGTCGTGAATGGATTGCCAGGAGAAGACAATGACAGGCAAATAGTCTCCTGTTTAGTCAAGTTTGCCAGGGTGACCCATATGTTAGTCTTGGGCTGAGGTGGGGCCCATGCTTGATGGTCTACACTGTCTACAAAAGAAGCAAAAATTAACAAAGCAATAACATAAAGTTTCCATCAAACACAGCTGCTCGGGTCCATTTAGCAGGTACCCACAGAGATCCTGTAGGGGTAGAAACACAAAGATATCCGCGGCCCCAATATAACACCTTAGCAGGACCTTGCCATTGCCCTCTTTTAGGATCTCTATATCTCACCCATACATCCTTCTTTACACCATCTGTTTCATGTACGTAGTGACGAATCACAGCAGGAACCTTATTTTCCCCAAAAACACACAGGTGGTTCAAAACAAACAAACACTTTAACAATCTTTCTTGTGGCTCTCTGGTATCCATATATTTACTCAGATATCTTTTCAAGGTACCGTTTGCTCTCTCCACAATCGCTTGCCCTGTAGGAGAATTGGGGAGGCCTGTTACGTGTTCTATCCCCCATACTTGCATGAATTGCTTTATTCTTTTGCTACAGTAAGCAGGCCCATTATCTGTCTTGATGCGCTGTGGCCCATATAAAATGACTGTAAGTGTCTATGGTAACATGTACGTATTTCAACCTCCCAACCTCTGCCACACGTGTGACATCCATCTGCCAGGTCTCATTTGTGCTCAGCCCTCTTGGGTTAACTCCCAGACCTAAACCACAGCCTCCATTATGATGACTACATATAGGACAGGCTTTGACTATTGCCCGTGCCTCCTCCATAGGTATTTGAAATTCTCTATGAAGGCCTTTTGCATTCTGGTGGAACATGGAGTGTGCCTCTCTGGCTATGGTTTGTTTGGGAATCGGAGTTGCTTGTGTGATTGAGACTAATTTATCTGCTCGCATGTTACCCTCTCCCAGACCAATATCCCATTTGTGACTTCTGATATGGATAACACAAAAAGAATGCTTTCTTAGCTTAATCGCTCTCTGCAGCTGCATAAACAGCTCATGTAACCTCCTGTTTTGAACCTCTTTTATAGAGGCATCCTCTATTCACTCACACACGCCTGCAACATACAAAGAATCTGTTACAATGTTAAGAGGTCCAGAGAAATGCATCATGGCCCATACAACAGCCAATAGCTCCATCGTTTGCAAAGTGTCCAGCTCAGTAGCTCGGAGTATATGATGATGCCATTGTCCCTTTTCTCGCCAGGTCACTGCAGCGGTTTTGGATTTTCTTCCTGCATCTGTGTAAGCAGTTATAGCATCCGATAAGGGCTTTAGTGATCTCTTTGGACACTGAATCCAACCCCACTGTCCTATCCAATTCAATGGTACGTTGGGCATATCATCAGTGGCAGTCACACTACCGGCTCCCAATAGGGCCTCTTGTCCCATAATCTGTACTGTCCGTTCACGACCCTTTTTGAGCAAATCAGCTAAAATTTCAATTTTCTGAAGAAGGGTTTTATGTTGTTGAAGTGGAGGAGATATCCATTCCAAGGCCCATATCTCCCCCGTTTTTCTGTTATGCTGAGTAAGTGCACCCAGTAAAAATTTTGGTCCACACCAAACTGTCAGCTGTATAGGGAGATCAAGATCACGCCTCCGAACACTGCCTTGTGTGACACAGTCCAATATCTGCTGCAGTGTCTCGAGGATGCAGAGCAATAGTAAAGAAGCAGTCCTTCAGATCAATAATCAAAAGTGGCCAGTCCCTTGGCAGCATAGCCGGATTAGGTAATCCTGGTTGTAAGGGTCCCATAGGTAATCCATCAATAATGAGTGGTCCCTTTACCCCAGTTGGAACCTTTTCTGGGTGAATAGTCATCAAAGTCACTGTGGCTGCAGCTGCTGCCAGGTCCAATCTGAGGCTCCTGGCGGTGGCGGGCTGGAGGCAGGTTGAGCTGAAGCGGTGACAGCTGCTACTTGTGTCCGGGCGCAGGGAGCTGGTGACCGGGAAGCAGAACTGCGCCGGGCAGCCGCGGGGCGGGCGGACCCCCCGGAGCCCGCTGCCCCACGGGGGGTGGGAGGCCCGTCCTGCTGCCCCCCCGGCTCAGGGGTCGGGGCGGCTGCAGAGCAGAGCAGGAGGCGGCGGAGGAGGTGTAGGGTTTAACACCGGGGCAGGCGGCGCGGATGGCACGGCTGGATTACACGCGGGGGGGGCTGCTGCTCGAAGCAGGAACTGATAGCGGTGGGGAGCTGTTGTCTGGAGCGGGAACTAGTGTCGGCGGGGAGCCGCCGCTTAATGTAGATGCCGGTGCCAGCAGGGGACCGCCGTATGAGGCAGGAACCGAAGTCGGCGAGGGGGGGGGCCAAACCATTCTCCGTAACTCCTGTTTCTTTCATGAGCTGCACTAGCCTGCTGGGCAGCTCTTTCCTCTGCCTGGTATTTCAGCAATTCATCATGCACGACTTGCCATAACTTTCCCAACTTTCTCACGGTCTTATCATCATCTATGACTGCCTGCCACAACTTATCCCCAAATATACGCCACTCCGACAATTCATGCACCGTGTGCGGATTACGAAAAAGCCCCTGTGCACACCCATAAGCTAACAACCCAGGAAGCTCTTTCTGCAAATCTATACCCTTAACCTGACGCCCTCGTAAAAAGTCAGTAAATAAATCATATGCTGCTTGCCTTTCTTTATCCATGTTAAAGATAACAGCGCACTTCTTGCAGCCCTTGCAGACTCCGGCAGCACGTATCGGCCGGGCTTTCCGTTGAGGTCACCTGGGGCACTGCACTTTCCCTTTTTCAGCGGTGCTTTTGCCGTCCTCAGCTGCGATAGGACCCGAACTCCTTACGCTGCTCGACCGTGGCTACCGTTGAAAGACGTCTGGGGTCACCATTTGTCGTGAACGGCGGAAGAAATGCCTCACACAATATGCGTGAATGGCAAATCCCAAAGTTTATTGAAAGCTCACACATATTTATATTGGTGTTAATGAAGCTTATACATATTGCAAAAGCTGAGCTCATTATTGGTTAAAGCACACTTAGATCAACCACACCTACTTCTATGCTCTAATGATTATTTTGTTTCTATGTTTGCATTCTTCTAGCTTCTCTACCTAGGATATCTACATTTTCTGGCAAGCGATTTTCTCCCCCGTCTTCCCGTTTCAGCGAAGGTCACTATGACCTTTGTCAGTGATTGGACACTGGTTACATAATCCCCAGCTTGTTTCCCCTATCCTTATCCATTGGTATCACATCGAAATGGCCTTTCTCAGCTAACCAATTATCCAAAAAGCTCTCTACACCACCCTACCTCACTGTTATAAAGGACAATATAGTTATTGACTTTCACATTTATATATTAGCTTTTGCAAGTTATTATTAACCACAAAGATTTTAATATGGCACAATTTGTAATTTCTTTTAACTGCTTTTTGGTATAGTGTAATCTGTCAGCTTATGTATGCACCATATAACATATATATAAATAGTAGTGTGATAAACATATATCTTAGGCCTTAGCATAATATTAAGATCGACACTATGTGTGAAAAATGCATATTATATGATTGGATCTTTGCAGGTATTAAAAGGAATACTATATGTGTTATGTTGGAAAATTAAGTTGTATTAATTTGTAGTACTGTATTAATCCGTAGTACTGTATTAATATTTTTAAGTAGTGTGGTAAATATCGTTTTAGGCTATAACATAATATTAAAATAGAAATTATGCGATGTAAGATACTTTTTGTAACTAGCTCAAGGAATGGATAAGATAAGCAAGAAATTCTTCACACAAAGATAACAGCAACAAGACACCAAAACCAAGCTAAGAATTATTGCCTCCTTATCAGGAAGAACCAGATTTCGAGGACCCAAAACATTTATTTACAAGATATGGGGGGAAGTTGACAATAACCAGAAAATACCCTTTGTTTGAAAGGAATGTTTGAATCATGTATGAGATATATGAACATGCAACAGGCTATTGCTTTTAAGGGTTAATCCTTTGTTAGCGAGGTGTGCTTTTGTGTGGCAGATAGAGAAAAATGCACCCACGTCTGTAATTCTTTGCTTTTTATTGTCCTTTATTGTCCTAACTCTGGTTGTTAAAATTCTTATTGCTCTAATTTTTATTACTATTTTATTACTATTAAACCTTTAAAATTTCAGCACAAGTGAATGGCGCATTTCACACTATGTAATGTTAAAATGCTTTCATTTGTGTAACTAACTCAGATAATGATGTGAAATAGCTATGTTGTTTGTCGCATTTGTGGACTATCTTATCCGAGTGATAATATAACAGTGGCAAAAACCAGGACACCAAGAGAAAAATTTACTACTGCATCTCCAGATATCAAGTAATGTCGAAACAACAGAATGGAGCCTCAAGAAAAATAAAATATATTGAGTTAATCTACAGGATGGCATGCAGACAAGTCAAAGGTTAAAACTAAGCAAAAGAATTCCAGGAACATGTAAACCCACAGAAATGTTTGAATATGTATAGCTCTCATTGATATGCATTTACCCCATGTAATATAAAAGTATATAAGAAAATTGTTTTAAGCTAACGGGGTGCTTTTGGCAGATTGCCAAAGCACCCCAGCACTGGATATTGTCCCTTCTATCCCTTATTAAATTTTTATAAAAAATTTTAAATAGTGAGCCATGTTTCTCACACTTGGCATCTACTTGGGTGCCTCAGGAGAAAACCTGGGACCCAGAGCCCCTCCCCCCTCCGAGGGAGTCTCTCCTGGCTATATTTGGGCGCTGGGCTACCACTGCCCAGCCCCACATTCTTTCTTCTACTGTTCCAGGTTTTTCACTACATAGTAATCCCGCACCTACTGACTGCCAGGACACCCCGCAGCTCCTGCTACAGCTGAGTAATTTCTGTGTGGCAACTGCTCTCTGGCCACAGAGAACAGGCACAGGCCTTCCCAAGCATTTTCCCTGGGGAAGGCTGCAAGAAGCTGTGAGAAAGCTCAGAGAAAGAATTAAAACAATTCTTATCTCCACTGCTTCACTTCTTGCTAGGCAAATGTGGAATGTGTTATGGAGATTTGTTTACCAAAGGGTGGTGGTGTTTTGGTTGGTTGACCAATGAGGTCAAAGCTGTATTGGACAGGCTGGAAGGGGTTACAGGTTTCTTAAGAATATAGTAATATTATAGTATAGAGGAATAAAGCAATGATTCAGCCTTCTGCATCATGGAGTCAGTGTTAATTACACTTACGTCAGTGGGACTCCTGCGTCGACATTTCTGCTACGCTTTGTTTGCTACCCTGGCTGTGTTTGCCTCTGATGTTCCAGCCTGCTGCTCCGAGGTTCCTGCTACAGCCCATCTTGCCATCCAGAGGGGCACCGGGACCAGCTACCCACTGTGAGTTTGTAAAAGAAGCCCCTTTTCTCTCTTCTGTCAGCATGCCAGCCATTACCCACATGAGAGAGGAGGCTTAGCTTGTACCACAGCGCCCCCTGCAGCCACAGAGGAATCATCTCCCCTGCCCTGCTGGGAGCCAACAGCTGCCCCTGTCGACAGTGGCCATAACTACACCAAAGGGGAAAGTACCTGACAGCCAAGAGAAGGCTGTTGTTGGGTTTCGGTTTTTTTGTTTGTTGTTGCTGCCTTTGTTGTTCTTCGTTTGCCTTGTTACACATATACATACTAGTTAAGAACTGTTATTCCTTTTCCTATATCTTTTCCTGAAAGCCCCGTAATTTCAAATTTATACTAACTTAGAGGGAAGGGCATCATATTTTCCATTCTGAGGGAGGTTTCTGCCTTCCTTGGCAGACACTTGCCTTTCAAACCAAGACAATGCCCCAAGATGAGCCAGGAGAGCACAGGGTGAGGCCTGCTGCCTGCTGAAGGAGCTGAAGTCTGCACAGACAGCTGAGGACTTTGTGGTGAGACATGGACGGTTAGAAATTAGCTTAGAGTAGAAATTAATTTCGGACTTGGATGTACTGTTTTAACTTGTTTAGTCTGTAACTTGCTGTGCTTGGAAAGGCTTGCAGAGACAGACAAAAGAATGCAAGCCTCTCATAAAGAATTCTACCCCAAACAAGGTGAAAGGAATGTGAGCTTCCAAGCTCAAGGGAGATAAGAGGGGCTCCACTGACCTTGAAACTAAGAGCAGACCAAAACTGAGGTTGGACTTACCAGCACCAGGGTAGACATACTGAACGACTGCCAGAGAGCTCTGCACAGGCTCAGAAGGACTGATAAGCTAATTTTAATGGGAATTGGGGCAAGGAAATGAAACTCGATGCATATGCAACAAGCTAGGGGACAAAAGAGGGTCTGAATTCTTGGGAGGGATGTGCATGCCTTTGTGGAGCTATCCCAAATGCTCCCAGTGCTGAATTAAATACATATCTACTTTACAACTTTTACAAGTTGTGGAGTTTTTTCCACAAATCATTTTTCTGACGAGCCAGGCAGGAGATCGTCTCTGTCACTCCACAGGTGGAGCAGGGAGGCAGACGTCCTAGCACGTGCCCCAGGATCTTCCCTGGAGAAGTTCCGCGCCCCGGCTTCTCCACTGTGGGGGCAGACAACAGCCTGCTGGTATTGTGGACAAACAGTATGTATCTTTAAAAGGGGCCTTGGTCAAGAGGCTGGTAAGCTGCTCAGAGACGTCTGAGCGCATAGCTTAGTTGCTGTGTCACTAAAAGTTTGCTTGCAAGCGGGGGGGGAAAGGTCTGCTGGCCGATAGGGCAGCTGGTGAAGAGAGTCACTGATCGATTGTGCGACCACTAGCGGCTCTGGGGGTGAGTCGAGTGAGTCTGGACCTTATCACTGCTATTTTTCTCATTGCTGCTATTTACTGCTTGTGTGCTTGTTGTGTCCAGACATTGTGGTTATGCTAGTGGGTTCTGTAATTGTGTGAGTGGCTTTGTGGGCTTGGTTATGTGAAAGAGGGAGCATACCCACGATGCAGGGGGGTGGCTCTACCCACGGCTGAGTCAAGCAAGTGAGCCCCGGGGCAGCATCTGGGTTACACAATCTGGGTGGCTGTGGGGGCAGATAGCATCCCACGGAGAGGTGGCTGGGGAGAAGCAGAGCAAGTGGAGACGTGTGGGTGAGAACACATACTGTGTTTGAATGTGATTTGTGCAGATTGTGCATGTTTTAACCATGGCTAGATGAAGTGAGGAGATTTCTCTGCCCCAGTGGTTCGGGTTTGACCCCTGGGAGTTCATGAATCCAGTAAATCATTGGATAGATAGAGGAGATGAAGGAGTTTATTTAGAGGGACTTTACCAGACTTCAACTGGTTATTTAGTTTCTCTAGATTGGAAGCAACCCGCCTTAGAGGGTTTAAAAATTTGTCAAGGAATAAATGGAATATCCTGCCTTTGCAGGCGATTCCCAGGAGCCTTTGACACATCGAGAGGCTGGCACCCTGCGTGGGTTCTATTACAGTGTGGAGTTTGTGAGAGATGTTGGTATTGCTGTTCTAGTAAGTGGCAGGGCATATGCCTCGAGTGTGGATTGAGGTTTCCTAATCGAGCCAATTTTGAACCTAAGATCTTAAAGTTTGTGTGTGGAAAATCACATCCGGTACCTATAACCTGGGGTTGTGTGTGGGAGGAAAACTGGGAAAGGACTGTGAGGATTTGTGAAGAGAGGTTTGTGTGGAAGCGAGACAGGACAAGGAGAAGGAAATAATGGGAACTAACCAGAGCAAGGAAGTTCCCCAAGCTAGCCCTTGGGGTGTATTTTGACCCACTGGAAAGAAGTCGCCAGTAGGGGGGGCTCGGAAAATAAAAAAGACTTAGTCCAATATTGCATGCAGTGGTGGCCTTTATACAGGCTGGAAGATGGAGCAAAGTGGCTACCTGCTGGATCTTTAGATTATAACACCTTATTGCAGTTAATGCTGTTTTTAAGATGGGAAGGTTAATGGGATGAGGTTTCTTATGCCGATATGTTTTTCTCCTTACAAAATCATCCAGAGTGGCAGAGGCACTGTGGGCTCAGAGCTCCCTCTGACCCACTGGTGTTAGCCCTTGAAAAGGAAAACAAAGCAAAGAGAAGGTGAATTAAGCAATGTTGCTCAGCATGCAGCATAGTGTGGAATTTGCTGGCAACCTGACAAGGGAAGAGATGAGAATCTTGACTCCATGTTTCAGAAGGCTGATCTATTATTTTATTATATAAATTATATTAAAAGAAAATGGTATATTAAAACTATACTAAAGAAAGAGAAAGGATTTCATCAAAAGGCTAGCAAAGAAAGGAATGAATAATAAAATCTTGTGACTGCTCACAGCCTCAACACAGCTGGTCATCAAGTGGTCATCAAGTGAAAACAATTCACATGATGGGTAAACAATTCTCCAAATCACATTCCAAAGTAGCAAAACATGGGGAAGCTGAAGTTTCCCAGCTTCTTAGGAGAAAAGATCCTAGCTAAAGGATTTTTCAGAAAATATGTCTGTGACAGTATAGGACAGCAATGCACAAAATCAGATAAGGTCTATTATGCTGTGGCTCAAGAACAAGATACAATGGACTTGTTGAAAGCTCCTTCTAGGAGATAGGAGGATGAGGATGAGGATGAGGTGGACTTTCCTAAAAGAGAGGAGAACACAGGCCCAGAAGGCACATCCACTGAAACCCATTCCTCTCCTGGTAGTCCAATTTCGTCCAGAACCAAGAGGAAAGCAGTGTTGCAGGCCCCTCTGCAAGAGGCAGTGGGACCGGAAGGAGGGACATTAATGATTATAGTACCATTCTCTACTCTTGATCTAGAGGCATGGGAAAGGATTGCTAAAAATTATTGCAGCAATCCAATACTTACTGCCAAACATTTACGATATGTTATCAAACAACACAATCCAGATTGGGCAAACATCCAGTTACTACTGGATGCTTTCACTGAAAAAGAAAATCAGTTGATCTTGAAAACAGCAGGGACTTTGCCAGAGGATCACTGTAAAAGCTGGCAACTGGATGCAAGAGAATTTTTCCCTCTCCAAGACCCAAAATGGGATCCAAATATATCAGCAGAAGTAAAGAAATTAGCAGATTATCAAGACTGAATAGCAACAGGAGTGGAAAGAGCTATTCTAAAGACCATAAATTGGTCTGCCTTATATTCTATTAGGCAGGGGCCTTCCAAGACTCCTGAGTTTCTAAAGCATCTGAGGGATGCTATGCATCGCCATACATCATTAGACCTGGGGTCTGAGATAGGGATGAATCAGCTAGCAAATTCATTTTTGGGACAGTCTACTGGAGATATCAGGTGTAAACTTCAGAAAATCTGGGGGCTGGAAGGGAGGAACCTTGAGGTCTTGCTCAAAGAGGCATGGAGAGTATTTAGTCATTGGGAAGAAGGATATAAACAAGGAATGAAAAAGCTAGTGGCAGTGGTACAGGAGGAAAAACAAGAGAAATGCAGTCAGGGTCTACCTCGGTTGGGTAGAAACCAGTGTGAAATTTGAAGAACCGGTTACTAGAAAAACCAATGCCCAGAGCAGAGATGAGGTGACTGTCAGGAGAAGGAGGTGATGATTGCCCATGTGAAAGACGACTGAGGACGACCAGGTGATTCCACCCCAGCGAATCCACTGGTTATAACAATGGGGCTGGGGAAATAGGGGGAAAAGGTGGCATTTTTAGTTGATACAGGGGCCACTTATTCAGTTTTAAATAAAGCTTTAATACCTGTGGGGAATGATTATGTTATAGTGCAGGGAGCAACTGGCCAATCTGAGAAGGTGTATTTTTGCAAACCTTTAAAGTATAAGCTTGGAAAACAATGGGGTATTCACAAGTTTTTCTATATGCCCAATTCACCAAAGGCACTTTTAGGGGAGAAACTTATTGGAACAATTACAAGCAACCATTACATTCAAGAATGGGGAGGCTACTCTGGAGGTAAATGATCAAAAGAATATAGAGATAATAAGTTTATTATTAACGACCATTGAACTTAAGGAGGAAATTAGTGAAGAGATATTAAACTATGTATTTCCCAGAGTATGAGCCTCCAATGTACCAGGGAGGGCGAAAAATGCCCCTCCCATAGTAATCAAACTTAAGGAAGGGAAATAGCCAGTTAGAATCAAACAGTATCCCCTGAGAAAGGAAGACAAGGAAGGAATCAGCCCAATAATTGAGAATTTTTTTCAGCTAGGACTATTGAAGGAATGCCAATCTGATTTCAGTACTCCCGTTTTATCTGTTTGAAAACCTGATGGGTCATACCAAGTAGTACAAGATTTGAGGGCTGTCAATAAGACAACAGAAGATTTATATCCTGTGGTGGCCAATCCATAAACTTTACTAACTTGCTTAACACCTAAGCTAACTTGGTTTACTGTTCTAGATCTGAAAGATGCCATCTTTTGCCTCCCTATCCACGAATCCAGCCAGAAAATTTTTGCAATTTAATGGGAAAGCCCTAAAAGTGGGCGCAAAACTCAGCTCACATGGGTGGTGTTGCCTCAATGTTTTAAAAATTCTCCAACTCTATTCAGAGAGCAACTTGCAAAAGACCTGGAGTCCTGGGAAGCTCCACCAGAAGAAGGAAGGCTATTACAGTACATGGATGATCTAATAGCCACTCAGACGAGAGAGGCATGTGTGGCCTGGACAGTAAGCCTCTTAAATTTCCTTGGACTCCAAGGATACAGATTATCAAAGAAAAAGGCACAGGTAGTGAAACAGAAAGTAATCTACCTGGGATATTAGGTTGGTGCTGGACAACAGAATTTAAGGCTAGGTCACAAGGAAGCAATATTCCAAACCCCAAAACCTCAAATAATAAAAGAACTCCAAACCTTTTTAGGAATGGCAGGGTGGTGCCAGCTGTGGGTTTATAACTATAGGCTGCTTGTCAAACCTCCCTATGCTCTTATTTCCAAAAGAAACAGAAATCTCCAGTAGACAAAAGAAGCCACACGAGCCTTTCACCAACTAAAGAGTGCCCTCATGTCAGCTCCAGCTTTGGGACTTCCAGACGTGAGTAAACCATTCTTTCTATTTTCCCATGAGAAACAGGGGATTCTCTTGGGAATACTGGCTCAGGACTTAAGTCCATATCAGAGGAAAGTTGCTTACTTTTCCAAGCAACTAGATGCAACAGCCAAAGGATGGCCAGGTTGTCTCAGAGCTGTAGTAGCAGTTGTGCTAAATATTCAAGAAGCATGCAAGTTTACCCTGGGACAGAAAATGACTGTACTAGTGTCTCATACAGTGTCCACACTACTGGAAGTAAAGGGTGGGCACTGGCTTTCCCCACAAAGGTTCTTGAAATACCAGGCCTTCATGGTACAACAAGATGATGTGGAAATAGTAGTGACTAATATTGTCAATTCAGCTTCTTTCCTCAGTGGAAATCAAGGAGAAGCAGTACACCATGACTGCCTGGAGACCATCAAAGCTACTTACTCCAGCCGCCCTGATCTAAAGGACACTCCTTTGGACGATGCAGAGACCTAGTTCACTGATGGAAGCAGCTACATCGTTAGCAGAGAACGACACGTTTGGTATGCAGTGACTACCTACAGAGAGGTAATAGAATCTGGACCCTTGTCAATAGGTACCTCTGGACAAAAGGCTGAGTTAATTGCCTTGACCTGTGCCTTAGAAATGGCAAAAGGAAAAAGAATAAACATCTACACACACTCGAGATATGCATTTGGAGTTATACACGCACATGGAACCATTTGGAAAGAGAGGAGACTGCTGACCTCACAAGGGAAGAGCATTAAACATGCACAAGAGATAATCAGGCTATTGGAAGCAGTTCAGCTGCCTGAGAAGGTAGCAATTATGCACATTAAGGCCCACCAGAAAGTGAGCTCAGAATTGGAGGAGGGAAATGACCTGATGGACAGAGAGGGAAAGGAAGCAGCAAAAGGTGAAGTTTTTACTGAAGGAGCCCTAATTCCAGATAGACAAATTTCCCTTGAAGGTAGGCCAGAATATGATAAGAAGGATAAAAAGTTAATTGAAAACCAAGAAGGGACATATAGTGAAGAGGGGTGGGCCAGTATTGTAAAGAAGCTAGTCATTCCTTCTCCTTTGTTGTGGTCATTGGTAAAGGAGGAACATCAGAAAAACCACTGGGAAGTTGATGCCCTGCACACCTATTTAACTGAAAGAATTGTTGCCAGGAATTTATATGCCACTATCACTCAGGTGACCGGGCAGTGTGACCTTTGCCTCCAGACTAAACCCAAAAATACCCCCAAACCAAAACTTGGCCAAATTGGGAGGGGCTATGGACCTGGACAGCAGTGGCAAATTGACTTTTCAGAACTCCCAAGGAAAGGGGGGTATCACTATTTATTGGTATTGACAGACACATTTTCAGGGTGGCCAGAAGCGTTCCCCACCAGGACTGCCAAAGCTTGGGAAGTGGCCAGATTATTGTTACAAGAAATAATACCATGCTTTGGAGTTCCAGCCACAATATCCTCAGACAGAGGATCACATTTTATTTCAAAGATAGTGCAACAAATTAGCCACCATTTAGGCATAGATTGGAAACTTCATATCCCATACCACCCTCAATCGAGTGGCCAGGTAGAGAAAATGAATCATTTGATTAAGCAGCAAATTGATAGGCTAGGGCAAGAAGCAAATTTACCCTGGCCCCAAGCTGTACCACTAGCGTTGTTATGAATTTGGACTAAACCCAGAACCAGGGAGAAGTTAAGTCCCTTTGAAATGCTTTATGGGAGACCATATGGAGTGCAAAAAGGAAAGTCTACCCACATTGGGGAGGTGACACTGGCCACCTATATGGTGGCCCTAAGTAAACAACTCAGAGAAATTGAAAAACATGTGGCTGGAACTCAGAGCAGGGAGCTGGATGGACCAGTACATAACATACAGCCTGGAGATTAAGTATATGTTAAGTCTCTTATTGGTGCTATGCTGCCCGACAGACAGGAAGAATGATGCACAGAACTCCATAATATCAGAAGGCTAATTAATTACTTTATTATACTATATATTACACTATATCACACTAACAAGAACTATCACTAACTAACTAACTAGAAAACCTGTGACTCTCTGCCTGAGAGTCCCGACACACATACGTGGATCCAATTGGTCAATGAATCCAAAACACCATCAGCAGAATCCAATCAAGCAATCACCTTGGGTAAACAATCTCCAGAACACATTCCACATGGGCACAAACACAGGAGCAGCAAATGAAATAAGAATTGTTTTGATCATTCTTTTCTCTGCTTCTCTCACAGCTTCTCTCAGGAGAATCCAGAGAAAGCTAAATCTCTCTCTGTTCAGAGGGCATGTGAATACCACAGTCTCTTACAGAAAAGACTTTGAAACCACAGTGGGAAGTCCCCATTCCAGGTGCTTCTTACTACTTTCACTGCGATTAAGGTCAAGGAGCAGAGTGCCTGGATTCACCACTCTTGAGTGAAGAAAGCCCCAGAAACCCCTTGGAAAGTGACACCAGGAGACAATGAACTGAAATTAAAACTTACTCAAGCAAAATGAGTATACTGCGGCTGGGAGTAGCTAATAATTTCATTTGCAGGAGTTTAATTAAGAGAATTGTTTTGTGTGTAATTGCAACTGAAATCCTAGAATTAGAGGGTACCCCTATCCAGAACAATGCTGAATGGCCTTGGTCCCAAGCTTTTATTTGGTACACTGGATCCATGGGAAAACATTCTGATATAAAAGATTTAAACCTATCAACTGTGGTCATGCATGGAAACCAGGTTTATGAGAAGCAGGAGTGGAGAAAACGGGGACTGTGGTCACTTCAAGGAATTATAAGAGAGGAAATAGGAGTAGGATGCCGGATGATCAATGGGACCTCTCATAAGAAACCAAATCAAATCAGTGTTTCAGTTTTCCTACCTCCAGGCACCAGGAGGTTTGTGATAGCCCAAGGAATGAGGCTGTTGGTATAATTTCACATTAGTACAGCCTGTAGACGTGACCTGTATTTGGGCTCATGATGCTATTGGGCTTGACGCTGTTGAGTCAGGGATGGACAAAATGACTCCATGGTTCAGAAGGCGAAAAAGAGATACTTTATTAAGAGGTAGCATCCTTTTATAACCAGGATTGCTAAGGTGAAATCTGATTGGTCTCAAAGTAAAAACCTTTCACACTATTGGTGAACTATGAATAGCACACTCTGAAGGTACATATCTATAAACAACATGAACAGAAAGAGAGATAATAATTGTTTTCATTCTTCCTCTCTAAGTTTCCCAGGCCTGAAGCCTGGGAGAACTCTCTTCGACTGAACTGAGAATCTCCACACGGGCTCTCATTCAAATTTAAAATAGATGCTGCACCTCTTACAGCAGCAAGACCTCATACAACTTAGACCGGCACTCAAGCAGCCCAAACCCAAACTAAACTTGAACCTAAAGTCTATGAAGTAGGCCCATATGTGGTAAGGAATATGGGCCAACAACTGTTGTTTAATCCAGAGTGGTCTCTCAAATGTGTTGAATTGCTAATGGAAATTAACATACCAGAAATCCAACCAGCCTGCTTCTCTTTCCTGAGGACATCCTTCGAGGGCTGGACAACATGGTTACAAAGACAAGTACACCTCAGAGGTAGAATGAGAAGAGATTTAACTGGAATGTTAGGGACATGATTGGGAGTTTTAAATGGAATTAATTCAGAAATATTAATGAACAAGCTGGCCACTGCAACAAGTGATTTAACAAAACTAAAACAGCCCCTGCAGTCATCGTTATTGGCACTAAGAACTAGCCAGTGGCCAGTTTCAAAGGTGTTACCAAAATGGGAAAAAGCTGGGGACCAAGACCACAAATTCATTATAGATGCACTTAGTATGGTTCATGATAATGTGTCTTTAGCTTTAAGTTGTATACAAGCACAGTTATGGACGCAGGCAACAGAAGCTTTAATCATATGAGAAGGTGGAGGCAATTTTCCAGTTGAAATTCGAAAGGCTGTTTGGGACAATGTGATTGATTTTGAAAGAAAATTCCAATCTTGGTGGACTATGGTAAATTTTACCTATGATCCTGCTTCTAATGTGGCCACTGCCTTTGTGCTTATTATACATAATGCCACTGTTTATGTTAACCATCCCATCATTGCACTAGGATTAAACCATGAGAGAACGGTGCTCTATCCCTCAGAACATAGGGCATGGGCAAGAATGGTGAATCAGAAGTGGCAAACGGTAAACTTAAAATCTTGTGTTACCCGGAAACAACTAGGGTTCATTTGTGAAAGTAATACTATTGGTGCTCATGATCTTTGTCTTGACACTGAGCAAGGTATTTGCCACTTTGAGGTTCATCCAGTCACTAGTCAGAAAACGGTGCTTGTATATATTGGCAGAGGCTGTTTATGTTTAAGAACTGCTAGTGTTTTTGTAGAAATAGATGATGAAAATGTAACTTTGTTTAGTAGAAATCATTCTAATTTCTGTATTTGTAATTATATTATTTGGTGTGATTTTTCATATTTGGCACCAGTGACATCCCACCAGCTGATCAAATCCAATTATACAATGTATCACAGACTATCACCTACTCCTATTGGAATGAACCTTATGTTGGTAAGACAATTATTTAAACACTAAGACCTAATTGAAATTTTGAAGAAGATCCAGAAAAATTGAGAGAAAACTCTAATTACTGTCCATCCTGATACAAAGCAGATAAGCCGAAGTCTGCAATGAATAAAACAAGATGCAGATCATCACTGGTGGGATAAAATCTTTGGATGGTCGCCAACTGCAACTCGGATTTTTTAATACGTTGTGTCACCCCATTGTAGCTTTGTTGATATTAGTTGGTGTGAGTTTAGGGTTATCTTTTATAGTACTTATTTGGAATTGGGGAATGCTACAGCAAGTGGCAGTGTTAACCTCCTTGGCAAATATACATGGTAAAGCATTAAAGGGATACATATTATTGTAGAGATTTGTACTAAGTAAAAGAATTTACTGATTTTTTAGAAAAGGGGGGAAATTTTTTTTTTATTGATCTGATGCAAAAAGTAGTTAAGGAATTAAATGTAAGTAAGTAACTGTTTGGTTTGTGGGGATCCCAAATGACCAAGCAATGGCCATGGAGGGGAGAAGGGGTAGGATCTGATCAGTTGATATTATGGAACAGGACACAAAGATTCAATAAATTCAATCTGAGGGGTAAATATTGAGTCATGAAGTAGTAGGCCAAATTTGTATTTCTAGGGAAGGAAACAATTTTACTACATATGTAGGACATAACCTCTGCAAGATGATATATACCAACAACTCCACTTTTACGACCTGGTGGCTGAAACCACCAACAGGTTATTGGTCTATCAATTGTACCAACGGGACTGTTTGCTGGAAAAGTGTAACACATGCTAATCCTTTTGAGGAGGTAAAAAATCTTAAAGGATATACGGAAAATCTGGGGCAGATGGCTGAAAATTGGAAAGCGCCAGATGGATTATTTTGGATATGTGGTAAAAGGGCATATAATGAATTATCAAAGAGATGGAGAGGTACCTGTACAATTGGAATTATACAACCTGCATTCTTTTTGCTACCGAGGAGCAGAGGTGAATATTTAGGACGACCTCTTTATGAAACTCTGCACAGAAGAAAATTAACTGAAATAGGAGGAAAACAGACCAGAAATAATGAAGAATGGACTTCCCAGTGGATCATAGATTACTATGATCCTGCCTCCTGGGCTCAGGACAGCAACTGGGGTTATAGAACCCCTATTTATATGCTTAACTGAATTATTAGATTACAGGCCATTGTAGAAATTACTTCTAATCAAACATCAGAGGCATTGAAGCTTGTAACTAGACAACTAACCCAGACCAGAGCAGCAGTATATCAGAATAGGCTAGCCCTAGATTATTTATTAGCTGAAGAAGGGGGATTTTGCGGAAAATTTAGTACATCTGAGTGCTGTTTAAAGATTGATGATAATGGAGAAGCTATTACAAATTTGGCAGATGAAATTAAACAAGTTGCACGTGTTCCAGTGCAAAAATGGAATTCCATATTAACTGACAATTGGTGGAATAATTTGTTTGAAGGAGCCTGGTAGAAAAAGTTGGGGTTCACGTTGCTTTGTTCTGCATTAGGCTTATTATTTATGCCATGTATGATTCCATGCTTTATTAGGCTAATAGATTCAGTGATCCAGGGAATGCAGATTTCAGCAATGCCCATAAACCCTAAAATAACAACCACGTGAGAAAAAACTCACTCCCTTATGATAGCCAAAGCAGAACCAAATAAAACTGCGACCCAAACAGTATTAGCTCAATTTGAAGCAAAGACACGAATCAATAACATAAAGAAAAAGGGGAGGGATTGTGAAAAATATTTTTGTGATTTGTGTCAATTGGCAATGGAATCAGCAAATGTTTATATCTGCTGTGTCAAAAATAGACACAAAGAAAGGTTTTGAAGCTTTCTGACCAAATAGCCAAATAAAGCAAGCATTGAAATAAAAGAAGTATAATAGAGTAAAAGAGATGAGGTAGCAAGACGACTGATGCTTAGAATAAAAAAGAGGAAGTTGTGGTAAAGCTAAGAGATATTGCAACAAAGTGACTAAATGCTTATGTATAATAAAAAGCTTGATGCACTTGACAAAATCATGTAGCAGACACCAGTGTAAGGCTTCCCTACAGACGACCACGAGAAGGATAGGAAGCCAACGACCACCTGGAAAGATAATGAAATTGCTGATCCCAGCTTATTGATATTTGCTGATTTGGACTAACCAAGCACATTGGAAAATGCTCTGTAGGCTTAAAAACAGTATATATACATTACCGAACTTGTAAGTGGTGTGTGCTGTGAGTGGAGCAGTGACTCCCCGGCCACCCAGCGCTGCTTGCTTGCTTTCTTTACAATAAAACATATAGAAATAAAATTCGGATTGACTATTGAAATTTTATATCAATGCCAAAAACCTTCTGCAAAAGATCCTTTGCAAACATCTCAGAGGCTGTAGGGCGTTCCCTCGCAGGCAGAAGACTCGGAACCTGCGGCCCCCACTTCCGAATCTGAAGGGACTTTCCATCAGAGTCACGAGCCTCCACAACCCCCCCTCCCCACAGTCCCGGGAGAAACTGCCCCCCCCTGAATCACAAGAGGAAGGTCTTATCCGCACCTTTTTCCACCTCCCTCCCCACCTTGAGGGAAATTTCAAGCATCCAAGCAGCTAAGCCTGCCTCCGGAGCTTGGGTGGCAACGCCCCTGACACTTGGGGGTCCACCCACAGCTCCTGCCCCCGCCCATGGCCCGAAAATGACGTCGGAAGCATCTTTCCAGTCCCCCCGTTCAGCAGGGGCGGGCCCAGGGCCGGCTGACGTCATCCTTGTTGCAGGGGCAGGCTCGGGATCAGATGACGTCAGCTTTGTTCCACCCCCTCTCGCTTCGGAGCCCCAGGCCACGGTACGGTGGGTAGGACCCGGATCGAGTGGGTCCGACGTCATCCCCCCCCCTCGCCCCCCCTTCCCTCCAGACCGCGCAGCCTCCGAGTCTGCCCGGGACCCCTCCTCCCAGAATCCAAGCGGCAGCCGCTCCCCGTGGACTGCCGCGACCCACAGCTACGGCTATACTCCTGGACTCAGCACTGCCCTCTGCAGAAGCGGCTCTACCTGCTGCGGCTGGAGCAGAGCCTTGGCACGGCCCGGCGGCACCAGTACCGGCGGCGACTGCAGCTGCAGCACCGGAGCCTGGACCCAGATTGGCTTCCTCGCAACCAGCCCATGCAGCAACAACGCCACCAAGTGGATCAACAGCACCACTGCAGCCAACTCAACCACTATATGGATTCAATACGGCAATGCCAGATCCTTTGCTTCAGTCAAAGCAAGCCTTCAAAGCATCTTTTCCAGTTCCCTTTTCAGGTAAACGGAATACAATGAATATATTTCCAGTTAAATGGGAAGTGTCGGGACAAGACATGACAACTGCAGCACACATTCCAAAGACTAGTCAGGAGAACAGAGCTCAACCCATGAGTGATTTAGGAGCACAACACCACCCACCAGTTCAAGATATCAGCAGCGAAAATATTATAACCATCACAGCCAGGCAAGGCATTCCTATGCCATCACAGGTCCCACCCTGCTTTTGGCTCACAACAGGCAGGACTCCAGCATCTCACCTGCTTGCCCCAAGAGCTTGGTTCCCAGGGCAACAGTCCAGTTCCATGACTCACCCACGTTTTCCCATTTTCAAAAGACTTTATACTTTATTCCTTCAGCTCAGGGAATGTGCTCAGGAATTCCTACCACAACATGGTGCACAGTTTCCTCAAACCTCCTTTCCAGGGCAAGATGGCTACACCCTTTCTGCATCCTCTGTAAATACTCCCTATATGTCTACATTGATGCCATTTGCAGTGTCACCAATGGTGGGTTCAGCCATTGCACCCTCATTTCCCCTGTGTGCACAACCACAGAAGTCCCTCCCCATGCCTCAAATAGGAGGGAGAGGGGTGCATGGGATGCATGCAACCTTCAAGCCAGAAGAAGGTGCATCCTGGCAGGCTACAAATCCACAGAATACGAGCATGGATTTGGTCTCATTTAACAGAAAT
This sequence comes from Agelaius phoeniceus, assembly GCF_051311805.1. Classification (NCBI taxonomy): domain Eukaryota; kingdom Metazoa; phylum Chordata; class Aves; order Passeriformes; family Icteridae; genus Agelaius; species Agelaius phoeniceus. The sequence goes on along the minus strand of NC_135301.1, from coordinate 6,668,285 downwards.
GTCTCAAGAGATATGTCCAGTTCAACAAACTGGGCAGACATCAGGAAGAAAGCACTGAAAGAAAGAGACTTAGAGCAAACACAGATAGCATTGGATTGCCAGTGAGACATGGGAGACGAAATGAAAATCCTAGATGGGAATCTCTGGATCATGGAGTGATCAAAAGTTTGATGGAAGCAGTGAAAAATAATGGTTTAGGGTCCCCATGCTTCAAACAGCTTTTGAGAGGCACATTCAACAATTATGACTTGGTGCATTTTGACTGTAGGTACATTGCCTTGACAATTTTTACAGATTCACAGCTCCTTCTGTGGGATGCAAGATGGCAAAGGGCTCTCATTCAACTGAGAAATAGTTATGCAGGAGGGCCGCATGCAGCTCTCACACTGGCTCAATTAGCAGGAGATGAACCCCATGACAAACCTGAAGATCAGTCAGCAGAGTTGCCTCCAGATGTGATTGCAGACATCAAAGAGGCAGCGTAAAAAGCAATTCTGCAAATTCAACCAGTTGGAACTCCAGAAGGCATTTACACAGAAATAAAGCAAGGTCTTTCTGAACTCTTCACTTCATTCATCGATCGTCTCACACAAGACGTGGACAGACAAGTAAGTGATGAAGCGGCGAAGCCACATCTGCTTCTGTGGAAGGGGCTAACAGCAGGCCTGCTAGCTAAAGGAGTGAGAAGAAGCTGAGAAGAAGAAGCTGATAAGGAGCTCTCTCCAAGCCTGTAACCAAGGAGACCGAGAGAAGAAAGGTAAGAGAACCTTGCAGCTGGATGAAGCATTTTTAGAAAGTTAGTTGAAGTCACTATAACTTTTCACCAATAGTATTATGTTGACTTATTGTGGCCAATAGTAAAGGTAGAAGAAGTATAAACAATTGGAAAGTGTATAAAAGTCAGCCATGTTCAATAATAAAGAGTTGCCAACTGAGACTGCTTGTGGTCTCTGCTTTATGTCGTGACCGCCTCAACAGCGACATCTGGTGATCCCCGACGTGATAAGAACATAGTCGCTGGGGGCCCATACGGGGTCCTAGCAACTGGCAACCGTGACCCACTGGGACGTAGTGGGGGAGGCGGCGTTGGTGCAGCTGAGAGTGGCAGGTGGAAGCCACAGGGAGGTCCGGACCTGATTTCCTCCTATCAAGACACCCGGAAGTAGGTGACCCACCAACTAGTAATAATGGGACATAATTTATCTAAAGAGGAAGAAAATGTTCTGGCTACATGGAAAGATTTGTTAAGAAATAAGGGAATTTATACGTCAGACTATGCCCTTCGAAATATATTGCTGTGGGCTAAATCACAGAATTTTGGCACTGATCCCAACACAGCATTTAGTGTTAAGGCATGGAAAAAAGTTGGGGACAGACTGTGGGAAGTCATCTGAGCGGGAGATAAAACAGTTGTCGATCTAGCAGTTACTTGGGAATTGCTCTTTGAGGCATTAAAGGACTGGAAAACAGAGCGAGAACAAGCAGAGCGGGATGCGGATGAAGAGTTGGGGCTGATAACAGAACCTGATGGGGGGGATGAGGCAGAGGGGGCCTCTGATGGGGAACTTGGTGAATCTATCCTTGAAGAAAGTCCAGGTGCCATGCAAGTTACCTGGCAAGCTGCCAGAGCTTCTGGGAAAGCTGCCAAAGTTTCTGGGAAAGCTGCCAAGGCTTCTGGGAAAGCTGCCATAGCATCTTCTTATCAGACCCTTAAACCTCTTTATCTCACACCTGCGCAGCAGCTCGCAATGGTGCCTGTATATAGTACACCACTACGCCAGTTAGCTGAAATGTCTTTAGCAGAGAGAGAAACCCAGCCATCTGCCCCCCCGCTCCCCTCTGAGTGGCTTGAACAACCTGCAAGATCGTATCCTCCGTTACCTGACAGTGACAGCAGCAGCGAAGCAAGTGATGAGTCGCCTGCAGTAACACCTGAGTTGGAGCAAGGAGCTCTGGTCCCTTTACCTCCTAAGAGCTCTAGCCTTGCTGCCCCATGGACTTTGCCTCCATGTCAAGTAACTGTGCTTCCTCGACACCCTCAGGAGTTTTGGGAATTTGTTAGGAGGAAAGCAGTTGAAGAAAAGAATTGGGACATTATAGAAAGGTTAGGTGCTCCAAGAGTACCTCAGGAGAACAGTGCCAATGCAAATGTTGCTTGTGACAACCCTATGGCTTTTCCAGTTTTTAAAGCAGCTCCTGGAACAGGGCAGGGTGACAGTTGTGGAAGAATGGCTACGTGACAGGGGCCACATTCTGGACCAAGAATCGGGAGGATGCAGATAATCTGGGTCCCTGCACCTGCAAAACACTGTGTCCTTGAGCATAGCTGTGGTACAATAACAAGTAGTGAGAGAGACATGAGAAAAGAAAGATGTAACCCTTAAGGTATGAGGAAGAGCTGATATTGTAGTATCGCCAATAGATTGCTTAGCTTGCAGAATATGTATGAGCTTATTACTTGTTGTGCATAAAAGTCTGATGCTCTCTTCAATAAATGAAGCTTGCTAAACACTCATATTGAGCGTCCAAGTTTCCCTCACCGCGACAGACAGTCATCACGTCTTTGCCTGGAGGATTGTGCAAGACCTCCAATCGAAAGTGGCTCAGTATGGTATTGATTCCTCACAGGTAATGCAATTAATACGTGTAATTAATGCAGATTTGCTTGCACCTTATGACATCACGCATCTTGCTACAATTCTATTCCAGCCAGTACAATACAGTGTATTTCAAGAAACTTGGAAGCAAGTGGCTGAGCGGACCGCTTTAACAAATGTGCAATTGCCTCAACACGACCCTCGTCATGCTGTGGGTGTTGATGCCCTACTGGGCACTGGGCCTTTTGCCAATCCAGATTTACAGGCAAGGTGGGATCCTTCGATTTTGGCGCAAGCTCAACAAATTGGCATGAGTGCCTTAACTAAAACAATGGAAATGGCAGCTCCAAAACAGAAATATGTCACTATACAGCAAGGGATGAGAGAACCATTTTTGCAATTTGCAGAAAAACTTGCTGCAGCTATTGAGAAACAGGTAGAAGATGAAACTTTGCGAGACAAATTGTGCATACAATTGGCTAAAGAAAGTGCAAACCCAGACTGCAGAAAGATTATTGACACTTTACCTGGGGAACCCACCTTGTCTGAAATGGTTACTGCTTGCTCGAAAGTTGGTTCAGTCGAGCATAAAATGGCAGCTCTTGCTGCAGTGCTAAGATCTTAAGCAAAATGTTATAATTGTGGACAACAAGGGCACATAAGGTCACAGTGTACTGTCTGGAAAACAACATTTAAGCCAAGTGCAAGCAGCAATGTTGTATGCAATCGCTGTGCTAAACCTGGGCACTATGCTAAACAATGTAGGAGTAAATATCATGCAAATTGTCAGCTATTGCCGGGAAACACAAAGAGGAGCGTGAAGGGGCGCATGGGGAAACAAATACCCCAACAACAACCACCACAACAGCAAATGCGGGCCTTCCTAGCACTGCAAAGCTACCCATTTGCGAGCAATACTCAGGGGCAACAAGCGGGTCCGCAGGGATTGATATACCCACCGCTGACACAGTAACCATTCTAACAAAAGAAATATGTAAAGTGCCCCTCGATGCCTATGGTCCGATAGGACGGGGATTGAGTGCGTTTTTGATAGGGAGATCAAGTACTACACTGAGAGGTATTCATGTGCATCTAGGGCTTATTGATGCTGATTATTTAGGACAGATTCATGCCATGGTATCCATCGATGACCCTCCTGTCACTATTTAGAAAGGAACTTGCATTGCTCAAATCGTACCTTTTGTGAGTTCTGTTCCAAATACAGTGGACCAAAGTCGCGGCGCAGGAAGTTTTGGATCGACAGGAGTACCTCAAGTGTTCTGGACTGAGAAAGTAACGGAGAGCCGTCCAGAAAAGACATGCACTCTCACCGCCAGTGGATGTCATCCAGGAACTATATCAGTAACAGGTTTGATTGACACTGGAGCAGATGTCACAATACTCTCGCGACTTTGCTGGCCTCAATCGTGACCTCTCACTCGTGCAAGTTTTGGACTCCTGGGGTTGGGTGGTGCTACAACAGGTGGCCTGTCAGCCATTGTAATTAATGTGAAACATCCTGATGGCCAACAAGCTAACATCAGACCCTATGTTGCCGATGCTCCTCAGAGTTTGTGGGGATGAGATTGCTTATCTCAATGGGGTGTCAAAATTACTACGGATTTTTAACAGGGGCTACTGTGATGCAGGGCAATGAACGTTCAGTTGTGGCCCTGACATGGTTGACAGATAAGCCTGTCTGGGTTTGCCAGTGGCCCCTTACTACTGAAAAGCTTACTGCCCTGCAAGAATTAGTCACAGAACAATTGCAAGCAGGACATATCGAGGAATCATTCAGTCCCTGGAATACCCCTGTTGTTGTAATAAAAAAGAAATCGGGAAAATTGAGACTTTTACATGATTTACGGCAGATAAATGCTGTAATGGCAACAATGGGAGCTTTACAACCAGGCCTTCCTACACCTACAATGATTCCACAGGAATGGCAAATAGTTGTCATTGATCTGAAAGATTGTTTCTTTACTATTCCATTGGCTGAGCAGGACAAAGAAAAATTCGCTTTTACTGTTCCTTCTATAAATCATGCTGAACCTGATAAATGTATCAATGAAAGGTACTCCCCCAAGGCATGAAAAATTTGCCAACTATTTGTCAATGGTTTGTGGCACAGGCCTTGTCAAAAGTGCGGGAGCAATTTAAAAACTGCTACTGTTATCATTACATGGATGATATCCTGTTGGCATCTGACAACAAACAACAGTTAGCAGCTCTTAAACAATATGCTGTGACAAATTTGAAGGCTTTTGGTCTGATTGTTGCTCCAGAGAAAGTGCAAGAACACATGCCTTGGAAATATCTAGGTATGTTGGTGACTAACACTCAAGTTAATCCTCAACCTGTAAAGTTAGACATTGATGTTAAAACTGCTACTGATGTACAGAAATTGGTTGGTTTGATAGGTTGGATTCGATCATATTAAGGTATAACTAATCATCAGATGCAGCCATTGTTTGATTTGCTGTCAGGCATCACCTCCTCTACTGATAGGAGGCAATTGACCTCAGCGGCAAAAAAGACCCTAGAAGAAATTGAATTAGCCCTAGCACACAGATTTGTTAACAGGATAGATATCTCTGTTGGTGTTCAATTGTTTATTTTGAAGGACCATGAAATACCATGTGGGATACTGTGTCAATGGAATGATAATTGGGAAGATCAACTGCATATTCTGGAATGGATATTTTTATCTTTCAGATCTCAGAAAACAGCTCCAGGACTTTATGAGCTTTTTGCAGATATTATCATCAAGGGCCGCAGGCGTTGTCATGAGATTTTGGGACACGACCCTGTGACCATTGTGATACCTGTACAACAGTGGTATTTTGAATGGTGCTTTCAAAATAATCACGAATTGCAATCTGCCTTATCTTGTTTTACAGGCCAGATTGCATACCATTTGCCTTCTCATCCTGTTCTAACACTGACTAAAGAGATTCCTTTTGAAGGGAAACAAATTTGTTCTCCTGTTCCAGTGGAAGGTATAACAGTTTTTACAGATGGATCCGGGAAAACCGGAAAAGCAGCTGTGGCTTGGAGAAAGGATGATCACGGGAATATGAGACAATGATTCAGCAGGGATCTCCTCAACTGGTTGAACTTTCTGCTGTTCTTTTGGCTTTTACTTTGTTTCCTGGTCTTGTAAATATAGTTACCGATTCCATTTATGTTGCCAATTTGGTTAAGCATTTAGATCAAGCAGTGTTGTATAATATTCAAGAGAAGCCATTGTTTAACATGTTAGTGAAGTTATGGACAGTTATTGGCACTTGAAAACATCCTTACTTCATCATGCATATTCGTAGCCATACATCATTACCAGGATTTTTTGTGGAAGGCAATGCCTATGTAGATTCTTAAGTAGCTGCTGCTGCAATCAAAACTGTATCTAATGTGTTGCAGCAGGCAATTTTATCTCATCAATTTTTTCATCAGAGTGCTCAAGCTTTACAGCAGCAATTCAAATTGTCTCCTGGTGAAGCAAAATCAATTCTTTCTTCTTGTCCTGACTGTCACATGACTCATGTCACTCAGTATTATGGTACCAACCCTAGGGGTCTTTCTGCTTTGGAAGAATGGCAAACTGATGTTACTAAAATGCCAGAATTTGGTCGCTTTAAGTATGTTCATGTTACAATTGATACTTTTTCTCATGCAATGGTTGCTTCAGCATTCACAGGAGAAAAAGCTTGTTATGCTATTCATCATTTTTATCATGCTTTTTCTATTCTAGGTGTTCCGTGTCATGTAAAAACAGATAATGGCCCAGCATATGCTTCACAGAAAATGCAAGCATTCTTTCGTGCTTGGGGCATTGAGAATTCAACAGGCATTCCACATGTCCCCACGGGCCAAGCAATTATTGAAAGAGTTCACAGACTTCTTAAATGTCAGGTTCAAGAACAAAAAGGGGAAATGCAACAGGAGTCACGTCAAGTGAGATTAGATAAAGCTGTTTATGTGTTAAACTTTTTGTGTCAAGGTATGGGTCAAGGATTTAATTACTGGTATGTGGTCTGGTCCAGTGGAACTAATAACCTGGGGGAGGGGTTATGCTTGTGTTTTGACAGATAATGGTCCTTGATGGGTTCCTGCTCGCTGTGTTAAACCTTACCTAGAATGTGCAGGAAAGGACAGGATGGATGGTTCCGCAGCTGAAGCAGAACCTGCGGATGACATGGCTAAGACCATATATCAGTACTTAAAGATGGATGAAGGACAGGAACGATTGTATTAAGAATGGGAATTTTGTTGATGGTTGTGATTGTGGTTTTGTGTGTCCCCTTTCTGCTGGGATTTTTGCAAAGGGCCCTGCAAAAATCCATAGCAGCTGTATTTACAGTTCAAAATCAAAAAGGGGGAATTGTGGAAGGGGCTAACAGCAGGCCTGCTAGCTAAAGGAGCAAGAAGAAGCTGAGAAGTAAGAAAAAGCTGATAAGGAGCTCTCTCCAAGCCTGTACCCAAGGAGACCGAGAGAAGAAAGGTAAGAGAACCTTGCAGCTGGATGAAGCATTTTTAGAAAGTTAGTTGAAGTCACTATAACTTTTCACCAATAGTATTATGTTGACTTATTGTGGCCAATAGTAAAGGTAGAAGAAGCATAAACAATTGGAAAGTGTATAAAAGTCAGTCATCTTCAATAATAAAGAGTTGCCAACTGAGACTGCTTGTGGTCTCTGCTTTATGTCGTGACCGCCTCGACAGCAACATGCTTTGAAGTCTCACTTTTGCAAATGCCAATGCAGAGTGCCATGCCTGGTCAACCAACCATGACTGAAATGATAGAGGCATGCAGTAAGGTGGGCATACCTCAGCACATCGCAGCAACTCAAGCAGGTGTTTGGGGAGAATAGGTTGGGAAACTCCTTCAACCCAGGACAAAAGACTTTCAAGAACTCTCGCAGCGCTTCATCCAACTTTTCAACAAGGCAACTCCACAGAAAATGCGGCATCACCGAGTCGTTGCCCAAGATGCAGAAAAGGGGAACACTATGCAAATCAGTGTTATTCCAAATATGACATAGATGGAAATCTTTTACTGTGAAAAATGCTTCCCAGCAAGTGAAACCACCATGTAAAAATACAAGTATTAGTAATGATTCAACTACCCAAAATTTGTCTGAAGGCAGAACATTTGGGAAACTTCAATCAGATCTTATCTGCAGGGTCATCAGCTGATTTCCCAATGATTGGACATTTGGGGATTGCTAGTAGTGAGCTTGTAACCTGTGTTTTTTTCTGTTTTCTATAGGTAATGCCAATAAATAGTGATTGTTGTTAATATCACATGAATGCTTAAAAAAAGGTTGTCTTAACCCCTTCAAACACTTGCTGCTATTATACTGATTATGTAATGTGAATTCTCTGATTTTTGTGATAAGAATTATTATGAAGGATTCTATTAAGACCTTGAATGATGCCCAGAAATTGATGGGTGTCTTCAGTTGGTTGCGTCCTTACTTGGAACTAACTGACAAACAACTGTCCCCAATGTATGGTACTCTAAAGGGCGACCCTCACCTGAGATCACCTTAGAAATTGACTCCTGAGGCACGACGAGTTCTGGGGGAGGTCTAAAAGGCTGTTTCTGCTTGTCAGGATTATCGAGTAGACCTTTCCATTGATATCACTGTCTTCATTACCAATCCAGGTTTTTATCCTATGGGTATCATTGGCCAATGGAATGACAAATGGACCGGTCCTTTGCACATTTTGGAATGGGACTTCTTGCCCCATCAACCAAAAAAGACAGCACCCACATTATTTGAACTGATCACTCATTTGATAATCAGATGCTGTCGACAGTGTTTGCAATTAATGGCAGCTGATCCTGCAACAATCATTCTTCCTGTAGAACGGGTAGACTTTGAATGGAGCTTTGCTAACAGTGCTCCTTTGCAAAGTGTGCTGCAGAACTTTTCAGGGCAGATTGCCTATCATATGCCCAGTCACACGTTATTACAGTTGGCAAAAACAACCAATTTGTCACTGAGGCCAAAAAGCAGCCAGGTGCCAATGCAAGGACCCACCGTCTTCACTGACAGTTCCAGAAAAAAAGGGGAAAGCCATTGTTACTTGGAAGGATGAATCTGGATGGCAAATGTTGGAGGGCCATGAGTCAGGCTCGGCCCAACTGGTTGAGTTAAAGGCCGTTGGCATGGCATTCCAGAAATTTTCTCAGGTGGGTCTGAACTTGGTCACTTATTCTGCCTGTGTTGCAGACATAACCAAACATTTGGATTGTTCACTCCTGAAGGAAGTCAATAACGCAGTTTTGTTTCAGTTATTGAGAACCTTGTGGAGTGCAATTCAGGCCTGAGTTCATTCGTATTACATCCTGCACATTCAGAGTCACACCAATTTACCAGGTTTCATAACAGAAGGTAATGCCAGGGCCGACAGGTTGGCTAACCCTGCGTGGGTAGGGCCTCAGCCTGACAAGATTGTGCAAGCCAAAGCATCGCATGATTTTTTCCATCAAAGTGCACATACCCTGCAGAAACAATTTCACTTGATGCCAACTGAGGCTGGTGACATTGTCAGTTCTTGTGCTGACTGTCATGGACTTGCTGCACCTTTACCAGCGGGGGTGAACCCCAGAGGCCTAAAGACCTTGCAGCCTTGGCAAACAGATGTTACTCACATTGCTGAATTTGGCCGACTTAAGTATGTGCATGTGTCTATTGACACCTCCTCTGCCATGTGGGCCTCTGCTCACACTGGAGAAAAGGGTCACAACATGATTGCCCATCGGAGGATGGCGATGGCTTTTGCAATCTTGGGAATACCTTCTTCTGTGAAAACTGACAATGGCCCTGCCTATGTCTCACAGAAGACGTGGCCTTATAAATGCTTATGGGGAGTGTCACACAAACTTAGTATCCTGCACTCTCCAATGGGCCAGGCCATTGTTGAATGTGCTCATGGTACCTTAAAGCTTGTTCTGGACAAACAAAAAAGGGGAATGCCTGGGGAAACCCCACACAGTCAATTGGAAAAAGCTCTATATACAATCAATAATCTTACAGTGCCACAGAATTCAGAGAATCCTGTCATTCTAAATAATTTTCTCTTGTTGCACTCTTCAGGTGAGACGCACCTGCCTTGAGCGAAAGTCTGGATATGGGACCTAACCACTAATAAGTGGGAGGGCCCGTACAACCTTATCACTTGGGGCCGCGGGTATGCCTGTGTTTCCACAGATACTGGGGTACGGTGGTTACCTGCGAGGTGTGTACACCCTCACTTGCAACACCAAAAACAGAATGTGGCCTACAGGCAACCTCTGAACGATGATCAAGATGCCGACCATCAATCAGATGGCCCCTTTACAAGTGGGGAATGAACATTCTATCCTTTCCTTGTTTTTGGAAAAGGACTGTTGACACGTTAAGACTGTCAGTTCTTTGAACAAACTAACAATAAGTTCTTACTATATTAGAATTAGTATTGATATTGTATTAGAACAGGTAACTGATTTTAAGATTAATAATGTATTTCTTGTAAGAGGGAATCCCAAGATTTGATCTCTCCTACCATTTCAAAATTGCGTCCAATTGAGGTTCTGATTGATAACTAGCAATTGCTAGAGGAACCTCTGGAGCTGTTTGTTCTCCTTTCTGCAAGAGGCCCCGCAAAGGATTACAAACACTGCCTCCTCCTTTAAACAGAAAGGGGGACCTGTGGATGTGACAGCCTGGTCAGAGAGCAAGAAAACTAGATAAGCTTTCCCAGAATCAGCCTGAGAGACTTTAGGGAGTTGAAGATAAACAATGATAGCTTATTATCATAAACAACCTGCAGGTGTTGTTTTCCTACTCTCTGTTTTCTTGTTTTTCTCAAAGATTGTTTATAAGAAAGGCATCTTGGTAATTAGCCAATCAGGTGAAATGTATTAACTAAATGAACAATCAAATCTACCTGAATCAGAGCAGTCTATAAAAAGGAGCAATTCCAGATATAGGGCAAGTTAGGCCAATCAGCCTTCTGGTAAGTCTGTGTCATTTCTTACTCAATAGTGACAACCCCCATATTTGGATGAGCCCATAGGGTTGAGGGAAAAAGGTAGAGGAATAGTTGGGAAATGCGGATTATACATGGAAGGATTGGGATTTTCTTTTGGGGATTTTGTTTGGGCAAGCTTTGCAGAAAATATTAAGAGAGTTTACTCCACCCTCAGGAGTTAGGTTGTTGCAGTATGTGGATTATTTGCTTTTATGAGGGAAACAGGAAAAGGTGGTTGAGGAGGCTACTGTAAAGCTGCTTAATTTTCTTGCAAAAAAAAAAAAAAAAAGACTTTTTTGGGACACATTCTGACTGGATGGTTACAGTGTATTGATCCAGACAGAATACAAGGGATTTTACAAGTACCATTACCCCAGACAAGGAAAAAAGTTGTGGTGGTTTCTGGGGTTGGTGGGGTGCTGCAGAGCATGGATTGAGGATTTTTCTCCTTGTGGTCAGACCTTTGTGTGACTTTTAAATCGAGGTTAGTCCTGGTGTCATGGTCTGGACCCCAGAAGGAGAGCAAAGTTGTGGAGAATTAGAAGACGGTGGTTGATGCCCCGGTCTTGGCTCTTCCGGACCCAGAGAAGGAATTTGAACTATATGTGGATGTTAAACAGGGTCATACTCAAGGAATTTTGGTGCAAGAGCATGGGGGAACATGGCTGACTGTTGCTTATTTCTAAGCTATTAGACCAGGTGGCTGGAGGCTGGCCCCATGTCTGCAGAATTGTACAGCCACAGCACTGATGGTGGCTGAGGCCCTAGGGCTGAAGGGGGGAGGGTATCTGATAATTAAAGCTTTGTTAACTGAGAGAGCTGGTAGATAACCACTGTTTGGTTATTACAGTGTGAATCTGCTTTGATGGAACAGGAGGATTTAGAATTTGGAAGTGGGGAAGGGTTCAACCCAGCCTCCTGTTTGAATGGCTCTGGAGAAGGGCCAGGAAGAGGAGACCCATGGCTGCATTCAGGTGATAGATCTCCAAACAAGGGCTAGGGAAGATTTACAAGATATGCCCTGGCCTGAGGGAGAAAATGTGTTTATTGATGGATCTTCAAGGGTGATAGAAGGGAAACACTTTACAGGATACTCTATCGGGAATGGAAGGCAATTAAAGGAAGGGAGGAGGTTGCCGCGGACCTGGTCAGCACAGACAGCAGAACTGTGTGCACTTGTGAGAGCCTGCGAATTATACCAGGACAAGACAGTGAATGTTATTACTGATTCCAAGTATGCATATGGGATGATACATGCATTTGGGAGGCAATGGGAAGAAAGAGGTTTATTGGCCTGCAGGGGAAGGAGTTAGCTCATGAGAACTTAATATCTCGTCTGTTGGAGGTGGTGAGCTTGCACAAAAGGGGGGCAGTAGTGCACATTGCAGGGGTGGGCGGGGGGGGGGGGGGAAGGCCGGGTTCTTGGAGGAGAAAGTGGTAGGCCAACTGGCTGATGAAGAAGCTCAGAAAGCTGCATTGTTGTCAGGGATCTCTGGAATCCTCTCTTTGCTCCCAGCGACTGCCCCACTGCCAGAGTGTCATGGTTTGATGCTGGCGCAATGCCAGCGCCCCCATGAAAATATATGCTCCCTGGTGACTGCTGTGAGATGTGACTAGGAATAGAGCAAAGCAGGCTCCAACTTAGGAATAAAGAAGAGAAAACTCTATTAACCTACAACTATATATAAAAAGAAACACACACAGAACTCAGAATGAAAACCTTCCAAAAAACATTCTTCCTCCCCCCACCAAATTTCCAATACATCCACCCCTCAGATCATCAACTCTCAGTCCATCACCACCCTTCAGATAATCAATTCTCAGTTCATCAAGGAGTGAGGAGTCCTTCTTGTACCATAGGCTTCCCCTGGAAACACAGTTGAGACCTCTTGTGTTTCCATGTCACACGTAGCACCACCCAGAGAACATTTGCCATCCTGACATCTTCCTTCCATGCCCAGTGCTCTCACCACTGCACATGGACCAGAGCTGCTTCTAGGGTTCCCCTTTTAAGGATGCTTTGCCCAGTTCCAAAAAAAAGCACAGTCTCTCACTTTTGGGACACCTGTCTCCCCCAAATTCACCCCCTGGCGCCGAGGGGTCTTGAGAACAGAGATCTTCCCTGAAGACGGAGGGCACCAACCACCCTCCTCACCCATCGTCTCTGTTCACACACTCCTTCACATAACTTCACTGCACTCTCTTGGCTCCAAGCCATTGCCTCCCCCTAAATGCAGTGTCTGTGTCACAGGAAAAATGGTTCTGTCCATGGCTATACAAGAAAAGTCCAGCCAAAGGCCACTCCATCACCCTCTCTCACTTAAGATTCTTCTCAACTTCACTCGTGGCCCATTTCCTCTTATCTCTATCTCTTCTCATTCAACTCCAGGAGGATCAGCATTTGTAAGGTTTCCATCATCCAAGAAAAGGGTTAAAAATCTCAGGCACTGCCTGTCCAGAACTCCCATGCTGCCCTGCTGGGCACCTTCTCGCCACCCCCCCCCCTTCTCCTTCTCAGCCAGCCGTGAGATCAAATTTCAAGGTGGCACAAGCACAGGCACCAGCTCTCTCTCTCTCTTCCGGGGGGGGGGGGGGGGGGGGGGGGCGGTGGCTGCCTGATGCCTCTCAGTGCTCCTCCACCCTTCCATCCTGCAGGGGCCTTCACCTCCCTTCTCTGTCCAAGGCTCCCGCCTACCTCACCTGGCCGCGTGGCTTCCCCTCCCCCCACCCAGCCAGCAGCTGGGCAGGGGAGGTCTGACCTCTTTCACGGATGGAACCCAAGAGAGCTTCCCCCTGGGAGTTCCCTGCTTTTAACCCCCTGTGTTCTCAGAGGCGTATCCATGTCCTCAGTGGCCACACAAGGTGCCAATATTCAAATCTGAGCACCTATTGGTTTGACCACAGCATCCCAAAAAAACTCACTTCCTTTTCAAACCAGGACACAGAGAAATGGCCTTTTCCACCAGAGGAACTTGAGATAATTAAGAACAGTGGGGCAGAAGAAAAAGGGGATAATTGTTTTACAAGGGATGGTAAGCAGTGGATGCCAAAAGCTCTGGCCTTGCAATTGTTAAAACAACTTCATGAAGGGAGTCATTGGGGCTCTCGAGGACTGGCAGAAGCCTTCCTCAAAACATATGCTGCTGTGGGTCTTTTTATTCTGGCTAAGCGAGCTATTGAGGGTTGTTTGACTTGTGCTAAAATCAATAACAGATTTTCAAAGAAACTTGCCAGGGGAGGGAGGCCTTGGGCTGTACATCCCTTCCAGAGATGCCAGGTGGATTTTACTGAAATGCCCTGAGTGGCACGATTTAAATATCTTCTGGTAATAGTATGCCAGTTAACAGGGTGGCCAGAAGCATTTCCAGCCATTTCAGCAACTACAGGATCAGTTATTATTTTTGGAACAAATAATTCCAAGATATGGGATTGTGGAAGCAATAGACTCAGATAGGGGAACTCATTTTACAGGAAAAATTCTTCAAGGGGTTATGACTGCTTTAGGGATACAATGGAACCTTCATATCCCCTGGTACCCCCAGGGTTTGGGCTGGGTTGAAAGAATGAATGGAGAAATAAACACCTCCTGAAGCTGGTGATAGAAACTAAGATGCCTGGGTACGGCTCTTGCCACTGGCTTTGGCAAGAATAAGGGCCAGACCCAGGGGAGATATTCAATTATCTCCCTTTGAATTGATGTTTGGAATTCCTTACCCTCGTAATTCTCAGCCTAATGAGGGGGTAGAGATAAGTGATGTATATTTGAAACAACATGTGGCCAGGGTACTCTCTCTAGTGAAATCTCTTCAACAGGAAGCCCAGCTGGCACAGACCCTGCCTTTGGACTTTGCTGTTCACAACATCCAGCCAATAGATTGAGTCCTAGTTAAGGAGTGGAAAGAAGCAGCATGGGTGGCAAAGTGGCGTGGACCTTTCCAAGTGTTACTGATCACAGAAACAGCTGTCAAGACAGCTGAACACGGGTGGACCCATCACACTCAGGTCAAGGTCTCTGAGGCCTTGGAGATTTGGACTTCTCAGCTGGAGAAGGATGGGAAGCCGCAACTGACCCTCCGCAGGGGTGGAACGGAGCAGCAGCCAGTGCGTCGACATCGAGGGAAGCCTTGTGTGCCAACCCACAGACTGTCTGCTGAAATAGTTTGTGCAGGCATCCCTCCTCTTGGATCTCCAGTCATTGGGGGCCAATCCTCGCTATCATTGTTTTCTTTATATTAACCTGTTTCTGTGCCTTCTCTCACCACAGGTGGTGTGGAAGTGAAAATTAGGTCAGGAGATTAGATTACACCATTGGAATGTTTCTCCTAATAATCTTACCTTTATAATATCATTTAGGTTGGGGGCAAAATGGGGAAAATAATTCTTTTAACCTTGGGAGAAGAAGTAGCAAAAACCTTTAACCTTAGCAGTTGTTGGGTTTGCAGAGGGCGAGGAAGATCTGAAAGCTGGCCATGGGTGGTCAGCCCAGTTGAGACTAAATGGTGGGTTAGCACCCTGAGCGAGGTCCATAATGGAATAGGATTTTGGGATGAAGAAGGAAGTCCATGGCGGCTTCATTCTTCTGAAAGAAGTATTTATTGTCTAAATAGAACAGGAAGCATATACGTGGGAAAAAAGCGTTTGTGACTGGAATTTATCTTTGGGTTTAGATTGTTGGACCCCTAGCTGCTTTCCTTATCATTCTTCTGGATATCAAGGCAGATGGAATCAAACACATATTAAGCTCACTAATGGAAGCTGGGTAGGGTGTTCCTTATATAATTACCAAAAGGATTTTGAAGGCTTTAAAGCAGTAGGGAAGGATGTTGGAAAAACATTTCTGTTATTGTGAGCCAGTGAAGGCTTCCTGAAGATAAGGAAAGCCTCATATCTCTCTCAAGGAATGTACCAAGGCTATCACCATGACAACATGAAGAAAGAAAGCAAAATGATATGGACTCTGGTTGGCTCACAGAGTGACATGGCTCCTTTTCACCTATTGAGAGTTTGTTTCTTTTTTATGACCAATGGGCAGTGTATGTGTTTGTCAAGCAAATGCAAATATCTTGTAAAACTATAAAGGCAACAAGTTGCTTTAATAAATAGATCTATACAACCTTCTTATGGAGTCCTGGTGCTTTGCGCTGAGTGGGGCTCTATAGTGACATCTGGTGGCCGCCGCCAAGATTGCAACAGGCCTGTAAAAAAAAAAAAGAAAAAAAAAACAAGAGAGAAAAAAGTTGAAGGGTACCCTAAATGTGTGAAGGCAGCAAGGAGGCTGCGGAGGTCTGGACCTAATTCAGATGTCTGATTCGAGGTGAGTGATTGGGAAAAATAATGGGAAATAATTTATCAAATGAGGAAAAGACTGTTTTGTCCACATGGAAATCTTTATTGAAAAGGAAAAATGTTCAAGCTTCATGATTATGCCCTTCGTAGTGTACTGATATAGTGTAAATCACAGGACTTTGAAGCTGATGCTGATACTGCCTTCAGTGTCCAGGCATGAAAAATGTTGGGAAGAGACTATGGGAAGTGATATCTAAGGGGGATAAGACTGTTATCGATTTGGCTACTACCTGGAGATTGTTGTATGAGGCTTTGAAGGAATGGAAAGCAGAACAAGATAGAAGGGAGGAATTGGAGGAAGAGGAATTGGAGCAAGAAACTGAAGTAGAGGAACAGGAGGAAGTTGGGGCTGAGCCTGTCAATTTCTCTCCCCCTGAGGAGTCTGCTGCAGTTGCTGTGGAGGCTCCCCCAGGGTTTGCTATCGTGAGAATCAAACAGCAGGCTAAGACTGTTCCTCGGTATTTATCTCCAAAAGACTATATTAAACCTGTGTATATTTCGCCTGCTCAGCAGTTAGTTGAACTGAGTACTAAGTCAAAGTACCTTACACCTGCACAGCAATTAGCCAAAACGAAGTTACAGAAGAAGCGGAGTGAAAAATAGTCTGGGTCATTGGCCCTTTTGTATCCCCCTGGGCCATTTGCTCCCCCCTCACCCTCCTGTGGGTCGGCTGCTCCCCCCTCACCCTTCTCTCGGTTGGCTGCTCCTCCCCTGCAAGTCGTCTGCCTCCGCTCCACCCCCCCCACCCCCCCCCCCGTTGAGCCATCTGCCCTCCCTCTCCCTTCTGAACTGTCTGAACAAATGCATTCTTTAACAATGTGTCCTTCTTTGCCTAGTGATAGTTCCAACGATGAACTGCCAGTTATAAGTACATCTAAAAAGATGCAGCAATCTGTTTCTGTTAGATCTTGTAGCAAATCAAGGCCTGCTGTTTCTTGGACTTTACCTCCCTGCCAGGTGGCTGTGACTCCTCGACACCCTTTGCAATTTTGGGAGCATGTGAGAATGAAAGCAGCTGAAGTGGGAGATTGGAAGTTGTTAGAGAAACTAGGTCCACCTAAAAGGATGGAGATGTGTCATGGTTTGACACTGGCACAATGCCAGTGCCCCCATGAGGTTACTCTCTCCCTGGTTTCTGCTGTGAGATGTGACCAGGAATAAGCAAAGCAGGCTCCCACTTAGGAAAGAAAAGAAAACAAAACTTTATTAACTACACTACAACTATATATAAAAAGGAACACACACAAGAAAATGAAAACCTTACAAATACATTTCCTCCTCCCCCCACCAAATTTCCAATACAATACATCTATTCCCCAAATCACCAACTCTTGGTCCAGCACCACCCTTCAGACAATCAATCTTCAGTTCATCAAGAGGAGAGGAGTCCTTCTTGTACCATGGGCTTCCCCTGGAAACACAGTTGAAGCCTCGTGTGTTTCCATGTCACTCGTGGCACCGCCCGAAGTACATCTGCCGTCGTGACCTCTTCCTTTCATGTCCAGTGCTCTCACCACTGAACATGGACCAGAGCTGCTTCTAGGGTTGTCTTTTTAAGGATGCTTTGTCCCAATCCAAAAAGGGCACAGTCTCACCTTTGGGACACCTGTCCCCCCCATATTTTTTCACCCCCTGGGGCCGAGGGGTACCAACACTGAACCCTCTTGGTTCTGAGGCATTGCCTCCCCCTAGATGCAGTCTCTGTATCACAAGGAACATGGTTCTGTCCATGGCTGTACAAAAAGAGTCCAGCAAAAGCCACTCCATCATCTCTTCCCACTAAGATTCTTCTCTACTCTTCCACTATCTCTAGCTTGCCCAGACCTCCCTCACACTTGCACATTTCCTTCTTCCATTTCATCTCTATCTCTCTTCTAGGAAAGGTCAATGTTCTGTAAAGTTTTCATTGTCCAAAAAGGGTTAAAAACTCAGACTCTGCCTTCTCAGGAACTCCCACAGTGGCTGGACACCTTCTCGTTGCATCTCCTCCCCCCCCCTTCTCCTTCTCAGCCGTGCTGCCAGCACATGTTATCAAGTTTCAAGGTAGCATAGTCTCAAGCACAGGCTGTACTCTCTCTTGGGGGGGGGCTGCCTGGTGCCTCCTGGTACTTCTCCCACCCTTCCATCCTCGGGGCCCTCTTCACCTCCTCTCGGTCCAAGCCTCGGCCTACCTCACCCAGCCGGATGGCTCCCCTCCCCCGCCCAGCAGCAGCAGCTGGACGGGGGAGAGATCCGAACTCTTTCCCCACCGGAACCCAAGAGAGCCTCCCAGGGGAGAGCTCTGCTTTTAACCCTGTGTTCTCAGAGGCGGATCCGTGTCCTAATGGCCACAGTAGATGCCAATATTAAAATCTGAATATCCATTGGCCCAACCACAGCATCCCAAAAAACACATTTCCTGTCAAACCACCACAAGATGGATGCTGCTACCTCTGGTGGGCCTGTGGCATTTCCTGTTTTCAAAGCTGCTCCTAATTCGGGACAACAAAATAGCCATCAGGTTTTTGCATGGAAGGTTGTACAGGATCTCTGGGCAAAAGTAGATCAGTATGGTGTTAACTCTTCACAGGTGATGCAAGTGATTTGTATTCTAAATGCTGATGTACTTGCACCTTATGATATTGTTCACCTTGCTACGATTCTGTTTCAGCCAGTGCAGTATGGTGTGTTTCAAGCTATCTGGAGACAAATGGTTGAAAGAGTAGCATTGGACAACATGCAGTTACCTCAGCACAATTTATGTCATGCTGTGGGAGTTGATGCCTTTCTGGGCAATGGGCCGTTCTCTAACCTGGATTTGCAGGCAAGATGGGACCCCATGGTTCTGGCACAGGCCCAGCAGCTGGGTATGAGTGCTTTACTTAAAACGATGGAAATGGCAGCTCCTAAACCGAGGTATATTACCATCCAGCAAGGGGTGAAGGAACCTTTTCTGCCATTTGTGGAGACGGTTGCTGCAGCCCTTGAGAAGCAAGTAGAAGATGATAAGGCAAATTTTATGCAGACAGCACAGGAAAATGTGAATGATGATTGCAGGGGAATTATTGATTCTTTACCGGGAGATCCCTCGCTGTCTGATATTGTAGTTGCTTGCTCAAAGGTTGGTTCAGTTGAGCATAAAATGGCTGCTCTGGCAACAGTCATGAAGTCTTCACGCAGATGTTCTGCTTGCAAAGAATCGAGGCATGTGAAGACACAATGCCCTCAATCTGCTGGACGATGTGTACACTCTAGGGTAATTTGGACCAATAAAGTGCCTTGTTATCATTGTGGTAACTTTGGCTACATTGCTAAATTTTGTAAGGCACGATCTTTTTCAGGTGGTCGACAAGTGCAGGGAAACTGGAAGAAGAACGCGAAAGGGCGCGTGGAGACACAAGTACCCCGACGACAATCATGAGCCCTGCCAGCACTGCAGAGCTCTCCATTTGTGAATGATACACAGGGGCTACGAGAGGCTCTGCAGGGAATGATATACCGACAGCTGATACAGTAACTATTTTGACAAGAGGTATATGTAAAGTGCCTCTTGATGCCCATGGTCCTATAGGCCAAGGTTTGAGTGCTTTTCTAATGGGAAGATCTAGTAGCACTATTCATGGTATTAATGTCCATTTGGGTCTTTTTGATTCTGATTATGTGGGACAAATTCAGGCGATGGTGTCTGTTAGTGAACCTCCTGTTATTGTCCAAAAAGGCACTTGTATTGCTCAACTTGTTCCTTTTATGAGTTCTATTCCAACTGTAGTGGACCGGGGTCATGGTACTAGAAGTTTTGGATCTACAGGACCACTTCAGGTTTTTTGGACTCAAAAGGTAACAGATGCGCGTCCAGAAATACAGTGTTTGGTGACCGCTAAGGGATGTCATCCAGAAACTACAACAATATCAGGTTTACTTGACACAGGAGCAGATGTAACTATAATTTCACAGCTTGTTTGGCCTCCAACATGGCCCCTCACTCAATCAACCTTTGGAGTTTTTGGGCTAGGTGGGTCAACCGTTGGTGATTTATCTGCTATTGCAATTACTGTGATACATCCTGAAGGCCAACAAGCTAACATCAGACCTTATGTTACTAATGCTCCATCTAATTTATGGGGACGTGATTGCTGAACCCAATGGGGTGTTAAAATTACAATGGATTTTTAGTGGGGGCCACTGGGATGCAGGGCCTTAAACATCCAGTTGTATCCTTGACATGGCTGACAGATAAGCCTGTCTGGATTGATCAGTGGCCCCTGCCTACTGAAAAGCTTCTTGCCCTGTGAAGCTTAGTGGCAGAACAATTGCAAGCTGGACATATTGAAAAATCATTTAGCCCATGGAATACTCCTGTGTTTGTAATAAAAAAGAAATCTGGTAAATGGAGACTTTTGCATGATTTGCGGCGGATAAACGCTGTGATGGTCACAATGGGTGCTTTACAATCAGGTCTCCCAACACGTACAATGATTCCACAAGGATCAGAAATAATTATAATTGATCTGAAAGATTGCTTTTTTACAATTCCATTGGCTGATCAGGATAAGGAAAAATTTGCCTTTACTATGTCTTCTTTAAATCATGAGGAACCGGGCCAAAGATATCAGTGGACTGTTTTGCCTCAAGGAATGAGAAATTCTCCAAGTAATTGTCAATGGTTTGTGGCACAGGCTTTATCTAAGGTCCGAGAGCAATTTAGCAATTGTTATTGCTATCATTATATGGATGATATCTTGTTGGCATTTGTAAATAAACAACAGTTATCGGCTCTTGAACAATGCACTGTGACAAATTTAGAGGCCTTTGGTTTGGTTATCGCCCCGGAGTAAGTTCAGAGACAGATGTCTTGGAAATATTTGGGGTTGATAATCACCAATACGCAAATTGTACCTCAACCTGTAAAATTGGACATTGAAATTAAAACTGTTGCTGATGTGCAAAAATTGGTTGGTGCAATAGGTTGGCTTAGGCCATATTTGGGGATAACTAATCATCAACTGCAACCTTTGTATGACCTATTCCACTGATTGATGAATGGAAAAAGATATTTGCCTTTACAAACATACTTTAGGTTTGCTGATAAATGAAATTAGATATTGAAAGATGAAAGAAACAATGGGGAAAACCCCTAAATTCCATAAGAATTAAAAATTAAAAGGGAGGGTTATACATTAGAGGGGAACCTTTGGTATCAGGTGTTTTGGGAAGTCTGTACCTCTCAAGTACCTCAGCCAATGGGGAAAGAGAGAAGGGAAATGAGGCCGGAAAATTAGGATAAAAAGGAGGCTGTGTCCTCCAAAAATTTGAGAGACCCCAGGGGAATGCCCCATAGACTCTCCCTTTATTCGAGTCAAGTAAAAGGACTCCTCTGTCTCCTATTTGGACATAAACCTCTGATGTTTGAAGATTAATTTTCCTGACACGATGATGCAACTGGTACTCAACATCCTCGACGATCCAGAGGGTTGTCGGTCGCAGCCCTCAGGAGTTTCCCAGAAAATATGGATTTCCTCTTGGGGAAATGGAACACCTGACTGTGACTTAAATCCCATGGCCAGCAGCTAGTGGAGATGCTTTCAAAGGAGGTTAAAAGGTAGCCCAACGTTGAGGTGCCATTTGTTGCTACATGGCAGGATGGTAGAAATGCTGCAACCTCCCTCAAAACGTCTTCTTCAGAAGCCATTTGGAGTAAGGCCAGGAGAACCGCCATTTCAAGTCCATGCACACACACACGCCACAGGTAGCTCAGCAGAGGAAAGACAGGAAGGGTCTTTGTATGATGTATTCCAGCGAAGGTTTATTGCATCCACCATGCCAAAGGGATCAGGGACAAAGACACAACCATGTGGTGTACACAGGTGTTTTGGTTTGAATTTATTTTATTGATTCCTTGTTAATGGTTTGTTTTGTTGTACCCTCACGTTCTCCCTGAGTTGTTTTACCCCTAGGTTTTACCCTCCCTCAAAGCTGTCCCTGCCACTTGTTCCAGCTCTTTCCCTGCCTGTCAAGGCAACCCAGCTCCTTTTGTTCCCGAACCTTCCCTGCCACTTTTACATCGAGCCAATCCCTGACTGCAACACCCTTTTGGAATTCCCCTATTCCTCAAAGCCCCATTGGCCCATGAGACCTATCCTCTCCACCCTCCTACCCCAATTGGCCCCAGATACTTGATGTAATCCCCTCACTCCTTCCCTGAGGATTCCCTCTTGGTTAGCTGTTTGTATCCACCCCCTGATTTGTATCTGTACAAAACCCCTTGCACAGGAGTGCCCAGGGCTCTTTGTTTCTGATCCCTTTACTTGGAGTAAACCCTTCCTTGTGGAACCTCAAGACGGAGAGCCTCCTCCTTTCTCTTCTGCCTGGTCTCTGTCATGGCTTGTGTCTGGCACTGTCATGGCTTGTGTCTGGCACCGTAGAGCAAGTGTCTCTAAAGGTTCTGCCTCTGGTAAATCTCCATACTGAGGCAGTTCCCCACTCCTGGCATGGCACCGGACTTCTAAGAGCTAGCCTGGGCTCTGGCAGTCACTTCACAGACTTAAGTATGGGATCAGCAGCCAATGACCTGAGGACACAGGGGCAGTGCAAAGGGCAGGGCAAAGGGCAGCAACCTGTAGGGAGGATGAGGGATGAACAATTGAGGTGGGCAGGGTCAACTGGCCAATGGGGGAAGCAATCTAATTTAGATTGGCAATAGTGCTGCACAGCACCATGGGGGAAGTCCTCTCTTTCAGCCTAGGTGGGGAAAACTCTATGGTAGATCTTTCTAGGGCAAAGCCTGGAAGTTTATTATGTTCCCACAGCTCCTCATAGGACTTTCTAGACCCTTCACCAGCTTTGTTGCTCTTCTCTGGACACTCTCCAGCATTTCAATGTCTGTCTTGTGAGAGACCAAGAACTGGCCACAGGATTTGAGGTGCAGCCTCACCAATGCCAAGTACAGAGAGACAATCACTTCCCTGGTCCTGCTGGCCACACTATTGCTGATACAAGCCAGGATGCCATTGGCTTTCTTAGCCACCTGGGCACCTACTGGCTCGTGTTCAGCCAGCACCCTCAGGTCCTTTTCTCCTGGGCAGCTTTCCAGCCACTCTGCCCCCTTTCTGCAGCACTGCAGGGGATTGGTGTGACCCAAGTTTCCCATTAACCCAGATGCTGCTGACTGATGCTCAAAAGCATCTTGTCATCCCTGTGATGAGTTCTGTCTGAGGATCAACTTGCCCTATTTTTAGGTGAGAGCCAAAAGGTGTATTTTGGACATATCTTTATTCTCAAAGATTCATAGTTGTTTCCATTGAGCACTTGAATGCTCTCTTCCCCAAATATAGAAACCTATATAGGTGCCAATGTAAAGGTGAGGACTCTTGTACACCTGTTCTCTTTTTCTGGAGGTGAGAATCACCCCATGCAGCAACCCTGCATTGCTCACTTGGGCAGCAGAGCAGAGAATTGCACTTTGATTTCCCTTGTTAAATGCTCAGGGATTTTTGGGAGGAAATCTCTCCTCGGCAACAGGGCATTAGTGCCTGGGCTGAGAACTGTCACTGTGGTGCTTGTCTGCCCTTTGGTCTGAGACCGAGGTACTAGTGTAAATAATTGAAGCAACCCCAGATTCTTCTATCACCAGTTCCTCTGGGGCTGAGAAACCAGCCTGTAAAGCCCCGAGTGATGTTTGCCCTCAGCCCACAAGCAATGTGTGCTGCTGTGGTGGGCACAATGTGCTGCCAACACTGGTATGGCATTGGCTGGAGATTTGCGTCTAGTCTGGACAATGGCACTTCAGGAAGGAGATGGAGGAAATAATCCTGGCCCCTCTCTCTATCTTCCATATCCCCATAGTGGTCTGGACAAGAAGAAACAGGATGAGCTTCACAGGGAACACACACATAACAGCTCTCTAACAGGGAGGTGAGCTGAGCCCAGAGACACAATGACCTAGGAGCAAGTGAATTTCCACTTTGGGCAGTTTGAAGGAAAAATATTAAAGAATGGGTTGGGCAAATATGTCTTGGTCTGTTTAGGACAAGCTGATACTGCCTTGGGGCAGGAGGGTAATGAGGTAGACCTCCAGGTGTCCTGCTCTGCTTCAGTACAGCCCAAGGAATAACTGTCTGTGGTTTGAGTTACAAGGGGCTCTGGAGGAGGCTGTAAGCAGTTCACAGGTGAGATGAACAGAGCTCCTACTCCCTACCTAATCTTTTCCATCACAGGAGCATCCATCTGATGTGCCAGGGGTGAGATGGTGTTAAAAGTCCAGCTCAGAGTCACTAAGATCCCTCCTGATGCTTTAGCAGAGCAGAGGAGCAGGGAGGAAGCAGCAGGAGAGGAGATGGTGTCATCTTTTAGCCCAGGCAAGTCCTGTTTCCTAGAGGAAGGAGCAGATATTTTATCCTTTGAGCCACTCAGGAAAGAAATTGGCTAAAGCACTGAAGAATATTGGGTGAGATGATCTTGCCCCAAAACCAGAGTCGCATATTTGGGACCTACCCCATCTTCCCACCTTTTGTCCTCTCTCTCTGCCAGCTCATGGGGCAGTAATCCTTTAATGTGACACCAAGACAGTGTTTACATTTTCAAAGCTTCTGCTGTTGATAAGCAGAGGAGTTAACTCTCAGTTTGTCATCCTTCAGGAACATGGCTTGCAGGAAGGAGGAAAGAGAAGAAAAAAAATCTTAAAAATAGATTATAAGAACAAAGCAGAAAGAAATTGAAGAGAAGTTTTCATCTCTGATTTACATCAAGCACTGGTGACATCTTGAGGTCCAGTTTATAGTGGTAAGTTCTGCTGCCAGGATGGGGTTACTGGCACATGTGGCCTATTACTCTCCCAGTGAGACTTCCCCTTCCTGGAGCCACCTGTTCCTACACCAGACCCAATTTCTTGTTCTCTGAGCCCAAATAACAAACTGATTCCTTCAGGTGGAAAAAAAAAAGGAGATGAAGAGAGAACAACTCTACATTTTGATGCAGAGCACACCTCAAAGAACCCTGCTTGCAGGTGAGCAGTGACCATCTGTGGGAGGCTAGCTAAAGGAGGAGGACAAGGCTTCATCCTTTCATTGAGATATATTGGTGCTGATTAGGAGGAGGAAATGTCAAATAAGTCAAAAAGTTATGTCAGCCATAGGGCAACCTGGTCATGGGGAAGGGGACACCAGGCAGAGCAGCTCAGTCTCCCCTGGTGTGCAGGCAGAAATGCAGGCAGGAACCTCAGAGGGGGCTGCCCAGGCTTCAAAGTGCTCTGTTGCTTTGACAGTTTCTATTCTCTGTGATCATCAGATGTTTTTGTAGGAGAGGGGGGAAAAATTTTGGAGGAAAAAGACCAATATTCTCTCTAAATGCAGACCTGATGGAAAATTTTCAGCTTGCCCTATTGAAAACACCGGGGCTTGCTTTACTTTCTGCCTTGCATGATTGCCTCTTTCATTAACATTTGAGACAGGCAGCAGGCAGGGAGAAGTCCTAAATAGCTCTAAACCTAGCTTCTCCCATCTTTCCCAGCCTTAGGCTGGTTCAGACAAAGCCTTTGCTGGAGGCTGGCTGCAAGGGAAGATGTTTCAATTACCATAGGAGTAGGGGCAGTGCAATCCCCCAAGGGCTCAGCTTCTGCACATTGAATCAATGCAACATTTTCCTCCAATCTTGAGCAAAGCCACGTTTGATCATGGTGTGAGCTGAGATGCTGCATTAACAGATCAGGTCCTTGCTGGCTGGTGTCAACTGGGGAAGGTCACAGCATGGCCCTCCAGGCTGGACACATTATTAGACTCATTAGTAATGGAAAAAGGTCATGTGGAGGGGCAGCTGTAAGTGGGTGCTGGGGTTGGGTCATTTGGGAATGATGGTGGCCATGATGTGAAACTTGGGCATTTGGGAGGTTGTGACCGTGGTCACAAGGGTTTTCAGGATGAAGAAGAGACAAGAATGTTGACTCCATGATCAGAAGGCTTGATTTATTATTTTATGATATATGTTACATTAAGACTATACTAAAAAGAAATAGAAAGGAAAAGGTTTCTTCAGAAGCTAGCTAAGCTAAGAATAGAAAAGAATGAATAACAAAGATCTGTGTCTCAGAAAGAGAGCAAGAGCCAGCTCTGCCATGAGTGGTCAGGAAATTTAAACATTTACAGGAGACCAATCACGGGTCTACCTGTTGCGTTCCACAGCAGCAGATAACCATTGTTTACTTTTGGTTGCTGAAACTGCAGCTTCTCACAAGGAAAAATCCTAAGAAAGGATTTTTCATGAAAGATGTCTGCGACAGGAGGTGGGGATGGAGGTGTGAATGGGGTTGATAAGGTTTGGGGACCAGGGAGCAGTAATGAAGTGTGGGCAGCTGGGACCAAGATATTGGGATTGGGAAGAATAGAGATGAAGCCAAAGATTGATTACTGACCCCTGTCATGGGGCCGAATTGGATGGGCAGAGGTGAAGAGCTTTTTCTCTCCTGGAGAGAGCACTGCTAAGAGCATCATATCTGCAACCCTTCCAGATGTGGTTCAGATGAGATGGTTGGTCAAACACAATGGTGATGGAAGTACTTGCTACCCAGGAAGCCTGGCACCAAAGAGCACAGCTCCCAGACCACATATCCTGCCAGTCAACCTGATCCTGTATTGACAAAACATTATGTCCATCAACCCAAGACAATTTAAGGAGGATGTTAAAGTATCTGAATGCATCCAGGAGAAGGCAACAAAGCTGGTGAAAGGGCTGGAAGGTGCAGTAATCCGTGGTTCTCTGGGCTTTGTATGGGTCCAATCCGGCCAGCTGGAACCCAAGCCCACACAGACCTGCATGGACTGAAGATAAAAGATGAGGAGCACTCTTCCACCACGTGGGACGAGTATCCTGTTTATTGGAACAAGTATCCTGTTTATTGGCTTGTGATGGGACACTGCTGACCTCAGCAACCACCCAGGTGGCAAAAGAGGCTGAACCTTTACCTGCAGTGGGGTTTTATCCCCCAGGGGAAAGGGGGCGGGGAAAGAGGACCATGGCCAATGGGATGCCATTGGGGAGGGGCGAGGGGAGGGGTATCCATGGGGCAGACCACCAGGTGTGTAGAAAGGAGTGCATGGGGAGAAACCATGTGATGACGAAGGGGGAATAATCTACATGACATACCACACTCAGTACAAAATTCCCGTTACCCAGTGCAGAACAACTACTAAATAAACTATTTAGTGCAATACAACAGGAAGGAATGTCCTACAAGGATCTGCTGAGGACTCTGGGTTTGTCTACTTTGGAGAAAAAGAGGCTGAGGGGTGACCTCATGGCTCTCTGCAGCTTCCTGAGGAGGGGAAGTGGAGAGGGAGGTACTGAGCTCTTCTCCCTGGTATACAGCAGGATCTGTGGGAATGGTTCAAAACTGCATCAGAGGAGGTTTAGACTTGACATTCAGAAGCATTTATATGCAGAGAAGGTGGACAAACATTGGAACAGGCTTCCTAGAGAGGTGGTTGATGCTCCATGTCTGTCAGTGTTTGAGGCATTTGGGTATCAAAATGCTTTAACTTTTGGTCAGCCCTGAAGTGGTCCAGCAGTTGGACTAGATGACTGTTGTAGGTCCCTTCCAAATGAACTATTCTATTCTATTCTATGACATAAATAAAAAGAATATGGGTCTGAGCTCCTACCAGAAAAAAACACCCAGTGCAGTACAGCCTGGCTTGCTAAGGAGCTCCTCCAACAAACAGCATTTCAGCCATGTAAGTGTATGTGATCCAGCCCTCCAGCCCCCAGGCTGAGGATGTGAGAGCAAATTAAGCAACTTTCTGTAAATCTGAGCTCACTCCAGGGTGGCAATTTCTAAAGTAAACACTCCTCAGTCCCTCTCTATATAGCAGCATCTCAGGGTCTTTTACCATTTCATCCCTGGACTTCATGTAATCCAATGCCACGGATTTATATTAAGGCGTTAGGTGATTTTCACTTTTATTCACCCCCAGTTTTATTTGGCTGCAAGTCCACAGACAACAGAGATTTCCTTCAAATAACTCTGACATTATGGGGACATTACAATTAGTTTAGAACTCATCACAGACTATTAGTTATTTAAATTAATCCTGTGCAGCAGTGCGACTCAATTGTCAGCGTCCGGCTAGCTCCCAGCACTGCTAGCAGCACGGGGGGGCACTTCTCCCGAGAGCTGGCTTCGGGATGGCGCCTAAGGCAGTGCCCAGCTTGCAGCTGTAGGCACACCTTGTGCAGGACGGAGTCTAGTAAAGGCTGCAACCAGCGGAAAGAAGACGGCAGACTCCAACTGTGGCTTAATCCAGGCTTTAATGAACCCCGGAGGGACCGACAGGAGAAGGGGGGGGGGGGGGGGGGGCTGACAGCAGTTTTTAAGGGGTAGGGAGGTGCCAGGCATTGGGCCAATGGGGGTACAGTGGGGAGTGGGGTCCAAGGGATTGACACGTGGGCAACACCAACAGGAAACATTCTGGGGAGGGGCCCCGGTTCCTCAGCCAACCATCGAACTCCCCTGCTGGAACATTCTAGCAGTAAGGGTGGGGAGTGAGAGTGATTGGCGGGGCACTGGGGAGGGATCAGAAGAAAAAATACAAGGGTTTCCAGGGAAACCAGGGCGGAGTTTAGGGGATACATTGTTGGCTGAGGTGGAGCCAGGAAGACAGACAGCTCCAAAGGCGGGAAGGGAGAACTGGGGCAGAACCATTTTCAGACAGAAGGGGATTGGAACAAACCAACCTAATAACTTAACAAAACACACTGCAACAATCCTGCTAGAACCACATTAATTCTTTATTAAGAAATAGGCATCAGCTTTTCTGTCAGGGCTGTTACATCCTTATTACTTCTCTTGTCCTGGCTGAGATAAGATGTCCAGCTTGCAACTACATTTCCATGCCAGACATTTCTTATACAGCTGTGGGGTCCTTTGTGCTGCCAAGACAGGTGCATGAATTAACATTTCCAGAAGTGAAACCCAGAGTCTTACCATCTGGGGTTGTGCTATGCTATCTGTCCTCCTCCTGAATAATAAACTTTTAAAAAAATAAACATATTAATTTTAAAAATAAATAATACAATAAATAATATCACTTGTTAAAGGCTGAATAAGGAATAGGAGATCACAAGCATGGTCTGAGGTGCTTGCTCACATTCACAGGTTGATGTACCTTGCCAATTCTGCAAACATTTTCCTCCCTTAACCATATCAAAAAATGGAAGTAAAGATTGAAACTGTATTTTCTGCTTGTAGAACCTCACACATCCGTGGAGCCAAGTGAAAACAACACCAGTGGGAGAGAGATAACTGCCAGTTCCTCTCCTGCTTGAAAGGAATGAGAAGGAGGTGTCTTTACATACAAACTGTTGGCCTGATGGTAGATAAGGCCAGATACTGATAGGTGAAAGAAGCAATGGGGCAAACCATAAATTCCATATGAATTCCACTAATTGACACAGACTCTTACTCATTCAAGACTGTGCTAAATCTCTGGATTTAGAGAAAAAGAACAGAGACACAAAGAAAAAAGGGAGGGGGCATACATTAGAAGGGGTCTTAGGCGTTTTTTGGAAGTCTGTACTTCTCAAGTACCTCAGCCAATGGGGAAAGAGAGAGGGAAATGTGGCCGGGAAATTAGGATAAAAAGGAGGCTGCGTCCCCTAAAAATTTTGACAGACCCCAGGGGAAATGCCCCATGGCCTCTTCATTTATTCAAATAAAGTTACAGGACTTCTCTCTCTCCTTTTTGGACATAAACCTCTGGTGTTTATGGATTAATTTTCCTGACACACTGCTGCTTGGGGGTTGCTGCAGGATTTTTAGGGGACCATGGGTCATGCAAGGTCGCTCCTCAAAACCCATCCTTTGTACAAAAGCTGCTCTTTTATTGACCGTGAATGTCTATCAGTGCAGCAGCACGGACTGGCCGTGCCCTACCCATGACCCTCACAGAAAACCACCCTCTCCATCCCACTCATAGCTCTCCACCCAACTTTTCTTCCGCTTTACACGACATGTGGACCTGTCCCGTAAGGGCTGATGCAACGTCAGGAACCACACACCCATGCATTCCACAAACAGTGTGGCGGAGAGCGCTGCCCCTTTAAGTGCGCCCGTAAAGGCGGGGCGGGGCTTGCCGTGCGGCGGGGCGTAGCGTGGTGCGGCGTAGCGCGCCGCGCTGAGGTCAGATGTGAGTGGGCGCCGTCACAAAAGGAAGTGGTGGCGGCGACGGCTGTCAGCGCGGGGCGGGGGGCCTGTCGGGCAGCGCGACGGCGGCGGGGCAGCGGCAGCAGCAGCCTGGGCGGCGGGGGCTGCGCCGCGCCATGGCCCAGCAGCAGATGAGCAGCTCACAGAAAGCGCTGATGCTGGAGCTGAAGTCGCTGCAGGAGGAGCCTGTGGAGGGCTTCCGCATCACCCTGGTCGACGAGTCCGACCTCTACAACTGGGAGGTGGCGATCTTCGGGCCCCCCAACACCCTCTACGAGGGCGGTTACTTCAAGGTACGGCTTTTCCCCGCTCCGCCGGCGGACCGGGCCTCCCGCCGCCGCGGATGTCCCGGCGAGCTGCCGCTGGGGCCTGCACTATTTCCCTCGCTGCCTGCCGGGCCTCTTTGTCGGGTTCGAAGGGGCCGCGGCGGGCTTGCGGTCACTGTCAGGTCCTCCACCCTCCGCGGGAGGGGGCCGGGGCCTACGGAAGGAGGGAAGGCAGGGCTCGGCTCCCGTAGATAGTGCCCTGCGAGCTGGCCTTCCCCGCCCGCTGCCAGCGGCGCGGGGACGATCTGCAGGGCAGGCTGGCTGGGGGCCTGCAGGGCCTCTTCTTTTAGGATGCCCTCTGGGAAGAGGAGGCCGTGTTATAGCTGTCTCTGTTCTGTTATTTCTCAATTTTAACCCCAAAGAAACGCAGGTACCTCATGGCAGAGAGCAAATTCTTCCCTTTCAACCCCAAGTTTGTTCTCTTGGCTCTAGTCTGTGTGTGTTTATTTCAAAGGGGCTTCCGTTGATAGCTTTGTCATGTAGGAGCATCCTGTGTAGGATGACTAACTCAAGATAAAAGCTGTGAGGTTTTGGTTTTTTTTAAAACTCCGTGGACTTTATGACTGTTTTTCATGATTTTTTCCCTCTGGTTTCCTTTTCTTCCTCTCCAAATTTCTAGAAGGCAGCCTTCAAAAGGTTACAGCAACACATAATTGGTGAAGGTAGATAAATTAAAAGCATTTGTCTCTGAGTCTTCCTGTTAATCTAAAAATGCGTTTGTGGTTCTCTTGTAAATACAGTGAGCAAGAAATCTGGCACTGCTGCCCCAGAAAAGGGGGGGAACTTAAATTCTCAAAACAATTGGAGGAGGAATTTAATTATTTTTCTTAAAGGAAGCAATTGAAAAGCCATAGTGCCTGCAGAAGATCTGTTGCATCGGGCAGACCCCTTTCCACTTGATGTCTGTCTGCTTGGTCTCTAGCAAAATAATGTCCCCTTCAGCTCCCTTCTCCCAGGAGTTATTGTTTTAGTAGTGGCTCCTGTGTCTCTCACTTCATGCCCTTTGATTTCTGTCAAACCAAAATAAATTTTGGGATAATTTCTTTGCTTGGCTGGCATGCATCTTGGCCTCTCTGGGTGTCCTGGATTCAACTGGGATGGAGTTAATTTCTTCTTAGTAGCTGTTACAGTGCTGTCTTTTGGATTCAGAATGAGAATGGTGTTAATAAGACACCAGTGTGTTAGGTTTTTTGCAAAGTTGTGTTTATCTTAAGGACTTTTTTTCCTTGTCTTATGCTCTGCCAGTGAAGAGGTTCACAAAAGAAACTGAGAGGGACCACAGCTGGGACAGGTGACCCAAACTGACCAAAGGAATATTCCATACCTTAGAATGGCATGGCCAGTATATAAACTGTGAGGAGTAACCCAGAAGGGTGGCCAATCTGGGTTCAGGAAGGGGGGGTGTCTGGCATCAGTCAGCGGGTGGTGAGCAACTGTATTGTGCATCACTTGTTTTTTCCCGTTTTATTATTGTTCTTATCTTAATTTACCAAAATTACTGTATTTGACTTTCGTTTCAATTATTAAACTGTTCTTATCTCAACCTACAAGTTTTACTTTGATTCTCCTCCCCATTCCACCACAGTGGGATGGGGGGGGGTTTGAGCAAGGGACTGCATGGTGCTTTATTTCCGGATGGGCTTCAACCACAATGCTGGGTCAAGGTTTAAGAGCTTTGTTACACAAACCCAGAATTAACTTGTAGCATGTGGAATAATAGATTTGTGTTCCGTTTGGCTTCATTATTTAGAAGGAAGGGAAGGCTTTGGCACAAGGCTTGCTCTTTGTAATGAGTTGGTGGACATGCTCCTGTAGGTGTGATAGGTATATTCTTAGACTCGCCTCCATTACTACTTATTCTGGAAGTTGCTCTAGTCTTGGGTTGGTAATTGGGCCATTTTTACATCTGAATGGTTTGACAGCCTCTTCCTGCACTTACATTACTCATCCATTTTTTTCCAAAGAAATCACAATGAATCAAAATTTTTTTGCTTGGGAACTATGTGTATGTAATTGTTCTTGGAAAGAAGTTAGAACAATCTATGAAATAATCTGGGAATGTGCATTAACAAGTGTAGACTTTAAGCAAGGTTGCCAGTTGCCTTACATCAGTATTATGAATGTGATATCTCTTTTGGTATTTTATGTCCTTGAAATGTTGTACCTTTTTTGTAAATCCTTCTGACCAGTCCCGTGATGCTTATTTTGAGAGTGGGAGATGAAGGTCTCGTGATGCCTTCACCCCTCCACAGGAGAGGAATTCGCTTCAAGCATCATGGCTGAAGTCTCTCATATGTTGTTTCTGTCTCACCTTCCCTCCATGGGGAGCTGCTCATGGTGGGTTTTGTTTTGGTAGTGTTTGGTCTTTGGTTATTCATCTTAGATTCTGAAAAGTGATTTTTAGACCCTTGTTCTGTCACTAGGGAGAAGGAGTCCTGTGGTCCGGAGAAGTGATGTTGACTTACTTTGTATTGGGCCTTCAGGCAAACTTTTAGATGTGTTAGACTTGGCTTGCTGAATCATTTAGAAATAAAATAAAGTTGGATATTAATCTTCTGGGGTGACTTCTATGATATATTCATAGTATATGCAAGGTGAGCACTAGTTTAGATCAGCATCTGATTTGTTTTTCAGATTTCTTGACTTGAAATATTTAGCTTCATCTTGTTTTGGTTTTTTAGTTTCCTAAGATTAGGTAAGCAGGATTAGAAATATGCAATCTGTAACTTTTTTTAAACTTTGTGGCAATGAGAGTTTGGGAAATTTCTTCCACTTGAGGTGTGGTTTGAGGGTAGGAACTGGAAAGGAAGTACAAAGGCTTCTAGTTAAGCTAAAGTATAAATATTTTGAGAAAAGCCTGTATTTAATGTGACCTTAATAAGGTGTTGGTGCTAGTTGGTTGGGAATACAAATGCTTGATTTGTGCTCATGAAACACTTGAACCTTTTGACAGGTTGTTTTTTCTTTAATAAATATGACTTTTATCTCTGGGTTGTTGAACTAGCTGAATAAACTGAAATGAGGGAAGTGTTCTCTTTGTACCTTTTTGACAAGAGCTACTGTTGTTAAAGGCTGGTTCAACATATCAACAGATTCTGCTTTCAGTTGCTAATCCTGTAACCAGTATTTGATAAATTGAAGCAGAAAACCTGTCCCCCTGAATGTTTGTTTAAATGGTAGATTATCAGTATCTTAGTGCTGTCTACAATAAAGGCTGGGGACTTGTTAAAAAATCAAGCACAGCATCTAAGCATATATTATAAACTAATATAGCATGCTCAGATTTACTGCAGTACTTCATAGTTTAGGACCTCCTAGCTTGATGAAAAGGGCAGCAGTCTTCAGAAGCAACCACTTTGTGGAGAGCAGCTTGTATCAGTGAAGGATAGGAGCAGTCATGAACTGCAAGTCCCCTTCATGCAATCAGCTAAAAGTGTAAATCTGCAGTGAAGGTTGTCACAAGCCTAGATGTTTCTGAATGGCTGTTCTTATCCCTGTTAATCTTTGCCTTATCTAGTGACTTTATGTAGCTATTCATTATGACTGGGAATAATGTTTTGGGCAACCTTTTGCTCAGGTTCCAGATCACCACCCTCAAGGAAGGAGTTCAGTTATTTCATACACTGGTGACCTCCCATTCTTGTGCTGGAAGCCAATATTTCAGAGAAGGTGCAAGTGAGAAATTATATAAATGGAAACTTCATTATTAGATGTGTAGTGCTGCCCAGAAGCACAGTTTGACCAAGTTTGCTGTGTCAAGGAAACAAGAAGAATGAACTGCACTGTTTGGTAGTTCTTAGGACAATTTATTTCATAAGGTATTTTTGCTATATGAAGGAGCAAATCTTGAAATAAATGGGGGAGGGAAGAACCTAAGCATTATGCTTAGTTTTTTCAAGTAATTCGGGGGCTAAATACTTGTTAAAGCATTGCTTTCCCTGCTTTTTGTAACTTGTTAACTGTGTGCTGCCTAGAGTTCTGTATTGTTGGATCTCAAGTTTCTTCCAAGTGATTTGTTTTGATTGCATAGCAACTTGCAATATGTGAGAATAATTTTTTTTCAGAGCAGTGAATTAATATGGAACTTACAGATAACTGATGGCAAGTATGAGCACCATGCTTAAAAGTTTTGGTCTTATAAGAGTCTTTCTAGAGAGCTTAAAATTAAGCAAATAGAAGTTGTAACTAGTAGAACACAACTCCACAAAAATATTTCTTGGTGCCAAAGAACAAATGTGTGGTACTCTGAGCATAAAAGCTGCCTTCTGCAGGCCTCTGCATTGCAAGGTGCTACAAAGCTTCTCTCTCAGTGTAATTAAGCTTCTATTTTTGTTTTCTTTAGGTATTGTTGATGTTAGTAAGCAACCCACCTATCTGTAGGATAGGATCACCTATTGTTGGCTATCTCCAAAGTGAAAGAGATATGAAGCTGTCTGTAGGCAGGAAGGTAAGAAACATCTGATGTTGGTTCATGGATCATAAGCATACTTTATGATCTTTAACTCTGAGGCCTGGGGAATACCTGACTGACCCTCACTCTGCTGTTGCATGTAGGTTTTTGGATGGTTGGGTCTGTGGGACCCACAGAACCTCCCAGACTGTAGACTCTTTTGGACATCTGCCTGGCTTCAGGAGGCAACAGGCAATATAATGATGGTAGCCAGCCTCCAGCCCTTCCCCTAGGACTCCTCTGATCCAAGTAGGGATATTGTATATGCTAAGAAGCACAGAGGTTTCCACTTCTGATACTGCCTGAGAATAGAAGATTGTGTACACTTAGGTCCTGTTGTATGGCAAGAGGAGACCCTGCCTCTGCCATGAGGATAAAAATAGAAAGCTTTCCATTTGGAAAGATTGAGCACTGTCAGTTTGCATAATTCATTGTTTGGCTCTATTTCCATGAGTCTGCACAGAGTGATCCTTCGATAAGGTAAAATAAAACATGACTTTTTCTTGGATAGCAATGTGAAGAATTCTGCCTCTTGAGATTTCTTGCAAGTCTGTTCAAGAGATAATAACTAAAAGCATGTGCATAGCTTTAGATTTGGTTTATATTATGGAAATTAATGGAAGCTTTTGACTCTGTAGTGTTAGAAGGGTGTTTTTAATATTTTGTTTGCCTGGTAAATCTTTGAGATCTCTGCTATTGCAGTGATGTTCTACCAGTGTCTGAGTGTGGGACCACATCTGTAACTTCTCAAAAGCTCAAACATGTTTTTACCTTGCTGTTTCTGAAGTCATGTTTACACTGTCATTTTACATAGTGATATAGTCACACTGTTTTCTTTTTAATAACACTTTAGTTGTGTTCCATGATGCTCATTTTACATCTAGAGGGTAGGAAATGCCAGAAAAAAATGCTTGCAGAACTTTATTCTGTTCTTTGACATCCAGCTTGGCTGTGTAGTTTATGGCCATCATCAGACAGTCATAGTAATGTGTAGTATAGGCTTAAGAGCCGAGATATTATCTTGAACTGAAGTGTATCTGAGTTAGTTGGAAACATAGCAGTTACAGATGAACTGCAGTGTGGCTGGACTAGAGATCATGTGACTCATAATATAGCATGTCCTCTTATAATTTGGGCTGTGTGTCATCAGATATGTGCATATACATGCATGTACACAAAATTAGCTTCCTATTTCCAGAATGCTACTTCATTTTTTAAAACTTTAGTGTTTTATCTAGCAATTTGAGTTAGAAGAATTGCAATTACTAAGCTGTTGTGGTAGTGACTGAATGTCTCATCTCACCAGATCAGTTTAATAGTAATTTGGCACTGTGTACCTTCCCCCGAAGCACTAGTAGCCAAGATGAGCCAAATTGATTGCCTATCCACATTTTCTGAAATATTTAAAATGTGTAAATATCTGCCCTAAGTGTACTACAAATAGGAGATAAATGATAAAGCTACCGAATTGGGATACATGTATGATATTTTGGAATCTTGCTTGACTTGAAAAAATGTGACTTTCAGACTTTCTGGATGTTTAGGATTTTTTAATTGAGGCCATCACATGGAAAACAAGGGGAATGTAAAAGGGCTGTCTTAAGTGGGCAACACTTTCAGATACTGTAGTATTTGTTAATCCCAGAGAAGGCTGCCTGGCAAGCAGGCTGTGTCTTATTCCTTAAGGTTTTAGTACTAAAACATGACATGATGAATTTCCATTAGGCTGTTTTGTTTTCTTAAGATGATACAAGTAATTGAGAAATTTGGGTAAAGGGCTTTTGCTTGGGAGAAGAAACTTAAGTTGATAGCAGTAGGGACATGTTTGCAATAGCTATGTGACTCTTCCCCAAGTTAAGATATGCCTTAAATACTTTAACTATGATACATATGTTTTCATATTCATTGTAGCAAAATATTTGTAAGTGTTAAGATGCAAAACTCTTTGCCAGAGTATTGGAACAGTGTAAGGACCAATGTTTAGTCAATTGTGCCACTTGGGTCAATTCTTGTGTGATAAACATTGTGCAAAAATGCTTGGTTTTAAATTAATCTTTAGGCATCTCTACAGCTAGAAATCTTTTGCTGTCAGACCTAGGCAAAGGCTAGCACCCTCTTTGGCCTTGTCAAAACAAAAGCCATGCAATGGAGTAGCTTTGACTTAAAATGCATTCTGTGAATATGCATTTGGTCTTGCATAAAGTCTGCTTGTGTAACCCTCTAATTCATGGGTATAAGCTACACTGGTGTGCAAATGTTTGCTGATCTTGGCTAGAATAACTATCTGTGAAAGCACTCACCTTTATTAAAAGAATGGGCATGTCAGAATATATTGACGAAAACTGATTTTCATTTCTGTGCTCCCAATTACTTCTCTTGCAGAATATTAACTCTGCCAATACTTGTGCCACCATAGCTGAATGCCTTTCAGTGGTGTGTTAAGCTTGATAGGTTAAGGCTTCTTTTATACCTTCTCCAGTGTCTTGTAGCTATTATCTAAATCCCTTCTAATTTGTAATTAATGTGGTAACAAAATGCCCATACACAAATGTTTGATGAAGGCTTTGTCAGTTCTTAATGATATAGCTACTTCAGTGAGATCTCTGCCTTATCTCTCATGGGGTTTGTTTGGGATTTTTGTGACCATATGTTATTCAAAATGGTAAGCAGAAAAGGCATTGAAGCTCAACTTTTGTTAAAAACTTAGATTTATACAACAGAAAAAACATTACCATCATCTATTGAATTTGAATAGTAATCGTCAAATGGCTGTCTCTTGAGGCAACTAGTCATGTTAACAAGTCCTCTGTAGAGAATTATCTGTCACTTTTTTGAAAGACCAGTTCTTGTCATTTAGGAATGGTATTCCCCAATTTATTATTCCCACTGAAACATCTCAGACCATGTGCTGCTTGTTCCCTCCTCCTGTGGTGGGATGGAGAGGAGAATTGGAGGCACAAAAAGATCACAGGTTGTGAAATGAACTATTTACTAGAAACAGTAATAAAATAAGAAAATTAACAGTAACAACAGCAATAGTAATAGAGAGAAAAATGCCACTGCCCTCCATCCCTCCCATACATGGTGTGAGGTGGTATCTAATAACCTCAGGGTCTGGCTATGCCCCTCCTGGCTGCTGCGAAAATTAACCTTGTCCTGGCTGGAACTAGGACGTTATCTGCTCCTTATTCTATATCATCTATGTCATGTCCAGATCCTGCAACTTCTAAATATATATATTTCTATATGTATATATACACACACAAGCATGGGTATCATTCCCTGAGACAATGGCTGTCCTTCCAAGATGTCTGTTCAGTTCATTTAGTCCATGAATGTGGGTTCTATCTGTCCTAGATGTCTTCCAGGGAAGGAGGGCTGGTGTGCTATCAGCTGGTTGCTGCATCAGGAGCTCATGACTTGTGTATCTGGAGCAGTCCATTCGAGTTATGACATACAGTGGCAGTGTCATTCAGCAACCAGTATTATACAATTCAACGTAACAGGCTGTTGTCACCCAAAAATCAAATCCCATTGAGGTACATACACATCGTGTTTCCCCATCCCTCTGCATTACCCACAAGTGAACTCGAGTCCTTGAGCAAAAACAATCCCATGAATGGGTTTGCCTTTCCTTGAGGCAGGACTAATCCAAACTCTTCCCTAACACATTCCTCATAGGCACGTGGATGTTCTGATTGGGCAGGGCCAGCTTGATTGATAGACCCTCTTGTGTTAATTAATCAGGTGGCCTTTGCTAAACGTAGATCCCAGTGTTTGAAGGTCCCACCACCTATTGCTTTCAATATGGTTTTTACCAGTCCATTGTACTGTTCCATCTTGCTATTTTACTCCTAAAAACTGAATTTCCTGGGCAGATCCCTTGACCCAACTTGGCTTTATGGCAAAACTGGCCTTCAGAAAGGTTATGGATTATCTTCTCCTCTTTCTCAAAAACATCTTCTGCTGTGTTGCCCCATATGATGATGTCATCAATGTATTACAAGTGATCACTACCTGTTCTTTGATCCTCTGAGAGTTCAGGCGAGGTATTCAGCTGCCTAATTTCCTCTTGTCTCCACAGCAGCTATCCCAAAAGCCCAACAATGCCCTTTTAGGCCCTTAAAATACCCTCTCCTGATGTAATCTATGCCAAGGATGGGGTGTTGTCCTGGGCTGACTTTATGATGCTGAATTGTATCCCCGTTCATCTGTTTAGCACAGAAATAAGTTTTTGTCCTGGTTCAGGGCAAATTTGGGAGAGAATCCCCAAAGGGGTTCCTCTAGAAAAGCAAATTCAATTGGCCCCTCCCCCCAACCGGTTTGGGAGAAAATACCTCCTTGGAGAAAAGTGGAAAAAAGCCTGTTTATTAAACAATAAAACCTCTTGCTACTCCAAAAGAGATGACAAACTCAGAAAAGTCCCCTCCCTGGGTTGCAGCTTGGCTCACTCAGTCTCTTATCAGTCCCTCCAGTGCTGGAAATGCTGTGGCCCAGGCCTGGCCTGGCGGGCCACAGGTGTGAGCTGCCGGTGCTCTTCTGGGTGTTCAGTCCAGAGCAGGTTTAAACAGGTCCAAAGAAAAGGGAAAAAAACCCCATGGTCCAGGGAACTTCTTTGCCTCAGCTAGCTAAAACTAAAACAAAGGAGACCTCTATCTTGCTGTCTATCCATCCACAGACAACAACAGTCCAGGAGCAGGAATGTGGAGAATTGAGTGCAGTGTCTGGAAACAAACTGCACGCTTCTTCTCTCCCCCCTTCACTCTCTGGAACAAGTCTTAAAGGTGCAAAACTTACTATTCAGCATAAACAGAACAGATGATTGGGGATAAAAAGCATCATACATTCAACCCAGGACACCTTTAAAACTAGATCTGAGAGTGAAGGAGGGGAGAAGGAGACGTGGTAGAATGTCTGAGGTGGCTGTATTCAAAAACATAGAGATAAGAGCTTGAGTTTTCCTCCTACCCACAGACAGTGTTGTCTGCAGCCCGGACAGTGGGAGAGAGCGCTCCTTTGCTTTTAGTTAGATTTTAGCTAGCTGAGGCAGAGAAGTTCCCCAGACTGTGGCTTTCCTTTTTCTTGGAACTGATCAGCCCTGCTCTGGACTGAAAACCCAGAAAGAAACAGGGAGTTTATAGTAGAGGATATGTATTGTATTTGAATATGTGTATAGAGGCTTTGCCCCAGAGGTCCTGGTTGCCCTTGACGGGCTGCAGCTGCGATGTCCTTAATTGGGCAGCAGCTGTAACCGATGAAGATGACCGGGATAAAAGGGGGCAGGATAGCCAGTCAGGGAGAGCCTTGGAGGAGCCCTGACCTGAGAGAGAACAGTGTGCAGCAGAAGGAGTCAGTGAAGATCTGCAGCTGTGAGAATACATCAGAGAGGTATGGACTTTAGAAATCTAATAACAACAATATGGGACTCTAGAAATAATAGAAGAACAACAAGTGGTGACCCCGACGTGATAGTTAGCACAACATAAGACAGCCAAGAGCTGTGGCGGCCAAGAGCTGCGACAAGATAAGACAGCCGAGAGCTGTGGCAGCCAAGAGCTGCGACAGAACAGCCAAGAGCTGTGGTGGTTGCTAGCAGAAGATAAGACAGCCGAGAGCTGTGGTGGCTGAGAGCTGCGACAGAACATAGCCTTGGGGTCAGGGAGCTGTGAAAGAGTATGGCCTTTGAGCAAGGAGCTATGTGTGTTGAACATGGCCTCTGAGTCATGGAGAAATGTGAGTGTTGTACATGGCCTGTGAGTCATGAGAAAATGTATTGTATTTAAACATCTGTATAACTGTTAACTTAAGTAAAAGCAAAGGGGGAAATATAGTAGAGGATATGTATTGTATTTGAATATGTGTATAGAGGCTTTGCCCCAGAGGTCCTGGTTGCCCTTGACGGGCTGCAGCTGCCATGTCCTTAATTGGGCAGCAGCTGTAACCGATGAAGATGACTGGGATAAAAGGGGGCAGGATAGCCAGTCAGGGAGAGCCTTGGAGGAGCCCTGACCTGAGAGAGAACAGCGTGCAGCAGGAGTCAGTGAAGATCTGCAGCCATGAGAATACATCAGAGAGGTATGGACTTTAGAAATCTAATAACAATATGGGACTCTAGAAATAATAGAAGAACAACAGGAGTTGGCACCTGTGGCCCACTGGGGTCCAGGATGTGGCATTTTTCAGCACAGGAGGGACTGATAAGAGACTAAGCGAGCTGAGCTACACCCCACAAAAAGGACTTTCTGAATTTGTCACCTCTTCAGAACAGTGAGAAGTTGTATTGATTAATATTATTCATTTTTTATGCTTGTGAATACTTTGATTGTTAAATAAACAGGTTTTTTCCACTTTTCTCCAAGGAAAT
Organism: Agelaius phoeniceus; assembly: GCF_051311805.1. Lineage (NCBI taxonomy): Eukaryota > Metazoa > Chordata > Aves > Passeriformes > Icteridae > Agelaius > Agelaius phoeniceus. The sequence continues at coordinate 6,627,013 of NC_135301.1, read as the reverse complement.
CTTCTCCTGAACCAGTTAGGGGGAGGGGCCACTTGAATCTGCTTTCTAGAGGGACCCCTTTGGAAGTTTCCTCCCAAATTTACCCTAAACCAGGACAGGTGTTTTTGCCCTTTATTCTCAGCCAGGCTCGATTCAGCTTCCAGTACAGTCAGCTGTTGGGATCCCCCTGACACTCCAGAAATAGAGATGGATTTTGCCCCACTATATCTTGATGGCATCAGGGTACATTGTGCACTGGTGTAAACTAAAGCCTTATACTCCTGTGGGTCTGATGTGCCAGGCCATCAGATCCACACAGTCTCATAGATCTGACTGTCCCTTTCCTACACCTGGCTGGCCCCTCTAGTTCTGGTCATGGTACTTGTTGCTCACTTGTTGTAAATGTGATGAACTGCAGGTCCCTTCAAGAGGATTTGAAGTAACATCAGCACCTTCCATTCTGTCTGAGGACCTGCCCACTGGAAACTGGAGCAGCATTTATCCTTGAAGAATTTCCCATGGTGGTTGTTCTTCCTCTCAACTCACATACCCATGGCTCCTAGGGCAGAGGTGGGTTTTCCATCCTACTTCCTCATGTCCTCTCCATGGTCATGCAGGTAAAAGCACAGGTTACCTACCTCATGGTGTGTTCCCTCTCTCTCTTGAGCAGGGGCGTGCTTGCTCTTAATAGCAGAGACTCTGGCCTGTACTGGCAGGGCACAGGACAGTTCCTCTTTAAATTGCTGGAGGTCCTTGGACAGTCTTTCTGTGGCTGAGATGCAGGCCCACAGGGAGGAAGAGAGACTTTCCTCATATTACCAGTTGAGCAACCAAATTATCCACTCTTTGTTCTCCTTCTTTCCATGACATCACTGCCAATGAGCTGGTGTACGACGATGGTGTGCTCCATAGGAACTTCTGCCACATGGGTTGCGTGCCCTAGGATTCATCTGGATCTCTAGGGGACTGCTTGTTACTTGAATCCTTATAGAGTACCTCCAGTGCAGCTAATTCTCTCAGGTACTGGATACCTTGCTCCATGGTGTTCCACTTATCTCAGTGCACTGATAGATCATTCATGAAAAGATACCTTTCCCTCATGCTTGATAGGAGTCATCTCCAGAGGCTGAGTTTGTCTTTATCCCAATCCCTTGGTCAATGCCCACATCCCAGGACAGGGATCCCAGCTGCATGGCTTCACTACCATCTAGTTCCATATCTTGGGTCATGATATCCCAGCACTGGAACAGTCAGGTCACCATGGGCTCACTCTACTGGTGGCTGAAATCATATCTCACAGCTCACCCAGGGATAGGGATCAAATTACTATCTCTGCCCATGCCTTTTACTCTTGTTGTGAGGACCCTACTTCCTCTTCATCCTTCACTAAGTGACCTGATTTGGTCTTGGATTTTTTCTTCTGTATAGAGGTGGCTGCTACCAGCATGGGTTGTTCCTCTGGTTCAGCTGCAGTTTGAGTGGCCACAGTGCCAGTTGCTCTGCTTTTCTCCTCCTCCCCTTGAGGATGCTGTCGAGTAATGAACAGTGTCTAGTAAATAGCAGGCAGAGCCTAGCAAATGCCATAATTTTGCGCCTCTTTGGAATGGCCCGCAGCATTTTTCCTTCGCGTATTTTATCACTCTAACAGGGCCCTGTGGTTGTTCTGGGGTGAACATCCAAACCATTGGAGGAGAGAAGTCCTCCGAATAGTGGCCTGTTTTCTGCCACATTCCATGCCACTCATTGCTGTCCCACCCTCGTGGCAAAGATCTCTGAATGGCCTTCCTAAAATTCTCTTTCATCACTCTAAATATGGTGTGGCTGGTGATGCCTTGGAGTGGCTGCCTGAAGACAGAGGGACTCATGTCTGCTGGGTAAAGAACCTACCTAGAACAGAGGCTTGACAGGATTAAGAGAATAAGAATAGGTATTTATTAAAGGCCTTCAGAAGGTACACCTTGGGCAGTCAAACCACTGAGAGGCACTACACCCAAGATGGACGACAGTCACAAGTTTTTCAGACAGATATAAGTTTGGTCCATTTACATATCAGGGGTTAATCCTCCAATTACAGCTTCAGGTAATGAAGTAATATTCCCCCAGTTTGCTTCCCCAGAATTCACTTATGTTTATACTTTCCAGGGCCTGAGGCAGTTGGGTGTCCTTGGATCTCAGGCCTGGAGGGATTGTTTTGTCTCACCAAAATGTGAAGACAGTTAACTAACACTTTATATTGAGTTTAAAGTTATGCACTAATGCAGTACAGGATTTGAAAAATATAAAGGCTAAAATCTTAAGGCATCACTGGTACTGAGTAGACATAGCAATATAAACATGCTTTCCTTAACATCCAAAAGAAGTTAAAATATCTCAAATTTGTTGTAACAAACCTGAAGGAGAAAAGGGGGTAAAAACTGGGGGAAGCCATCCTCCCCTGTATCCCTACAGACTGGGTACCATTATTAATGAATTCCCATAGGTAGCACCCAAAGCTGGGGCAGGTGAGCAACACTAAATATATATCCCAAAATTATCCTCAATGCCCTTGATGTATGTCCTTAACTGATATCCCACAGTGATGCCTAAGTTTTTAGCTTTTATATTTTTTTAGCTTCTATTCTGCTTTAGTGTGTAAGTCTAGGCTTCATATTAGGGGATAGTAAGGTAGACAATTCCTTCTCTAGCTGGGGACCCAAGGACAGCTGATCCAGATCTCAGGCCCAAGAGCATAAACAATGGTGGACCAAAGAGAGAAAACAAGAAGGATGGGACTTCATGGGCTAAAGCTGTAATTGGATAATTAGCTCCAATATGCTAATGGACCAAAACTTATAAAAGTGTGTGAAAAACACGTTCACTCTCCTGTGAAAATTTAAACAGTTTAATAAAGGACAATAGGAGACAAAGACAGTAAAGCAAAGACTATGGCCAGGTGTGTCTTGGCACTCAGCCAAGAGCACACAGTCACCCTCAGGGATACCCTGTAAATACCTTTTCCATTACATCAGCCTGTTGCATATTCATAGACCCTTATGCATATCCATAAACTAGTTTACATATTCCAGGAACTATTTTACATGGCCCCTCCTTGGGTCTGCCTTTTTAGAACATGTGTGTTTCTTGGCTGTGGTTTTGGCTCCTTCTCCTTATCACTTCCAGTTTGGGCCTTGGTACATACTTTCTTCAGTGCTGATAGTTGGCATATCAATAGCAGGGTCCTCATTACATATTCATTGGATGTTATCCTGACCAGACAGTTCAGTCATAACTATCAGCTACCACTACTACTATGTCTAAGTTTTTGTTAATAGCAGAAATAAAAGCAAAGTTATTTTAACATTATACATATAACATTCATTCTAATATTTGCAAAAAGCCAACAACATAATATGTATTTATAACAAGTGTGAGACCCCATGACCTGTTGGCCATTTTGGTTTGAGCTGCCCAGCGTGGATCTATCTGAGACCTCTTAATAAATACCTACTTTACTCTTTAGCTCTGTCTAGTCTGTTCTAGGTCAGCCTTCACAAGACATCAACAGTACAGCAACAAAGCAATCCTGATCCCTCTCCCTGCTCTGAAAAGCATCATGAGGTGCACATAGTGCATATATGGGATTATATACAGGGTTAGGTACCACAACCATGTGAACAGAGGAAGCAACATTATAACCAGTGGCTCCATACCTATTACAAATTCTTAGATCAAATTTGTTTCCAACCTGCTCTCAGCAGATTGTTATCTCAACACTTTGTGCCCCACACTGGGTGCCAAATAAGGCTGTCAAGGTTTAGGAATGGTATTCCCCAATTTAGTGTTCCCACTTGTCTTGGTTTGAAAGACAGGTGTCTACTAAGGAAGGCAGGAGCCTCCCTTGGAATGGAAAATATAACCCACTTCCCTCCCAGTTGTTATAATTTTTGAAATCAAGGGGCTTTCAGACAAAAATATGGGAAAAGGAATAACAGTATTTACTAGTATATATAACATGCCATCAAACAACAACAGTGGCAGCAACAACACGCAAAACCAGAAACCCAGTAGCAGCCTTCTCTCAGCTGTCACTTTCCCCTTTGGTATAGTTATGGTCACAGCTGGCCAGGGTGCTGTTGGCTCCCAGTCAGGAAGGGCAGGTGTGATGATTCCCCCATGGCTGAAGGAGGTGCTGTTGTATTGGTTTTGGCTGTCTCCCTCAACGCGGTAATGGCAGACATGGCCGGCAGAAACGGATGGAGAAAAGGCTTCCTTTACGAACTCACAGGGAGAGCCAATCCTTGTGCCCCCTTTGGATAGCAAAAAGAGCTGTAGCAGGAACCTCGGAGTAGTAATCTCAGAAGGCAGAGATGAGCAAAGTCCTGGAGTGGTAGGTGAGATGTATCAGAAACCCGGTAGCTGTAGCTGAAACCATGGGGCATCCCGTCAGGGCAGGAGGTGTGAGTTACAGTGTAGCAAAGAAACTTTGGAGTAGTGGCAAAAACCAGCAGGGGCAGGGGCAGCCCAACTCCCAAGCAGGGCAAGGGAAAGGCTCCCTGGGAGGGGAAAGGGGTCAGGAACCTGGGGTTTTCCCTTAAGGCACCAGAGCAGATGGTGAAGGGTCCTTTGTTTGGTGAGGTAGGGTGTTAATAAGGTCCCAGTGCAGTGGCCACTCTTACGTGCGGAGCTCCACTCACGGTAGGAGAAGGCAGCAGAAGACAGAACCCTGCAGTGGTGGTGAATTCTTTCCACAGCGACTGCAGCCTCCTTCTCCAAATGCTGAGAATGCAAGGGCTTGCAGTTGCCCCAGCCCCTTCTTTTTCCAGCCCAATTCTTGCAGTATCTCTACCCTTCCCAGAGAAACCCCCAGGTAAAAAGAGGGAGTAGCCAGCTGGACCCCTCCCCCAACCTGTGGCCACTTCTTTTGTTTTTGTTCTTTTGTCTCTCTTAAATATCCCATTGTTATTGTCTCCTAGCAACACATATGGGGGAAAATTCTTTGCAAGAAAGAAACAGAAGAAAGAATCTTAAACCCCAACACTATTGAAATCCCCCAGACCACGAATGGCTCTCTCACTTTCCCCCTCCCCGAGGCAGGATGGGGAGGAGAATTGGAGACACCATGAAAGGGTAAAGATCGTGGGTTGAGATACTAACAATTTATTAGAAATAGCAATGAAATAAGAAAATTGTTGTTGTTCTATTTCTAGAGTCCCATACTGTTGTTGTCAGATTTCTAAAGTCCATACCTCCTCAGTGTATTCTTACGGCTGCAGATCTTCACAGCACAGACTCCTTCTTCTGCATCTTGTTCTTTCTCAGTTCAGGGCTCCTTCAAGGCTCTCCCTGACTGGCTAACCCACCCCCTTTTATCCCAGTTATCTTCATTGGTCACAGCTGCAGCCCATCAAGGACAACCAGGACCTCCCGGGGCAAAGCCTCTATACAGATATTCAAGTACAATACATTTCCTCTACTATATTTCCCCCTTTTCTTTTACTTACTGTGGTGGTTTGACAGGAAATGTGTTTTTTGGGATGCTGTGTTTTTGGCCAATGGATATTCAGGCTTTAATATTGGCATTTAACCTGGCCATTGGGACATGGACACGCCTCTGAGAACACGGGGTTAAAAGCAGAGCTCTCCCCTGGGAGGGCCCTCTTGGGTTTGCGCCGGGAAAGAGTTCGGGTCTCTCCCCCGGCCCAGCTGCTGGCTGGGCAGGGGGAGGGGAAAGCCATGTGGCCGAGAGAGGTAGGCCTGAGCCCCGGGGTGGAAGGGTGGAAGAGAGAGAAAGAGAGAGAGAGACACCGGGAGCCATCGGGCAGCCCCCCCTGAGAGACAGAGAGAGAGAGAGAAAGAGCCGCTGCCTGAGACTGTAACCTTGAAGCTTGATAAACATGGGCCTGTGCCGGCAGCACGGCTGGGACGGAGAAGAGGGGGGGGTTCAGCCGGCCGCTTGTAGGAGCTTTTAACCCCTTTTTGGAAAATGAGAACTTTACAGAACATTGACCTTTCCTAGAAGATAGAGTGGAAGATGAAAAAGGAAATGGGCAAGTGTGAGAGAGGTCTGGGCAAGTGAGAGATGTTGGAAGAATAGAGAAGAATCCTAGTGGGAAGAGATGATGGAGTAGCTTTTGCTGGACTCTTTTTGTATAGCCATGGACAGAACCATGTTCCTTGTGATACAGAGACTGCATTCTAGGGGGAGGCAATGGCCTCAGAGCCAAGAGGGTTCAGTGTTGATGCCCCTCGGCCCCAGGGGGTGAAAAAATATGGGGGGGACAGGTGTCCCAAAGGAGAGATTGTGGGGACAGGTGTCCCAAAGGAGAGACTGTGCCTTTTTTTGGATCGGGACAGAGCATCCTTAAAAGACAACCCTAGAAGCAGTTCTGGTCCGTGTTCAGTGGTGAGAGCACTGGACATGAAAAGGAAGAAGTCACGACGGCAGATGTACTCTGGGCGGTGCCACGAGTGACACAGAAACACACGAGGCTTCGACTGTGTTTCCAGGGGAAGCCCATGGCACAAGAAGGACTCCTCTCCTCTTGATGAACTGAGGATTGATTGTCTAAAAGGTGCTGCTGGACTGAGAGTTGGTGATTTGAGGAACAAATGTATTGTGTTAGAAATTTGGTGGGGGGAGGAGGAAATGCATTTGTGAAGTTTTCATTTTCCCTGTGTGTGTGTTCCTTCTTATCTGTAGTTGTAGAGTAGTTAATAAAGTTCTGGTTCTTTTTTCCCTAAGTAGGAGCCTGCTTTGCTTATTCCTGGTCACATCTCACAGCAGAAACCAGGGAGAAGGTATCTTCATGGGGGCACTGGCATTGTGCCAGTGTTAAACCATGACACTTACAAAACCAGGTTTTACATATAATACTTCAAGTACAATACACACATATTTCCCCATGACTCAAAGGCCATGTACAACACACATAGCTCCTTGCTCAAAGGCCATACTCTTTCACAGCTCCTTGACCCAAAGGCTATGTTCTTTCGCAGCTCTTGGCTGCCTCATCTTCTGCCAAATATCACCGCAGCTCTTGGCTGTCTCATCTTCTGCTAACTATCATGTCAGGGTCACCAATTGTTGTTCTTCTATTTCTGGAGTCCATATTGTTGTTCTATCAGATTTCTAAAGTCCCATACCTCCTCAGTGTGTTCTCATGGCTGCAGATCTTCACAGCATGGACTCCTTCTTCTGCATATTGCTCTTTCTTAGTTTAAGGCTCCTTCCAGGCTCTCCCTGACTAGCTAACCTGCCCCCTTTTATCCCAGTTATCTTCATTGGTCATAGCTGCAGCCCAATTAAGGACATCGCAGCTGCAGCCCATCAAGGACAACCGGGACCTCCCTGGGCAAAGCCTCTATACAAATATTCAAGTACAATATATTTCCTCTACTATAGAAAGTGAACCATAACAACGTGTGTACAAAACAGGCAAGTAATTTACACGCAATTGCTTACCACTTGGAACTCAGTGCAACTTGACTGTACACCCCGGCAAAACAGGAGAGAATATCACCCCACTTTGTGTCGTCCCCCCCTGCCATGCATGGCGGTATCTAATAACCCCAGGTTCAGGGTTGCACCCCTCCTGGCTGCTGCAAAAATTAAACCAGTCCTGGGCAGAACCAGGACACCAGTGAACTTCTAAATGAAACTAGCCATTTTATGTTACTGTGTGATCTCCATTGGAGCATATGAAAATTAGAGTTCTAAGACCAACATATGAAATTATTTCTATTTCTCAATGCGTACCAGAAACCTGAAGACTTATGTGCTTTAAAACTTGGCTAACACACTTTATTCTTTCTGTGAGATTTAACTTTGCGTGGAAGAAGCTTGGCTGCCTTTGGCCTGAAATGCAGCAAGTGACCCTACTGGGGGAAGCTGGGTAAGTGGGCTAGACTTTATGGAGACTATGAACATTTGGGCTTTTACACTTTGGAACTGGCTGGATTATTCTCAAAAATTTCTTAATACTGAAGTTTGTTTTGACCCCCCAAGGATTAGGTGCAGACTCATTAGAAGTAAAACACCAGCCATGTCTCTGGTGTGAATGATATGCTTATGCTTGGGCTCTTCAACCAGGGACCATATTTTGCCTGCAAGAGGCAATTAAGTAATATGCTGCCAATCGACAAAAGCTGTGAAAAGCTATACTGCTTAATGGTAATGTCCATGAGATCACATCTGGGCTGGTTGCTGTAGGTATGTGCTGCCTACTTCAGCCAGGGAGTTTCCTGCTTGAAGTTGTAGGTGGTATTGCTAAGTGGTAGATCAGATCAGGTTGAGGTATGGGTAGTGAGTAACCATCCCAAAGCATGCCATTGCCTGTTCCCATGCCTCATGGGCATATCTTCAGTAATCTTTGGACAGTACACCATACTTGATCTTGCCTGGTGTCCAAGTAGCTAACGGTGCATACTGTGGGGTCAGGTCTGTGCAATGGCAGAGGCATGGAGGAAGGCTTTAGTATGTTTGGCCACAAAAGACCTGTCATTGTGATGCTACCAGGCCTCTTCATCTGTCTTGGGGTCTCTGGGAATCCAAGCCTATCTTGGGTGTCTCCCTCTTCCTATACTGAACCAGCTGTACTTTGGGCTGTGACTGAGGGCTGACATAAGGTCAACACATGACCTGAATAGAGTTCCTGGTGTCTCAGCCTTGTTCTCCTTCATCTTTCCCTCTGCAGTTATCAGCTTTGCTGAGCACGTGGGTGACTTTCACCTATTTTCAAGAGAACAGTGAAGTATTTTTGACCTGCCTACTCTTTACCAACACTTCTAAAATAGCTAATTTCTGCTATTAAAACAAAAGTAGGCTTGCTGGTGATGCTAGGGCAGAGCCTGAGAGTTATATTTCAACAAATCTAGCAAAGCTCTGGATAGAGGCTAGTGGATAGAAACTCTTGAGATGTTGGAAGGCTGCATCAGTTCTATATCCTTAACTTTTGTATCCACCAATTTCTTTGTGATATCCTAGTTGTTTTGTTCAGAATTTTCTTCAAATTTGGGGATTTTCCTTCCCTTTTCTTAAGTATAGAGTAGTGATTTCTGTACTCTGGAAAGAATATACCCAGTATATTTCCTGGAACAAACTCTGTATGAATAGCATTTTTTTTGTTTGCTTGTTTTTGCATTGTTGTAATTTAAACTCTATTTTAAATATCTTTATTTTAAAAAGTATATGTTACGAGGGAGGTGTGTTATGGGAAAACACCATGGTAATTATTGCAGCTGGAATAGCTGCTAATAAAGTCCAGGGTAAGGAAGCAAAAAGGGCCTTTGCATAGTATCCACAGATGTTTAATTCAGCCACATGGTAAAATGTTCAGGGTCCAAGGGCACACTCATGGGGAGAGTCCAGGTTTCTGTATCTGCAGAGGTAGGAGCTGAACAGTGGTATCAGGGCAGTACAAAGATACAGGCCAATGGAGGAATACAGAGGGAGTGGCTGAGGGACATAGGAACAAGGGAAGGAGCCAATAGGGTCTTAACAGCTTTTGAAGAAAGCTTCTTGTGTCTCCCTAACCCAGGGAATGCCTCTCAGGGTCTCCACAACTCCCCATTTCAATATTATTAAGAAAGCTTCTCTGAAGGATCAACTGAATCAACACAAAATGACAAAAACAATCAAAAGTGCTCATAAGACAATTTTCAAAATGGTAACAATTCTGAATCCCCAATGTCCAAACAGATTTTCTGGAGTCTTAGAGCTGGCAGGAGGGATGCGGGGTTTTCTTAGCACAGTTTATCAGGAAACTGAGTCAGGAGAAGGTTTCTTCAGCAGGGGCTGGTTCTCTGTTACCTGTGGCAGAGTGGTTGGCTGTGATAGACTCTGTACAAGGTAGTGTAGGGGGTAGTGTGCCTGTTGGAAACTCCAAATAGAAATCATAAACTTTTAAGATAAAGATGGTTACTTTAGAGAAACTTTCCTTTCTTTCCCTCCCAATTACCCACCCTCTGGTATTGAGAAGGAACTCTGGGAAAAGGGATTAGTGGAGGGAAACCACCATGGAAGGGGGGAAAGGGAGGTAGAAATTTGTGGGAACATAAAAAAGGGGTAATAGGACAATGGAAAGGAAAAGGGGAAAGTGGGAGGGAGGCAGGGAGGCCACAGGAATTGGGGAAAGGTATTTGAAGAAGTGGGACTTATCCAATTGGGAGGTCCTGTAATTATGGAGGTGGACTTTTGGATGCAGGACGGTTCATCGGTGTTCTGTGCTCTTTTTGCTTTTAGGCTGTCGCTGGGGCTTGATGGCTGTTGGTTTTGGGTTTTATTTCCTTGGTAGTTGTGTGGAGGACTTCTATGACTTGGATAATATTTCGCATGTTTGCAGTTTGGTGCATGTTTACTAGCTTGCACTGAAACTCGCCCAGGTCCTGTTACATTGGCTGCTTGGGGGCCTTTTATTCCTCGTATTATATTAAATTCCACCATTTCTCCATCTCTTAAACTGTGGAGATATTTCCTGGGGTTATTCTTTTTTATAGCAGTCTGATGAACAAACACATCTTCTTTGTTATCATTCCAGGTTATGAAACCATATCTGTATTTTACATTGAACTATTTCACTGTCCCCAAAATGTTCATGGCAAGGACTTTTTTACCTTTGCCAGTGGGTTTGTGTTTGTGTTGTTGGTGCCGGACTTGTTGCCGGTGCTGGCGCTGAGGCGCTGCCATGCGAGGTTCGTCCCACTCCCGGTGCTGGCAGCCGCGCTGGGGCCCGGCTCCTTCCCGGGGGTCTGTCTCAGCTGGTGCCCGCAGGCACTGCTGATGTGGGGCTTCTAGTGCAGCAGCAGTGGTGCGGGTCCCGCAGGCAGGCGGGGGGCGGTGGCGGCTTTGCTGCAAGGACTGTGGCCCTGAGTCGTCTCCCAGTGGGGCTGCCCACCCAGCTGGCGACGGCAGCGTCCCGGGGCCCCAGGGCTGCTTGTGAGGCAGGCTGGGCAGCATGTATCGGCTGGCTTGCTCTGGCCATGAGGAGTGCCGGCGGGGCAGCCGTGGGTTTTTCGCGGGGGCAGCTGTTCGGTGCAAGGGGAGACGACTCTCGCTGCCGTGCCGCTTCTCGTGGTGCTATAGCAACCGAGGTAAACATGTCTGTTCTTTTGTTTACTGTTCTTTCCAGCACTGCAAGGCTGATTAAACTGTGCATTTGGAAAAGGCTCACACATGGAGTTTCTTTCCCATTGGTTGTAAGGGACTGGTGCAGCTGTAATTTGCCAATCAGAGGCCGTGCCTCTGATTCCACCACCCTCACTCCTGGGACCGGGACCGTGGGAGGAGGCGTGAGGACCAAAGGGTGGAAGGGGAGACCCCGTGGCCCCTGCCACGCCGTCTCCACCATCTTGAGCACGTGAAAGCGACCATGCGGCTGCGGCCATGCGGTGAGAGCCAACTTAGTCAGCAGGAGTAAGGATGGATAAACCTGGAGGAGTCTTTCCTTGCAACAGGGGAGGGGGTGCAGGGGCACAAAGAGGGGAACACAGAGGAAAGGTTTTCAGCTGGGGTTCACAATTTTTTAAATGTTCCTCAAGATTCAGAATGCATTTTATCATCATATTAAATAAAGGATGGAATTCTTTCTTAGTTCCCAACTTTTCCCAAACTACCAAAAGATCATCTGTTAGGACTGAGTTCCTCAAGATATAAGGAAAATGCTTAAATAACCACTGTACAAAACACTTCAACTCCCCCTCTGAAAAACAAAATCTTCTTGAAGAAAAGACTTTTTAAGGTGGAGGTAAACTTCTTATTGTGTGTGGGTGAGTGTTGCTTCCATCTCAACCCAAGTCTCTTCCCAACACCCGAGAGTAAAAGTAAGAAAGAACCAAAAATTTAAACTCACCACACTGGGGTAAAAAAACTAAATTCTCGGGGTGGTCTAGTGCAGATGTTTTCCAGGAGAAGAGGTCCCTTTTCGGGTGCCAGAATAGCTGCTAATAAAGTCCAGGGTAAGGAAGCAAAAAGGGCCTTTGCATAGTATCCACAGATGTTTAATTCAGCCACATGGTAAAATGTTCAGGGTCCAAGGGCACACTCATGGGGAGAGTTCAGGTTTCTGTATCTGCAGAGGTAGGAGCTGAACAGTGGTATCAGGGCAGTACAAAGATACGGGCCAATGGAGGAATACGGAGGGAGTGGCTGAGGGACATAGGAATAACGGAAGGAGCCAACAGGGTCTTAACAGCTTTTGAAGAAAGCTTCTTGTGTCTCCCTAAACCAGAGAATGCCTTTCAGGGTCTCCACAGATGACACTGGGAACAAGAGTCCCTGTGCTTGTAAGGGACTTCTGTCTTGTTAGGCTACTTTTATGTGATACATAACTTCTGTAACTGTAGTGATGCAGAAAACCTGAGGATGACTAAATTTAGGCTGAGCCTAAAACCTACTAATAATGCTTGGTTGACGTGTTGAATTTGGATCTTAATTTGCAGATTAATAACTAGATAATGTCAACTTGAAATAAGAGTATTATGGGAAATCAGTATCTTCTTTCCAAGAAAGGGTGTTGTGTCTGCTGCTACATGCTCATATGGTCAACAATATATTGTCTTCTGCCAGGTAGCAGTCAACAAGCTTTCTTTAGTAAGTTTAGTTGAGCTTTGTTTGGTAGAGCTATTGAATATTGCTTTGTCATATTTACTCTGAACATGAATTCCTACAATCTGATGTCAGACTGGGTGAAAGGGATATACAATTTCGAATTCGTCATCATTTAGGCTTTTTGTGTGAATGAAACATGGCACTTGTTGAGAATAGTCTGTGGATGTTACACAAACAGGATGAGAGAGCCAATAAAATGCATTGGTTTAGATCTGTTGGTGACTGTAAGAGATGCTCATCTGAAGGACACAGGACTAGGATTGGAGGAGTTGTGTAGACATATGGGGGGTTTGTACAGCTTTGAATGCAAGATAGCATCAAAATGTTCTTTGACAACAGTAAGAGGCAGTATACTTCAGTGAGCAGAATAGGGATCAAAAGCATTCTATCTGTAATGGATTTGTATGCATGATCTTGAAAAAAATAACATTTTTTATGTAAAATGGGTACATTTTATAATAGCATAGTTGACTAAATCTAGGTAGAAAGCATTTTGCTCTTTATAAAGAGCATATGAGGAAGCTTTCTTCCAAAACAAATTCGACTTGCATGTTTGTAAGTACAGTATATAAATTTGGAATTGCTGAAGAAATTGTCAAGTGAATAGCTTCCAAGCTGCTTAAGCACAAAGAGTTTTTTAAATAAGAATTTCTGCTTATTCCTGATTTTTAAAACTAAAAACCTGAGCAGTTTCCTGAAGCACCCCAGCACAGATCCTGATGTACTGACAAGTCACACTCCTCTGCACAGACTGTCCACATGGCAACTGCAGCAATTCTCTAAGTGCAAAAAATGAAGCTGGGATTGTGTAACTTACCTTGGGGGAGGAGGGGAACATTCCTGGTGTCAAAGAGAAAGCCATCAAGGCCTGGGTATGTAGACTTGCTATATGCTATGCAGGCTTCACAAGTAATTTTTAGATTATTGGGGAGAATCTAGGTAAACTTGTTGGAGGAGGCAAAGCTATGCCTTGGCTACCTCATCATTTGAAATATTGGAGGGATCGACACTGATTTTAGAGCTATATTGTTCATTTTCTGTGCTGGTGAATGCTTTGCCTGTTAAATAAACAGGTTTTTTCCACTTTTCCCCAAGGAAAACTTTTCCTAAACCAGTTGGGGGAGGGGCCGCTTGAATCTGCTTTCTAGGCGAACCCATTTGGAGGTTTTCTCCCAAATTTGCCCTAAACCAGGACAATGTACTCCAGAGATTTGTTTTGAGATAAACACTTTGAAGCCATAAAATGTACTGGATCTTTAGTAAAGCTGACCGCATATTTGCTTTTAGCACAAGAGCCATCTTGCCAGCAGGAGAAAATACTACTTCCTATAAACCCCAAATGGACTGAAATGGTTTTGGTTGGCTGCTTTTGAGGGAGTGTGGGTGTGGTTTGTTGTTTGTTATTTTTAAAGCACCTGAAACTGACTCTAACTAGTGTTCTTGTGTTAATTTCAGCATCTGATTCTTCCTTTTTCTGTGATCACACATGGATACTTTGAATGATGTTCTATTGGGAAGAGGCCTACTGAAAACACTTGAGCAGCAAACAATCTACTCAAATGAGACTAATCTTTGCATAAAAAGAGTAAAAGAGCATATTTTGAAACTTGTCTCCTTTTGCAGGAGGCAGGCAGTGCTGTTGGCATATTTTAAGGGCAAGATGTGTGTTAGTGCTTGTCTAGTGTCCAGTACAATGAAGCTGAGATTTGCTAGGTGCTCTCAAACCTGCAAAGTTAACCCAGACCATAAATGCAATAAGGGTTATCTGACTACTAATGAGATGCAAAAATGATGGTTACTGTACAGCTTCCAGTATGCAAATATAATTAAATTACAGCTTTCTTGAAAGCCCAGTATAATCTGAAGGGTGATAATAGGTGACTTTTTTTTTTTTCCTGTAACTAGACTCTATAACAGCTGGCTTCTGGTGAGTCCTTTTTCCAGTTTCAAACAGTTAAACATGGAATGTTAATTATATGCTCTGTAGATGTACATGTGCTGCTGAAGCTGTAATTTTAAAATCTACATTGTAAGTCAAGTGATCAGTCTGGTCAAAAATTGTTGGCTTGGCTTTCTTTATCACTAAACAAGCATGTAGGTCACTGTCCTGGGTTTGGCCCAGATCAGTGGGGGCGGGTGGGGGGGGGGTGGGGGCTAGCTGCATCAACATGGCCCATTCCTAAACCATGACAACATTAATTAGCACCTAATGGGGAGCACAAAGGATTGAGATGACAACAGATCTTCCCAGAGCAGGATGGAAACAAATTTGATCTAAGCATTTGTTGTATTAGGTATGCAGTCACTGATTAAAGTGTTGCTTGGTCTGTTCATGTGCATGTGGTACCTAACCCTGTATATATTCCCATATGTGCTCCTTTCAGTCTTGTTTTTCACATTAGGGAGAGGGATCAGGATTGTTTTGTTGCCGTACTGTAAGATATCAGTTTATGACATGGTAACATCAAGGTCAATGAGGGTGATTTGGGATGTGTATTTGGTGTTGCTCTCCTTCCCTTACCTTGGTTGCTAGCTTTGGGAGTCCATGAATAATAGTACATAGTGGGGGGGTGGGAACCGGGCAGGATTATTTTCCCCATCTTTTCACCCCCTTTTCCTCCTTCAGGCCTGTTACATCAGCTTTTTAGAATTTTGAATTCCCATTGAATGTTAAGGAAAACATGTAATTGTTGCTAAATTTGCCAGGTCTCCTCAGTGCAGTCCACACCATGAAAGAGACGAGAAAGAGTTCTAGGGAGGATAGTCAGAGATTTGCCACGAGGGTGGGACAGCAATGAGTGGCATGGAATGTGGCAGAAAACAGGCCACTATTCGGAGGACTTCTCTCCTCCAATGGTTTGGATGTTCACCCCAGAACAACCACAGGGCCCTGTTAGAGTGATAAAATACGCGAAGGAAAAATGCTGCGGGCCATTCCAAAGAGGCGCAAAATTATGGCATTTGCTAGGCTCTGCCTGCTATTTACTAGACACTGTTCATTACTCGACAGCATCCTCAAGGGGAGGAGGAGAAAAGCAGAGCAACTGGCACTGTGGCCACTCAAACTGCAGCTGAACCAGAGGAACAACCCATGCTGGTAGCAGCCACCTCTATACAGAAGAAAAAATCCAAGACCAAATCAGGTCACTTAGTGAAGGATGAAGAGGAAGTAGGGTCCTCACAACAAGAGTAAAAGGCATGGGCAGAGATAGTAATTTGATCCCTATCCCTGGGTGAGCTGTGAGATATGATTTCAGCCACCAGTAGAGTGAGCCCATGGTGACCTGACTGTTCCAGTGCTGGGATATCATGACCCAAGATATGGAACTAGATGGTAGTGAAGCCATGCAGCTGGGATCCCTGTCCTGGGATGTGGGCATTGACCAAGGGATTGGGATAAAGACAAACTCAGCCTCTGGAGATGACTCCTATCAAGCATGAGGGAAAGGTATCTTTTCATGAATGATCTATCAGTGCACTGAGATAAGTGGAACACCATGGAGCAAGGTATCCAGTACCTGAGAGAATTAGCTGCACTGGAGGTACTCTATAAGGATTCAAGTAACAAGCAGTCCCCTAGAGATCCAGATGAATCCTAGGGCACGCAACCCATGTGGCAGAAGTTCCTATGGAGCACACCATCGTCGTACACCAGCTCATTGGCAGTGATGTCATGGAAAGAAGGAGAACAAAGAGTGGATAATTTGGTTGCTCAACTGGTAATATGAGGAAAGTCTCTCTTCCTCCCTGTGGGCCTGCATCTCAGCCACAGAAAGACTGTCCAAGGACCTCCAGCAATTTAAAGAGGAACTGTCCTGTGCCCTGCCAGTACAGGCCAGAGTCTCTGCTATTAAGAGCAAGCACGCCCCTGCTCAAGAGAGAGAGGGAACACACCATGAGGTAGGTAACCTGTGCTTTTACCTGCATGACCATGGAGAGGACATGAGGAAGTAGGATGGAAAACCCACCTCTGCCCTAGGAGCCATGGGTATGTGAGTTGAGAGGAAGAACAACCACCATGGGAAATTCTTCAAGGATAAATGCTGCTCCAGTTTCCAGTGGGCAGGTCCTCAGACAGAATGGAAGGTGCTGATGTTACTTCAAATCCTCTTGAAGGGACCTGCAGTTCATCACATTTACAACAAGTGAGCAACAAGTACCATGACCAGAACTAGAGGGGCCAGCCAGGTGTAGGAAAGGGACAGTCAGATCTATGAGACTGTGTGGATCTGATGGCCTGGCACATCAGACCCACAGGAGTATAAGGCTTTAGTTTACACCAGTGCACAATGTACCCTGATGCCATCAAGATATAGTGGGGCAAAATCCATCTCTATTTCTGGAGTGTCAGGGGGATCCCAACAGCTGACTGTACTGGAAGCTGAATTGAGCCTGGCTAGGAAGAGATGGCAGAAACACCCCATTGTGACTGGCCCAGAGGCCCCATGTATCCTTGGCATAGATACCCTCAGGAGAGGGTATTTCAAGGTCCCAAAAGGGCATTGTTGGGTTTTTGGGATAGCTGCTGTGGAGGCAGAGGAAATTAGGCAGCTGAATACCTTGCCTGGTCTCTCAGAGGACCCTTCTGTTGTGGGACTGCTAAGGGTCTCTTATCAACAGGTACTGATCACGACCACAACTGTGCACTGTCGACAATACTGCACCAACCAGGATTGTTTCCCCCATCCATGAGATAATTCATGAACTGGATAGCCTGGGAGTGGTCAGCAAGACCTACTCGCCCTTTAATAGCCCCATATGTCCAGTACGTAAGTACAAGGGAGAACGGAAACTGACAGTGGATTATCATGGCCTGAATGAAGTCACACCACCACTGAGTGCTGCTGTGCCAGACATGCTGGAACTTCAGTACGAACTGGAGTCCAAGGCAGCAAAGTGGTGCTGCCATCAATATTGACAATGTGTTTTTCTTCCTTCCTTTAGCAGCAGAGTGCAGGCCAAAGTTTGCCTTCACCTGGAAGGGCATCCAGTACACCTGGAACCGCCTGCCCCAGGGATGGGAACGCAGCCCCATGATTTGCTGTGGACTGATCCAGGCTGCACTGGAAAAGGGTAAGACTCCAGAACACTTGCAATACACAGATGACATCATCGTATGGGGCAACACAGCAGAGGAAGTTTTTGAGAAAGGGGAGAAGATAATAGAGATACTCCTGAAGGCTGGTTTTGCCATAAAACCAGGTCAAGGGACCTGCCCAGGAGATCCAGATATTAGGTGTAAAGTGGCAAGATAGCTGTTGTCCGATTCCAATGGACATAGTCAACAAAATAGCAGTTTATGTCCCCACCAACCAGCAAGAAGGAAACTCAGGCTTTCCTAGGCGCTGTGGGATTTTGGAGGATGCATATTCCAGATTACAGTCATATTAATTGCAAACCCTCTCTATCACATCACCTGAAAGAAGAATGATTTCAAGTGGGGTCCTGAACAAGAACAAGCTTTTGAATAAAGTAAACTGGAGATTGTTCATGCCGTAGCCCTTGGGCCAGTCAGGACAGGACAAGATGTGAAAAATGTGCTCTATACTGCAGCCAGGGAGAATGGTTCTTTCTGGAATCGCTGGCAAAAGTATCTGGGGAGACTCAAGGACAGCCCCTGGGGTTCTGGAGTCGGGGATACAAATGATCCGAGGCATTTTACACCCCAACTGAAAAAGAGATACTGGCATGCTATGAAGGGATTCAAGCTGCTTCAGAAGTGGTTGGCACTGAAGCACAGCTCCTCCTGGTACCCCAACTGCCAGTGCTTTGCTGGATGTTCAAAGGGAAAGTCCCTTCCACACAACATTTCACTGATGCTGTGTGGAGTAAGCTGATTGTTCTGATCTCACAGCAAGCTCCAATAGAGAACCCCAGTTGCTCAGGGATCTTGGAAGTCATCTGCAACTAGCCCAAAGCTGAAAATTTCAGACTATCATCAGAAGAGGAGGAGGAGGAGGTGACACATATTGAGGTGGCCCCACCATATAATCAGCTACCTGAAAATAAAAAGCAACATCCTCTTTTTGCTGAAGGTTTCTGCTCTATCATAGGGATGCTTCACAAAATGGAAAGCTGCTGTATGGAGTCCTACGTGGTGTGTCACAAAAGCTATTGAGAGACAAGGCGGATCAAGTCAGGTTGCAGAGCTGAAAGACATCCAGCTGGCTTTAGGTATCGTTGAATGTGAAAAGCGGCCAGCACTCCACCTCTACATTGACTCATGGATGGTAGCAAATGCTCTGTGGGGGTGGCTGGACTGATGGAAAAAGACCAATAGGCAGCACAGAGGGAAACTCATCTGGTCTGCTGAATTGTGGCAAGACATTGTTGCCTGGGTAGAGAAGTTGACTAAAAGTCCCTCATGTAGATGCCCACATACCCAGGAGTCAGGCTACTGAAGAAGATAGCAACAATGGTCAGGTGGATCAAGCTGTCAGGATTGAAGTGGATCTGGACTGGTGACTTGGTTTGAAAAGACAGGTGTCTGCTTAGGAAGGCAGGAGCCTCCCCTGAAATGGAAAATGTAAACCCCCTCCCACTGAATTATTATGACTTTTGAAATTAAGGGGCTCTCAGGCAAAGATATGGGAGTAGGAATAACAGTTTTTTATTAGGGAAGAAAATAAAAACAAAAATAAAAATGCAGTAATACAAAGCAACACTGACAGAGTCAGAACACGACCTGACACCCTGTTAGTCAGGGTGTTGGTAGCAGTCCAATTAAATGGTGGCTGCAGTCCTCCTGGAGTGACAAATGTAGTTCTTTTGAAGGAGTGATCCTGCAGAAGGGTGTAGTTTTCCTCTGAAGATCCAGTGGTGGTGTAGATGGGCCTGGTCTTCCTCTGGGAATACAGTGGGAAAAGGCTGGCTGTGGTCTTCCAATTCTCAGATTATATCCAGGTAGGAATGCTTGGCTCCTCCCCCTGGGCAGATCATCTCACAATGGGATGATGTAATTTCATCAGTCATGCAGTGAGACTCAATGGCCTATTAATAGAAGATATCTCCCAGAAAGGAGGATGGGTGGTGGAAGAGATGAAGAAAACTGCCCCACCTGTTTTTAACAGGTGGCCCAATCAACAGAAGATAACTGCCCCACCTCTAACAGATGGCAGTAGAATACACGCCCCCGGCCACATCTTGCATTTGCAATTTAGGATATGCTCCTACAACCTATGGAGTGTACAATTAGGGACACTAAATAATTAGTCCCTATGTATGCCAGAATGCCCCCTTCCCCGTGTGAGATGTGTCTTGGTTTAAAAGACAAATGTCTTCCAAGGGAGGCAAGAACCTTCCTGGAATGGAAAGAAGACCCCTCCCTCCAAATTATTATAACTTTGAAAGCTACAGGGCTTCCTAGCAAAAATGTAAGAAAAGGAATAACAGTTCTTTACTAAAATATATATATATATATCTATATCAGAACAGAGCAAACAACAAAACAATAACAAAAGTTTCCCAACTGCTAAGCACTATTTTTCTCGTGTTGGTGTAGTTATGACAACAGCTGGCAGGGGATGCTGGCAGCTCTGGCAAGGCAAAAGGTGCAGTAGCTTGCTCACAGCCAGCAGGGGGCGCTCCGATGCAAGCTCAGAATTTCTCCGGGGGTAATGGTAGCCCAGATGAAAAGAAGAGGGTGATTCCACTGAGCACTCACACGAGCAGCGACCAGTCTTGGCAGTGCCTACAGCAGCAGGCACAATTTGGGGAAAATAGGCAGGGCTTGATTGTGGTGCTGAGTTAGTGGGCAGAAAGAGATCTAGCGGAGACTGCCCCAATTCCAGGCGGCACCCCACACAACGGCTCTGGATTCCTGAGCAGAAGGGAAGAAGGACCCACCTCCCAGCCAAGTCTCGGGTCAACCCCACCACCTCTCATGGCATTACTCCGCAATTCCTGAAAAAAAACCCCAGTTGGGAGAGCCCATGCCCCAGCTAAAACTCCCCAGCCCCAAAATGACTCCATTGGAATGCCAGAGCCATTGGCCACTTCCCCTTGGGTCTTAATTGCTGACTATTCACCCAGAAAAGCGACTGCCCTCCCCCTTCTAGCATCTCCCTGATAGCAGTGGGAAGAAATTCACTGAAAAACCTGAACTCACCACAAGATGAGATATATTATGTAAATTAAATGCACAAGTAAACTTTTTTGAGAATTCCATGCAGTTCCACATTCCACCTGAGACAGCATGGAAAGCTCAGTTTTGCTTGCTAATGAGCAAGCCATTGGAAGAAATCAGAAAACCTTCCAGGTGCTGTTTCAAGTGTGGTGATTCCACTGGTATGGGCTTCAGAAAAAACAGGTAAAAGTGACTCCAAGTAAGATAAAATTGAAACCAGGAGCTAAACCAGTAAGAGTGAATTGGATATCCTATAAGAATAGAAGCATAAAAAGGTTTGTAAACATCACTGGATCTCTCCAAGCCAACTGGCAAAAACCAAGCTATGCTAATAGAACAGGGAGATGTAAAGGCTCTTTCTCTTCAGTAGGTAGCCAAGTGGCTGGATTTAAAGTTGATATCACACACATGGCTACTGCACGACCATCTGCATACCATAGAGCAGGTATATGCAAGTTGACCAGATTTAAGGGATGAATCTTTGCATAATCTGGATGAAGAACTCTACATTGATGGCAGTAGCTTTGTGCAAAATGGAGTAAGAAGGGCAGGATATGCAATAGTGACATTAAGTGAGGAAATAGAAGTGAAACCTTTGCCCCTGAATACCTTGGCCCAAAAGACCAAGATTATTGCACTCACTAGAGCCGTGGAGATTGGAAAAGAGCAGAGGATTGATAGATTTACTGATTCAACATATGCCTTTGGAGTAGTACATGCTTATGGGACTGTATGGGAAAAATGCAGACTATTGAATTCTTAGGGAAGTGGAGGCAGGAAATTTTGAAGCTTCTGCAGGCAGTACTGGAACCTAAAGAAGTGACTATAATGCACATCAAAAAGGACAGAGCAAAGTGATTCAGGGAAATAGAAAGGCAGACTTAGTGGCAAAACATGCAGTGGATCAAAACCAAATAACTGGAGCTTTAATACCTGAAAAAAGAACGGAGATGAACCCCCCTGAATATTCAGAAAAGGAAACTCAATTAGTGGGACTAAAGTGCACTAAAAATACAGAAGGATGGTGGGTGACTTCAAACTAACAGATTTTAACTAATGCTAAAATGATGGAGGCACTGCTCAAGAAGTTATATGAAGAGACCCTGTCTTGGTTTGGAAAGACAGGAGTCTGCAAAGGAAGGCAGGAGCCTCTCCTGAAATGGAGAATGTAAACTCTCTCCACTCTTCTGAATTGCTATAAATTTTAAATTAAGGGGCTCTCAGGCAAAAATATGGGAGCAGGAAATAACAGTTCTTTAATAGGGAAAGGAAAAAAAAATATAAAAGGGTAAAATAAACAATGCAGTACACTAGAACAACACTGACAGAGTCAGAACCCAACCTGACACCCTGTGGGTCAGGGTGTTGGTGGCAGTCTAATTGGAAATGTGGCTGCAGTCCTCCTGAGGTATCAGGTGTGGTTCTGTTGGAGCAAGGGGGGTCCTGTAGAGAAGGATGTATTCTTCCTCTGAAGATCCAGTGGAAGAAGAGACAGCTGCTGTTCTTCTGGGGAATCCCGTGGAGAAAGCCGTGTCCGTGTCTTGAAAACTTCTGGATTATATCTGGGTAGCAATGCTTGGCTCCTCCCTCTGGGCAGAGCATCTCACATTGGGATGCTATAGTTCTTATCAGTCATGCAGTGACATTCGATAGTCTGTTATCAGCAGATGTCCCCTCCCAGGGGGGTGTGAATGTGGTCACTCAAAGAGAAAGATAAGGCAAACTGCCCACTTGACAAAGGTAATCTGCCATACAGATGGTAATTGAAAACATCTTGCATTGCAATCTTCAACAGACCCATATGGGAGCCAATGCTATGATAAGTAGACATCAGAAGACATGCTGTAGGATCAAAAGTGCAATTCCCTGGGGATATAATGACAAAATGTCCTGTCTACTGTGTAAATAATCCTAAAATCCAAAGAAATCTCCCAGTGGAAGAGGTAAAAAGAAGAATAGCTATTGGGGAGTATTGGCACATAGTTACTGAGTTACCAAAAACATTATAAATAACACTATAAATGTTAGCATTATGAAATGATAATATTATACATATCTCTGTTTTAGTGAATACCTTTGCAGGATGGCCAGAAACTTTCCCATAGCGTAACAATTGAGCTAGGGAAGTTGTTGGTCTTACTAAAGGAAATAATCCCTAGGTTTGGAATCCCCAAAGGCCTATCCTTAGATAATTGGCTCCATTTTGTTTCAGAGGTAGTTCAGGGAGTATCAAAATTTCTCCAAATGAAATGAGATTCACACACTGCTTGGACACTGCAATCGAGTGGGAAGATAGAATGAATCAGTCTCGAGGCAAATCACAGAATTATGTCAGGAAACACAGCTTAAATGGGTAGAGGTTTTACCTTTTGTGTTGATGAAAATTAGGATAACTCCATGGGTTAGGGAGGAGTAAGTCCATTTGTAGTATTATATGGAAAACTATCCTGTTAGTGATATGGGAAATCAAACTGTCCAAATGCACTTAAAAGGGGAGAAATTGATGAGAAAATATTTCTTGTCTCTTTCTTGGGTATTATCCTCCCCACACAGGTATTAACCAGTGAACTTTGCTTCCTCTGAACTCTCTGGTGCATGATTTCAAACCTGGAGACTTGGTCTATATTTGAACTTGGAAGGATGAACCATTAAAAGAAAAGTGGAAAGGACCCCATTTGCTACTCTTAAATACCTACACAGCAGTAAAGGTAGAATGAATTAACTCTTGGATTTACTGTTCCAGAGTAAAGAAAGCTGCTTTGGATCACAGTGGACATCAACACCGTTGGGGCCATAGAAAACAAAACTACACAAAGAACCTTAATTAATTGTACCTGGGAATCTGAATCCCCTTGAATCAGACTGTCCTTAAGGACTATTGTCATTGCTTTTGTGTATTAGTGATATTGTTACCTATAGTTATAGTGGTAATCTATAAAAATACTAATTTGCTTAAGCCTGGAAATAATAATGACAAATGCTATAAGGAAAGTAAAAGTATTACATGAAGTACAAAGGGATAGCATATCCTTAGGTATTGCTGAAGTATGGGAGTCGCTTTCAGTTTTGTTACCAGACTTGGGGAATTGGTTTAGGAGAATAACAGGACTAATTGCCATAGTGGTGCTAACTGCTGATGAAGTCCAAGAGGAATTTTACTTAAACTTTGTGCTAACCTTTAGTCATTAACATAGTAAAATACCTGCCCATAGCCTGTAATTGCCCCTTACATAAACCCCTTCACATGTTATCATAGAACATGCTTGGTAAAGCACTTGTGTACTATATCTTTAAATGGAGATCAAGGAAAATACAGCCAATGACTATAGCTTTAGATTGTGGGTATAGGGGAAATGTTAATCTTTCACTGTAGTGTATAAAAGCAGGTCGCTGGCATACTGAGGGTGTGCTGGCTTTGTGGATTCACCACCTAGCACCCATCTCTGCACAGACATGAAATAAGTAACTGTGTGGATTAGCTTCTTGCACATGGAGTAGAACCCATATTTGGGACAACAACTTGAACTTTGTATCACATTGAAAAATAATGTTGGACTAATTATGGCTTTCTGAAAGCATCATTTGAGAAGAATTCAGGAGTCAAAATGCTGACTTCTGGAGTCTTCTGGAGTGTGGATAGTTGGTTTGGTATCTTCTCTGTACAAATAGATAAAGGCTTCAAGGCTATGAACTGGCAGACTAAAATGGTACACATGGTACCTGAAATAAATTTGGATTTTAGCCTAAAAGAGTCTATGTAGACTATTTTATTATTGTAATGACCTAATAGTTCAGTTAGGACATTAAAATTACAAACTAAATATTACCATGTAGAAAACCTTCCAAACAATGTGCTTACATTTTAGGGAAAGTCTAAATGTGTTTAATGAAGTTAATGAGGCTTTCTTGAGTTACATGACCAAGGGGTCAACAGGGCCAGTTCTGAGGAAAGAAACCGAGTGACCATCTAGCTTGGGATACCCTGGCATCATGTGCTCACTTACTTCATTGTGCTACTCTGTGCAAGTGAGCTAGGTTTTATACCGCTGTGTCTGCAAATATGTAGTCTGACCTAGCTAAAACAATTCTGAGATGGGAGTGTCCTGACTCCCCAGACATACTGTGCTTTTGCATGTGCAGTTCATGCTCAGCATCCTATAGGAGAACTGCTGCTCTTCTTTGTAGATGCTACTTAGTAGTTGTAGAAATGCTGGTTATTAGGGTGGGATTGCAAACATTTCTGCCATAGTACGCAACTTGAATCAAGTAGCTGCAGCTGGTTTCCTGGGATACCGGAGCAGAAGCCATGAATAGTTTAGATGTTGTTCTCCTTTTGCTCTTGGACTCACAGACTAGATTGTCAATGTTATCTAATTAACTTACATTGCAGGTTTGTTTAAAGTGTACAATATTTGGAATGGATTAGCAAAATCAATATGATGTAACTTATTTTGTAGCACATGAAGTTGAAAACTGGTAATGCGGTCAAAGGCAGACATCATGATGTGCTCTGGTTTTTATGGTAGATGCAGGACACCTGAATAACTTCAGACATAACTGTATAAAGTTCAACAAAGGCAAGTGCAACAAAGTCCTGCATCTGGGGAAGAATAGCCCTGTGCATCAGCACAGGCTGGGGGCCGACCTGCTGAAAAGCAGTCCTGCAGAGAAGGATCTGGGCATCCTGGCGGACAACAGGCTGTCCATGAACCAGCAGTGTGTCCCTGTGGCCAAGAAGGCCAATGGGATTCTGGGGTGCATTGGAAAGAGCGTTTCCAGCAGGTCAAGGGAGGTGCTCCTGTTTTCGGCTGCAGTGCCAGCTGCAGATTGAACTCTGGGTGGTGGGAGCCCGAGGCAAGAGGCTGTGAACTGTCAACCCTTTGTATAACAAAGGACATGGGGACCTGTGGCCCAGCCAGGTGACTTGATACTCAGGGACAGAGCAGGAGCCGATGACCCCAGACTATCACAAACTTAGACTTTGAGGGTACAAAAGCCTTGGTTGGGAGTCCTTCCTCAAAGGCACCAGCTTGAGCTGTTTCTGTGTTACTGCACGGTGAATAAATTGCTTTATGGAACAAGACATCTGAGACTCTGCTATGGGAAACCTGTGGTGGAGCCGGTAAGGAAACCTGGTTTGACTGTGTGTGAGTGGGGTGTGTAGGGAGTCAGGTGGGGTACCTGTCATCTCACTGGAGCCACCCGTTGTGAAGGGGCTTTGGTCCCAGTAGTTAAAGGCTCTGGCATTGGGAGTGACTGCCAAAGTGTCTCATGAATGGTCAGACTGGGAAATTTCCTTAGCAATCCTGCCCCTCTACTCAGCCCTGGTGAGGCACATCTGGAGTGCTGTGTCCAGTCCTGGGCTCCTCAGTACAAGAGAGACATGGAGCTCCTGGAGCTGATCCATTAGAGGCTACAGAGATGATGAGGGGACGAGCATTTCTCTTATGAGGAAAGGCTGAGGGAGTTGGGCCTGTTCAGCCTTGAGAAGAGATGACTGAGAGGGGACCTCATCAATGTCTGTCAGTATCTTCAAGGAGGGGTCAGAGGGTGGACCAGGCTCTGTTCTGTGGTGCCAAGCAATGGGGCAAGAGGCAACAGGCAGAAACTGATGCACAGGAAGTTCCACCTGAATATGAAGAAGAGCCTCTTTACTTGCTGGGTGACCGAGCACTGGAACAGGCTGCTCAAAGAGGTTGTGGAGTCCCTCACTGGAGATATTCAAGAACTGTCTGGACACAATCCTGTGCCATGTGCTCTTGGATGACTCTGCTTGGGCAGGGAGGTTGGACCAGATGACCCACTGTGGTCTATTCCGACCTTACCCATTCTGTGACATCTACTTGTTTAACTCCCGAGTATCCTGTTAGGAAGGTTAAAGATTCCTCACAATGCTGTATACTAGTATCAATATCGTCAGTCTTAAAATGAGACACAGGATAATTTGTCAGGTACTCTGATTTTGTTTGATACCCAGATGAGTTGCATGCTGTTTTTTAATACTGATGCTGAAATGGAATAACCTCTGACCTGAGCACTTCAAATGTTGTGAATATTAAATGGCCTCTTGAAAAAAGTGATTATTTTATTTTTGTTTAGAGCTTCTCTTTTCACATAGTGAATACTGAACAGTAACCTTCAGAACAAAACTTGCATACTTTCAGCAACAGGAATTCTCTTGATGTTTGTAGTGGTGATTGGAGGTGTGGATGGGACAAGTTTTCTAAACTTCAAAGCATAGCATGCTAATTTAGAACTGTGTTGAGTATCTTGAATTGCAGACTGATTGAGACAAATACTCCTAAAACCTAAGCTGGTTTGAATGCATATATCTAATGTTCATAATGATGATAATAAACTTGGAGTTAATATACTTTAGAGTCCTTCAGTAGTGGTGTGGCCAAGAGATGAGAAGACCAAGCATCAAGAAATCTGTAGGGTACCCTGTGGAGTCCCTCAGTTGGGGTTTAGGTTTGTGCCTGGTGTGCAAGAAACAATGAGCACAGAGTTGTGTCACTGTTTAATAAGAAATGACAGAGTTGGTCAGAAGGCCAAGTGGCATAAGCACCATGACTTTACTGAAACTGGTTCTTTTAGACACTGGTCCAATACAGGTGGACCTGATTGATCATTTAATCAATACATTTCACCCGATTGGCTAATTAACAAGACACCCATTTGTAAACAATCTTATGAGAATAACAGAAAAACAGATATTAGAAAAACACCACCTGCAGGTTGTTTTTAATAATTGGCTATAATTGTTTATCTCCAGCTCCCTAAAGTCTCCCAGGCCAATTCTGGGAAAACTTATCTAGCTTTCTTTCCCTCTTATCAGGCTGTCACATCCACAGAGTTGAGATTCACCTTCTAACCTTTAATGTGGTTCTATGCAGAAAGGAGTGCTAGGTGATAGTTTGCAAAGCTAGCACACCTCTTTGGAGAGTTTGCAGGCATTTATACAAGATAAAACACAGAAGTTGCATAAAACTTGTTCATTGGTCAGCTTAACCAACTCATTTCTGTGCATGCTCCAATTAGTGATTAGTTCAATATATGAGGTTGGTGTGACATTAGCATACAAGGTCCCTTCCCAGGGGTATGATTTTTTTACCATGCTAATTAGTCTTAGGTTACCTTTTCTGCAGCCTTATCCCTTTCTGTCACAATAATAAGCAGACGGGACTCAGTTTCTTCATCTAGAAAAGCCAAATCTTTATTGCATAGCTCATACTTTTATAGGATTATCAGAAGGCACCGTGTTAGATACAATTGGTTAACAATACACTGACACTCAGTTTATTGGTCGATAAATGGTATTTTGCATATCCATCAAATGTCTCTATTGTTAGATTGCTTACATATTATTTTCACTGAGTCTCATGGGATAGATTTACTGTTTTTGCAGGTGCAAACGGTTCTCTTACCAGAATGGATTGTTGTGTTAACTGACTTTCATTCCTTTGATTTTTTCACATGGGAACTTGCAAACTAGCTGCTCACTTAGCCAGAGTAGCAGGGCCTAAACCATATTTTCACATGGCCTTTCCCTTGCAAGATATCACCCATATGCAACACCTTTCTTCCCCATCCCCCTGGTCCAGAGGAGATTAATCTTTGTTGACATTAGCATATTCTTGTCATTTTGCTGTTATCATAGAATATCCTGAGTTGGAAGGATCATCAAAGTTCGACTCCTGGCCCTGCACAGGACAACCCCAAGAATCCCACCCTGTAACTGAGAGTATTGTCCAAACCCTTCATGAACTCTGTCAGGCTTGGAGTTGTGACCACTTCCTGGGGAGCCTGTTCCAGTGCCCAACCACCTTCTGGGTGAAGAATCTTTTCCTAATATCCAACCTAAACCTCCTGACACAGCTTCATGCCATTCTCTAGGATCCCGTCACTTGTCACCAGAGAGAAGAGATCGGTGCCTGTCCCTCCTCTTCCCCTCCTGAGGAAGTTGTAGACTGTGATGAGATATCTCCTCAGTCTCCTCTTCTCCAGGCTAAACAAGCCAAGTGACCTCAGCCAGTCCTTATGTGCCTTCCCCTCTAGACCCTTCACCATCTTTGTAGCTCTCCTTTGGATGTTCTCTAATAGCCTTATATCTTTCTTATTGGGGTGACCAAAAGTGCCCCCAGGACTCAAGGTGAGGCTTCCCCAGTGCAGAGTAGAGTGGGACAATCACCTCTCTTGACTGGCTGGCGTTGCTTTGCCTGATGCCCCCCAGGACACAGTTGGCCCTCCTGGCTGCCAGGGTACTGCTGACTCATATTCAACTTAGCATCAACCAAGACCCCCAGGTCCCTTTCTGCATTGCTGCTCTCCAGCTTCTCATTCCCCAGTCTGTCTGTACATCCAGGGTTGCCCTGTCCCAGGTGCAGAATCTGGTACTTACCCTTGTTAAGCTTAATATGGTTGGTGATTGTCCAGCTTTCTTATTTGTTTAGGTCTCTCTGCAGGGCCTCCCTGCCTTCAAGGGAATAAACAACTCCTCCCAATTTAATGTTGTTGGCAAAGTTACTTAGTATACCTTTGAATCCTGTGTCCAAGTAATTTATGAAGATGTTGAAGAGAACTGGCCCTAAGACAGAGTCCTGCAGAACCCCACTAGTGACAGGTCACTAGCCTGTCACCCTTTTCACTATAACCCTTTGTGCCTGACCTGTCAGCCAGTTGCTCACCCACTGCATGACAGTTATCTAGCACACAGTTGGATAAACATATAATTTTGTCCATAAGGATCCTGTGAGAGACAGTGGCAGCAGCTCTCTGGCCACAGAGAGCAACACATAACTTTCCCAGGCCTTTCTGGGAAAGGCTGTGAGAAGATCAGAGAAAAGAATGAGAAACATTTCTTATCTTCACTTGCTGCACCTGTTATTGTGAACATGTGGAATGTGTTATGGAGATTTATTTGCCAAAGGGTGGTTTCTTAATTAGCCGATGGTGTTTGGATTGGTGGACCAATTAGGTCCAGGTGTATCCTAACTGTCTATAAAAGCAATGGGTTTCTTAATAATGAAATATAGAATAATATAATAAAGAGATTGAACAGCCTTCTGTGAATCATGGAGTCAATACTAATTATTACCTGACTGGGGACCCGTTTCAATGACAGGACAGTATCAAAATTTTTACTGAAATCCAAAAAGATCACAACTGGTTTTGCGTGGTCAACTAGGTGGGTTACCTTGTCATAAAAGGAAATTAAATTTGTCAAGCAAGGCTTTCCCCTCATGAATCTGTGCTGGCTGTGACCAATGACTGTGTTGTCCTTTGAGTGTTTTTCAATAACTTCCAGAATAATCTTCTCTATAACTTTACCAGGCACTGAAGTGAGACTGACAGGCCTACAGTTTTCAGGGTCATCCTTCTTGCCCATCTTGAAAACTGGGGCAACCTTTGCCAGCTTCCAGTCAGCCGGGACCTCTCCTCTTACCTTGCTGTGATTCTCCACCTTGAGGAACACACTGTTTGGGAGGTGGAAATCCTTGTTGAGCAATGTTTTTTCATTTCCTCCAATTCTAAATATGACTTGAAACAAAAGCACATATAATGTTGTAGATATGTGGATTC
The DNA here is from genome assembly GCF_051311805.1 of Agelaius phoeniceus. NCBI lineage: Eukaryota > Metazoa > Chordata > Aves > Passeriformes > Icteridae > Agelaius > Agelaius phoeniceus. The sequence continues at coordinate 6,596,744 of NC_135301.1, read as the reverse complement.
TGCTACTTCTTGGAATAGTAAGTGCTTTAATTTTTCCCTTCCTAAATTCACAACAGTGGTAAGTGTACTGTCTTGCTTTCCAGCAGGTTTCAGAAAGCACCAACTTCTGCTGATCTAATTGATGCCAAAGATTATAATTTTGTTTCTAAAAAGGTCAGAAGGCAGTCCTATTAAAGTAGATGATCAGGACTGTACTAGCAAGTGGGTGCAAAGTGGGAGTTAAAAGGAATTCTCTTATCTTTGTATGATTGCTTAGCTATTGCTATGCAAGGGAGGAGAGCTCTTCTGTTACTGTAAAGCATTTTTGTAGTAAGGAGATGTTTGTATTAAAATATAAGCATTGCATCTCAGTGTGTTCAAATGCACTAAAGTATTTAAAGTGGGGGATTGCATTTTTATTTTTGCACTTCCCAAAAATTTTCCATTTATAAGATCATTGTGGAGATTTTCTTTAAAATGAATGCTAGTGATATTCCTTGTCCATGGGTTTGGTGTATTAGAAAAGATGCTGCCATTTCATTGAACCACTTGTCCTTTAAAGTCTGATAGAGTTGTTGAGTTTGAGGTGTTTGGCATTTAAAAAAAACAGACTTGTTGGCCTTGTCCTTCAAGTAGCATAGTGTAAACTGTTCCAGTGTGCCAGTTAAAGGCCAAGTAGTTTTGGATATCTGCAGAATAATTCTGTATTGCACCAGAATGAACAATGTTAGAAATAAATTACTATAATACTGAGCAGGCAGGAGTAATTTTAAGGGTCAGATATGCAGGTCTTTAGAGAGTTTAACTGCTGTTGGTTGAAAACTATTTGCATATGCAATGCAGAAAATAATTGTGGTGGCATGGCCAAAGTCCCTGGATGTTAATCCTTTTTTGTAATGGGTATGTAAATGTATTTTGCACTCACAACCCAAAATCCTGCCTTGGTGTACTTTATAGGCATTGATGGGGCTGTTCCTAAGAAGTGCATGACCTTTGTTTCACTGGGGACAGTTCAGGATCAGAGGGATATGGAGGCAAATTGTACTGATCTGAAAATGCATAACCCTTTTGGTACAGCAAAGGAGATACTCAACTTCCCAGACTGCCTTCAGTGTCACCCTTGAGCCAAGAATGACACAAGAACAGATGAGAGACCCAATTGCAAGATGAGAAAAAGAAGCTTTATTACAAACAATTCTCCGTTTTATATAGACCGATACTATACATTCTACTTGATTGGCTAGTTAATAAAAAACATCTTCTCACACACTGTCCTTGAGAAGAACAGGAAAACAAAGTGGAAAAACACCACCTGCAGATTGTTTATACTAACAAGTTATCACATTCCTACAACTCCCTAAAATTCTCACAAGCCACTGTGAGAAACAATTGCCATTTCTCTCTCCCTGACCAGGCTGGCATCCACAAATCCCCCTTTTTGTTTAAAGATGGAGGCGGTATTTGTAGTCCTCTGCGGGGCCCCTTGCAGAAAGGAGAACAAACACGGCTCCAGAGGTCCCTCAATCAGATGCTGATTAAAATGGCCAGAGAGATCGGGTCTTGTGAGTTTCTCTTATAAAATGCACTATTGATCCTAAATCATATATTTATTCTAATTCAAAACAGTCCTTTTCAGAAAACAGAATGAAGTGTTCAGTCCCCACTCGTGGAAGGGCCATCGGATTGATGGTCATCATCTTGACCATCATCTTGGTCATCATTCAAAGGTTGCCTGTTGGCCACATTCTGGTTTTGATGTTGCAAGTCAGGGCGGACACACCTCACAGCTACCCATCGCACTCCAGTATCTGTGGAAACACATGCATACCCACGACCCCAAGTGATAAGGTCATACAGGCCTTCCCACCTATTGGTGGTTAGATCCCGTATCTGGACCTTTGCTCGAGGCAGGTGCGCCTCACCTGAAGAATGCAATGAAAGAAAGTGATTTAGAATGACAGGGGTTTCTGAATTCTGTGGCACTGTCAGACTATTTGACCCCCAAATACTTCCAAGGAGGGTGTTGCTGAACCTTCTCCGGGGCCACCTGCAGCCCGTAAGCATGCAGAGCAGCGAATAGCTGAGGCTGTATCCTCAGCAACTCATCCTGGGTGGGTGCTGCCACCAGGATGTCATCCATATAATGATAACAACATGCGTCAGGAAACTGATCGCGAACACTGAACAAGGCCTGAGCCACATACCACTGACAAATAATCGGGCTGTTGCAACCGCCCTGTGGTAAAACCTTCCATTGATGCCTCTGTGCAGGTTTGGCATTGTTGACTGAAGGCACTGTGAAGGCAAACTTTGGTTTGTCATCAGGATGCAAAGGAATAGTGAAAAAACAGTCCTTCAAATCAATGACCAAGATCTCCCACCCTGCAGGGATCATGGTGGGCGAGGGCAGACCAGGCTGCAATGCCCCCATGCTTTCCATCACTGCATTGATTTTTCGGAGGTCTTGCAACATCCTCCACTTCCCAGACTTTTTTTATCACAAAGACGGGAGTATTCCAGATACTCATAGGAGGCTCAATGTGTCCCTGCTGCAGCTGTTCCTGAACCAATTCACGAAGGGCGATCAGTTTCTCTTCTGTCAGGGGCCACTGATGAACCCAAATGGGTTTGTCCACCAGCCACTGTAAAGGCAGCGTAGGATCACTTTCACCCTTCGACGCAGTGGCCCCTATTAAAAATCCGCCCCAATTCGCACCCCTCAGGCAGCCAATACATCCCACCCCCACAGAGTGACGGGCCGAAACAACATAGGGTCGAACTGCAGCCACCTGCCCACTTGCGTTACCGATGAGCACAAAACGTTGACACATCATGGTATGTGCTCGACCCCCCACCCCTACAATGGGTGTTCCCACGGGGGCCAAAGGCCACATAGAAGGCCACACAGAGAGGGAGATGACAGTCAAATCCACCCCCGTGTTGATCAAACCTTGCAGCTCGATCTTTGGCAGGTGGGCACCCAGTAGGGTCAGGACACGCACCATCTGGGGTTGCCGAGTGGAAATGGTCGCAGACCAGAGGGCTCGTGGCAGCCCCTTGGATCCAAAGCCACCAGTCCCACTAGTCTGCAGGTCAGTCCTGGGGACACATGACTGAAAAAGTACAAGTTGAGCTGTCCAAGTCCCTGCCGGAATAGTGACAGGGGGAGAGGGTGTGAAAACTGTGGCAAAAACCAATCCTGAAAAGGCAGAGTCAATGAGTCCCAGGTAAACAAAGATCCCTTGGTGGGTGACATTAGATGTCCCCACCAGCAATGCGCCCAGCCCCTGCTCCAGAGGTCCGAGCACGTCCAAAGGAACCTTATGCTCACTGCTGGATTCTAGGATGACTGTGCCGGCGCTACATACATCCATGCCGGCAGAGCCATGGGTGATGTCTCCGAGCCGGCTGGGCAAACCTGAGCTGGCGCCATGCCCTGAGGAATCACTTTTGTTGGGGCGCAATTCCTCTTTGCACTCTTCCTCCCGTTTCCCGGGCCTGCCAAAGGCTGGCCATTTGTGTCAAATTTTGACCTGCATTGGCTGGCAAGGTGACCTGCCTTAAGGCATCTAGCGCACAAGAAGTTGGCACCCATACCTTCCAGCTTGGGTTCACCTTGCTGTTTCTTGCCCTTATTTTTGTTCTTCTTCTGGCATCCACCCCCTAAGGGTACCTGGCCTGGCTGCTTAGCAACCACCAGAGTGGACACCCTGTGATCCACAGCACCTGCCTTAACACATGCCATGGCCATGTCCACCACTGACAGGTCGCCAGGAAGAGCATCTATTATCCTCCGGCATTCGCTGTTGGAATTGAACCGGGCCAATTGTTTTAAAAAGGATTCCCTCAGGTCAGCCTCCTAAATCTGCTTCTCCAGGGCATCAATAAGCTTCTTGACAAATGACACAGAAGGCTCACCCGGCTCCTGCATTACCGTTGTGCATTGGGGCCTGGGGGAGGCTGCCTCAATTATCTTCAACAATGCAGCAAATACCACATTTTGACATTGCTCAAGAACAGCAGTGTCCCAGGTAGCCTGAAAATCATGATTGGAGTAGGCATGATCCCCAAGGAGAGCATCTACTCCCACGCCATACCTAGGGTCAGCCTGAGGCAGAAGCCTGTTGCTTGCTGCAACCTTCGCAACATCCGGTGACCAGAACATCATGAACATCACAAATTGCAGAGGTTGGAAAGGCACCTGAGCAAGATGCTTGATGTCAAATGGAGAGAAAAGATCTGTGGCTATCACCCTGAGAGTTTGCATAACCTCCTCTGAGCCAAAGCCATGTTTTGCAAGCTGGCCTCTCAATTCCTGAATCACCCGCCAGGCAAGCACCCCATGCTTGTTGGCTTGTCCTGAATTTGGGACAGCCTTAAACACAGGATGAACCTGCACCTCGCCTTGGGGCAGAACATGGCCCTCCCAAACCACCCGCGCCCCTCCCCTTAAGGCAGGCATGATGTCATCGGCCACATACCGTGACCTTCCCGCCCCCTCCAACGGATCCTCATCCCCAGCCTCTGAGACCCACGCTTTAACCGTGTCCCAAAAGCTGTGGGGATTGTTGGGGCTCACAGTCACTCTACAGGGAGGCAGTGTCCAGAGGTTATGAGCAGACGCCAACTCTGCCTGCCAGTGCCGGTGGTCTACCACTGTGGCATGCCCCCTCTGGGGGACTGGCCACTGGTTGTCATCACTGTCCAAGTCCCCACCTAGGAATGGGGAGGGCGCCCAGCGGGTAACAGGGGGTGGCATGCTAGCCAAAGGGTCCAGTTTTGAGAAGCCAACCACGGGCTGCAAGACCAAAGGGCTAGTTACAAGCCAAGACGCACACGGTCCGGCCGCTGGCACCGCCATGGCCAGAGACAGGGCTGTGGGCAACGCAGCCACAGTTGATGGCACCACCGCCACTGCAGGCTGCCCTGGCGCAGGTGTAAAAGACATTAAGTCACCCGAATCAGCCGCCGCGCCAGAATGAGGAAGAGACACTGCCCCTGCAGCATGATTTAACATTTGGAGAGACAGTGTTGGAGCTGCAGTCACAGCTGTTGCTGTCTGTGCAGGTGCCATGGAGAAAGAGGGGAAAACCGGCTGGGAGCACAATGTTGGCTGGAGTGGGCAGCTGCCCACAAGCACTGATGATGGGTGTGGCCGGTACAGCTGCGCAGGCTCCATGGCTGACAACAAGGAAGCCGGCGGAGTGACCCGTGTTGTCTTGGCAACCGCTAAGGTGGGAGCCAACCCCACTCCCTCCCGCAGTTCAGCGGGGGCTGCTGGGCTGGAAACTGCAGCTCCCATTGTCAGGGAGAATGCTGGCCCCTGGGCAGAAGAGGGGGAGAATGAGGGGGGGAACTGATTTGCTGGGGATGGTGGGGGGCCGAACTCGGTGCAGGCAGTGAGCCACGGTCTTCCAGGTGCGTCCGAGATGCGGTGACCACCCCCTTTAGCGATATCACTGCAGAAAGAGAAGGCAGCAACCACCCAGAAACACAGGAACCAGGGCTGGTCGTTGGAACTCCATCTCCAGACAAGAGATGGGTTCCGCGGGGAGTCCCCATGCCTCACGCCGGCCCACGAGGAGTCAAAAGAAGGCTGGCAGCCGGGGAGAAACTGGCCGCCGATCAGTCTGACGACTGTCCCTCCGAAGTGCTGGCGCCACCCCTGCCCGTCAAACTTCCCCTCTCTGAAGCACCATCCCAGTTCATGAGGGTGTTGAATAGGGACCTCCACACAGCCATGAGCGGGTGCACAGTATTGTCCCCTCCATAAAACTCTTCGAGCCAGTCACCCAGTGCCTGCCACTGGACCAAGCTAAAAGCAGTGGCCATGCTCACTGAGAACCCATGAGCCTTGGCCCACCCAAGCAGCTCACAGAGCGAGTCGTCCGACACCGAGAACCCCCTATAAGAAAGGAGGTCTCTCCACATAAAAAAAACATCGGCTTCCTCCTCATAAGCTTGGTCCCCCACTGCGGAAGCACTGGCACCTTGCCCCAGCATTTCATGAACTGTCTGCCATTCTGGGGAGTTCGTCCCCATCTGCAGGTCTAAATTATTAGGGTAGCCCCATGGACTGAGTCCGATATCAAAGGACGTGGGGAAAAGTTGTTACCTCTCTGGGGAAACAAAGGGTGTCCAAATGCGGGCAAACCCGTGCGGGCGCCGCGCACCCCGGTGGAGGTCCGGCGAGGGTCCCGGGTATCTCTGCGTGCTCCGCAAAGGGCTGATCGGTGCAATACACACATCAAGTCACCAGATGTCACCCTTGAGCCAAGAATGACACAAGAACAGATGAGAGACCCAATTGCAAGATGAGAAAAAGAAGCTTTATTACAAACGATTCTCCGTTTTATATAGACCGATACTATACATTCTACTTGATTGGCTAGTTAATAAAAAACATCTTCTCACACACTGTCCTTGAGAAGAACAGGAAAACAAAGTGGAAAAACACCACCTGCAGATTGTTTATACTAACAAGTTATCACATTCCTACAACTCCCTAAAATTCTCACAAGCCACTGTGAGAAACAATTGCCATTTCTCTCTCCCTGACCAGGCTGGCATCCACACCTTCAGTGCCACTGAAGGTTACTGCTGTTACAGTCTCTGATGGAGACCATTTTGCTTGACTGAAAATGCTTTTCCTTAAAGGCTATGAAAACTGGGACAAGGTGAGGTGAGTGGGACTGAGCAGTGGTTCTAGTGAATAATGCTGAATGTTCAAAAATTACACAAAGGGAACTTTGTGCTGGGTTGTTTTTTTTACCAACATCAGTTCTGTTTATGATTTGATTTTGGGGAGATTTTACTTTGCATATCAGATGGTGTCTTAAGGAAGATAGCGACCTATAGTTGTCAGACAAATCTTTCAGGTGCTAAAAACCAAACCTCTGAAGTACTTTGACAGCAGCTAGTCTGCAATTATAATTGCAAAGTGCTGAAACAGCATTAACTTTTCAGTGTCTGAACTAAGGGACAACTCTAAATCAACTGCCCTTGTCCTTATGGGGAACTTCATCTTGCCAGATGTTAACTGAGAATGCCACACAGCTGGTACAAACAGGTCCAGAAGATTCCTAAAACACCTGGATGATAACTTCATGGTACAGGTACTAAGAGAGATGAGTAGGAAAGTTGACCTCCTTGATTTGTTGCTTGTTAACAGAGAGAGGCTTGAGAGTGAAGTGGTGATTGGTGGCCATCTTGGCCACAATGACCATGAAGCAATCAAGTTTAAAATCTCTGGTGAGAGAAGGAAAGCAAAGCTTTAACCCTGGACATGAGGAGAGGAGACTTCAAGCTGCTCAGGGAGCTAGTGAGTAAGGTTCCCTGGGAAAATGCTTTGGAAGGTGCTGGGGTCCATTAGTGCTGGTCACTTGTTAAGCACCACCTCCTAAGGGTACAGGCAATTCCCAATTGTAACAAGTCAAGCAAACAAGGCAGAAGGTCAACTTGGCTGAGCAAGGATGATCTTCTGGAGCTAAGGCAAATCAAGTGTATGGTCAGTAGAAGCATGGACAGGTGATATAGGAGGAATATAGAGATGCTGCTCGCCACTGTAGTGAGAAAATTTGTGTGCCTGTCGTGGTTTGACACTGGCCCAACACCAGGCACCCACAAGAGTTGGTTGCTCACTCTCCCCTGCTACAGCTGGGCAGAGGAGGGAAAAAGGGAAAAAAAAAATTAACAAAGGCTTCCTTCATGAGTGAGATAAGGACCGGGAGAAATATTTCAAGGGCAAAGCAGGCTCAACTTCAGTTGCAAAGTGAATTTATTACTAACAGAATCAGAGGAGGATAATGAGAAGTAAAATAAGCCCTTTAAGCACCTTTCCCCCCCAGCCCCTCCCTCCTTCCCACTGACAGCACAGGGAGACAGAGCATCGGGGTTTTGGTCAGTTCACCACCAAGATTTTCTTCTGCTTCTCTGGGAGAGGAGTTCTTCCCCTGTGAGGCCGTGGGGTCCCTCCCACAGGAGACAGTGTCCTGTGAACTTCTCCAGTGTGGGTCCACTCTCACAAGCAGCAGCCATACCGCACCTGCTGCAATGTTAGCCCCACCCATGGGCACACAGTCCTTCCAAAACTGCTGCAACATGGTTCTCTCTTCCCATGGGGTGCAGTCATCCAAAGTCAGGCTGCTCCAGCCTGGAAGCAAGGGCCCTCTCTCTCCACCAGGTATTCCACTGGATCACAGCCTCCTCCAGGCATCCACCCTCTCTGGCATGGGCACCTCCCCCACAGGCTGCGGGTGGATCTCTGCATCTTCCATCGACCCCTGGGCTGCAGGGGGAAAACCTGCTTCACCATGGTCATCACCACAGTCTGCAGAGGAATCTTGGCTTCAGCGCCTGGAGCACCTCCTCCCCCTCCTCCACTGACCTTGGTGTCACCATGTTGTTTTCCTTCACATGTTCTCACCTTCTCTTCTCTGACTAGAAGCAAAAACCTGTGGCTTTGTTTTGATTTTCTTCTGAAATATGTTATCACAGAGGCATTACCAACCTCTCTAATTGGCCCAGCTTTGGCCAGCAGCATGTCCATCTTCAGAGCCATCAGATATTGGCTCTGCCGGACATGATGGAAGCTTCTAGCAGCTTCTCACAGAAGCCACCTCTGTGGCCCCCTGCTACCAAAAACCAGGCTGTGCAAAACCAACACACTTGTTTAAATAAATGCTGGTATGCCAGCTTGAGGAGTGAAGAACTACTGCCTGCTGCACTGAGAAAGGTGAAATTATGTAACACCAAAGCACCGTATTATGGTTTGCACTTACAATGCCATAAAATAGTCCTTTCCTCTTGCTGCTTATGAAAGAGAGGACTGCATCAAACCCTGCACTGTTTTTTTACCAGTGCATGTGACTGGCTGTCCCTTGAAGATAGCTTTCTTCTTGCATCCAGCCTTGTTTGCATACAAAGAGAATCAAGGCACTTAGTCATTCACTGATTTATGAATGGTGCTTGTTTAAAGAATTGTTCAAAAATAGTTAAAACAGGTTCAAAGAAAGGGTGTTGTTATATTGAGCTAGTTTGGATATCACTCAGCAGATTCAAATGATATGGCTTGCTTCACTGAACAATAAAGCAATGTGCTATGTTTTGGTAAGTATGCAAATGGGAGAATGAATAAGTGAGTTCACTCTGATAAGTCTGATGCAAGATGATATGAAATGGACATGCTTTGGTCATGATTATTTGAATTTGAGCAACCTAATTTTCAGAAATTATCTGGATAAATCCAAAGTATATCATGCTGTCTCATGCTCAGCCATTCCATAGACATGCCAGCATGCAAATCTGCTTCAAGGAAGTAAATTACTCATCCAAGTCATGAATGGTCAAAATATAAGACTGAACAGGATGCTGAAGATGTTGACTAATGCAGTTACCAGTGAAAGAGACAATCTTTTGGACCTTGGAGCCTCGCAAGTGGAAGCGGGTGCCCAGGATATCAATCTCGTTCATACATAACTGGAGGACTTCCACACATGTTGCCAGAGATGTGAGTAATGTAACATGATACTTTGAATAAGCAGCCTCAAATATTCCTGCCACTGCTCCAGCAAAACTCTATTTGTAAATAGAAAGAGTTGGAAAATTGTTTTTTCTGAATTGAGTACAAACAGTTTCTAGAACAGCTGCACTAGTGTTAAAGCTTTATCAATTCAGGTACCAGTATCTTCAGTTATACCTTCAGTAGGACTATTTCAAGTGCCAGCTTCTCTAAAGCAGACCTAAGAGGAGATGTATGATTTGGAGTAAACTTTAGGTGCAGTGTTGCCAATTGTCTTTGGCTCCTTCAACAAGTATTAGACACTAAAGGGAGACTTAGGTTTCACACAGTTCACAGAATCTCAGAATCACTAGGTTGGAAGAAACCTTCAAGATCATCGAGTCCAACCCATGTTCTAACACCTCAGCTAGATCATGGCACCAAGTGCCACATCCAGTCTTTTTTTAAACACATCAAGGGATGGTGACTCCACCACCTCCCTGGGTAGATGATTCCAGTATTTGACCACTCTTTCTGTGAAAAACTTCCTCCTTAATTCTAGCCTGTATCTCCCTTGGCGCAGTTTGAGACTATGTCCTCTTGTTCTGTCTGTTGTTGCCCGGAGAAAGAGACTGACCCCCAGCTCACCACAGTCACCCTTCAGGAAGTTGAAGAGAGTGGTAAGGTCACCTCTGAGTCTCCTTTTCTCCAGGCTGAACAACCCCAGCTCCCTTAGTTGTTCTTCATACGGCTTGTGTTCCAAGCCCCTCACCAGCCTCATTGTTCTCCTTTGGACACGCTCAAGCATCTCAACGTCCCTCCTAAACTGAGGGTCCCAGAACTGGACGCAGTACTCAAAGTGTGGCCTCACCAGTGCTGAGTACAGGGGAAGAATTACCTCCCCGCTCCTGCTGGCCACACTATTCTTGATACTAGCCAGGATGCCATTGGCCTTCTTGGCCACCAGGGCACACTTCTGGCTCATGTTCAGCCGACTGTCAACCAGCACGCCTAGGTCCCTTTCCTCCTGAGCACTGTCCAGCCACACCGTCCCCAGCCTATAACGTTGCGGGGGGTTATTGTGGCCAAAGTGCAGGACTCGGCACTTGGACTTATTGAACTTCATCCCATTAGATTCTGCCCATCCATCCAACCGTTCCAAGTCCCTCTGCAAAGCCCTCCATCCCTCTGACAGATCAACACATGCTCCCAGCTTAGTGTCATCTGCAAATTTGCTAATGAAAGACTCTAAACCCTCATCCATGTCATCAATAAAAATATTAAACAGAACTGGCCCCAGCACAGACCCCTGAGGGACACCACTGGTGACTGGCCACCAGCTGGATGTGGCACCATTCACCACCACTCTCTGGGCCCGGCCATCCAGCCAGTTCCTAACCCAGCAAAGAGTGCTCCTGTCCAAGATGTGGGCTGTTGGCTTTTCCAGGAGTATGCTGTGGGAGACAGTGTCAAAGGCCTTGCTGAAATCCAAATAAACAACATCTACAGCCTTCCCTGCATCCACTAGGCGGGTTACCTGGTCATAAAAGGTGACCAGGTTGGTCAACATGACCTACCCCTCCTAAACCCATGCTGACTGGGTCTGATACCCTGGCCATGCTGTAAATTCTGTGTGATGGCACTTAATATAAACTGTTCCATTATCTTGCCAGGTACTGAGGTCAGGCTGACTGGTCTATAATTACCAGGATCCTCCTTTGCACCCTTTTTGTGAATGGGTATCACATTGGCCAGCTTATGTTTTTGTCATTAGTATTGTTGCTATTACTGTTTGTTTTCTTATCTCATTGCTGTTTCCAGTAAATTGTTTTTACCTCAACCCATGATTTTCACCTTTTGTTCCTCCAATTTTCAGCTCCATTCCCAGGATGGGAAGGGGGAGGGGAAGTTGAGGGGAACAAGAGAATGGCATCTGGTTTGGGAGAGTCTCAGTGAGGGCGCTGAACTGGGGAGTACCATTTCTAAACCACAACAATGCAGCTGACTTCTGCAGGCTATTTCAATCTCTAGATGAGTAGCACTGCCATTAGCAGGTATTGTCATGAAGGCTAGCACCTCCAGACTGAACTTCTAGGTTATCAATGGGAGTGTTATAAATCATCAAATCGTGAACCAAAATTATAAAAAATTTAGCAAAGATTTGTTAATTTGTCTGCGAGACTGAAGTTCGGTCTTTGAAACCCCCACAGCCAAAAAGACAGTGTCGAGCCCGGGATCGGCGCCGGCTGAACACGGATCTGACCTCCAGAGTGTCAGAGTCTCCCCCTCGGTTCACGCTCGTGGCTTTGTGCAGCGAGGTTTTATACAGTTTATTCTGCCCGAGGCAAAGATGACTGAATTTTCTTTGTGTCTCTTCACATGCATCGCTGTTGCTTTCCATGTGCAGAGGTGGACAAAAGCCTGATCCAGGTGTGCCTTCAGTTTTCAATCGGCTCCAGAGAAGCCATGTATTCAGATGTATCAGGGTGGCGCCGCTGACTATCTTGATAGATGCAATTGGCAAGGCGATAATCGCTTGTTGCTCCCGACAACTCGGGAAACCTACAATCATCTCCCTGGAAGCTTCTATTCTTACCTTAAGGCATCGATGGTTATCTTAACGTGCATCCTGGAACTTGTTGAATCTAAATAGCTGCTCCCGGCCAGGATAGTCAAAAGATATGGTTTGGATTTCACAATATTTTATACCATACATTAATAGCATGAATTATCCCTACCATATATTACAACAGAGAATTGGGCTTTTTAGTGAAAAAACTGATCTGTAATCATGGCTGCTGCTGCATCTTTTTTTTTTTTTTTTGTTTGTTTGTCTAGAAGCTATACCTGTGTGGAAGACAGGTTCTGCCAAGAAAACTTAGTTAGCTCAACCCTGAGTTTTGTTGTGTCTTGCATTTTTAATCTCAGGCCTTGGGTTGTTTTTATTATGTGTTGGATCACGTGAAACTGCATGTAAGCACGGGAATGAGCTTTCCTGGGAAAACCCCAGTGGTCCGGAGGAATCTGCAGCTTATACAATGCAAACACTTGAGCTGAAGTGAATGTGTTCTGCCCTGGGTAAATCTTTGCTCTGCTCCCATTGTAGGGTGGCATGTAGGGCTAGGCATGTCCTTGCTGCCATAGCCATAGACACTCTTCTGTGGTGGTGTGGTGACAAAAGGCATTCGTTTGCTGCTCTTGGACCCATGCCATTTGTGTCACTGACCTTGAACTGTGGGCTAGGATTGTTTATACAGATCATAAATATTTTGCTTGTGAGGGTGCTGTGGCAAATGACTGAGGCAAGGAGTCAGTGGTGCTGTAACATACCCACATAGAGTCAGTATCATGAGCAGGCATGTACAGACTGTAAAGCCACATGAGCTTCTGAATTTGTTTCATAAAGGTGAACAGAAAAACCTTTTCCTGCGTATCTGGCACTCTGGCCTCATAAAATTTGGGTTGCAAGGCAAAAGCATATGCCAGTCTAAGTAAAACAGTAACCAAGTTATCAATGGCTCTAATCCAATCTGTTTGCCTGGTCCTATTTCTCGGAATAAAAGTTCCCATAACTTGTCCTGTTAAACAAGGTCAGCACCCTGCATCTAAGTTGCATGGTTAAGTGCTTAAATGGAAGAGGGTGACCCAGGATTCTGCTCTCATTGTATGTGACCTGCTTTTGGGTCTCTTTTTGTATTCTCAGTTGATTGTGAGTCTAGCTGTGGTGCAGGTGCCAGGAGATGCTTCTCTGGAGATGGCACATTAGACTGATGAGACTTTCTTGGTGGGTTGAGCAGTGCCAAGGGAAGGATCTGTGCTCCACAGTGCAGAAAGTGGTCTGTGAGTCCTTCTTTGAGGGGAGTATTTTTGTCGTTAATTACTCCAGATTCAGCTTCCTTTCCTACTGGCTGGCTGTTCTAACTGCTGTGAATGGCAGAACAGCACAAGGAAGTTAATATTCAGTGTTAGGACCTCTGCAGCCTTCCCACAACTGACTTGGCTCTCTGAGTCTAGCCCCACATCTGCCTACTAACCTGAGAGGTACGTGAAGGTAATTTTGCTGTCGTTGCCCATTAATATTTGGTTCATCAAGTTATGCTGATTTATTAAACAAACAGATGGTATTCAGACTTGGAGAATGCTTTTGGTGGCAAGAAATGTACTATTAGGAACACAAGTAGATGGACCAGTGTCCTGGTTTGAGACAAATTTAGGATGAAACATCCCAAAAGGGTGTCTCCTCTGAAGAAGGCAGATTTGAGCAACCCCTCCTCCACACAAGGCTCAGAAAAAATTCCCCTGGAGAAAGTGGAAAAAAGAACTGTTTATTTAACAAGCAAGGTGTTCACAGGCATGAATAGAATGAATAATGTGAAATAATAAAACCTCTCGCTTCTCTGAAGCGATAGTAAATTCAGAGTCCTTCTGTGGTTCAGAGAGTCCTTCTGTGGGTGTTCCTTGGCTCTCTCTATGTCTCTCCCCCCCTCCCCCCGGTGCTGGGCTACAAAGTTGCGGCCAGTGCGGTGTGGGAGGGGCCCCCAAGAGATGGTGTTTCAGACCGGAGAAAAGCTGAAGAGTTCCAGAAGAAGAAAAAGCCACAGTCCCAGGAAAACGTTTTTGCTTTAGCTACTAGAAAAACTAGATAAAAGCAAAGAAGAACTCTCCATCTCTTTTCCCTGCTGCATGGCTGGGAACTTGAAGAAAAACCCAGACCCTTATCTCTGTTTTTAAACACAAGCAGGGAAAGGAATTTCCACCACTTCCCCCCATTCTCTCTTCGAGCTTGCTTAAAGGCAGACAGTAGGGGATACAATACAGCATCATAAAGTCACCCTAGGACCACCAGTTTAACTCGCACAAGAAAGGCAAAAAAACCCCAACCCTTTAGATCTTAATTGAACAGGTATTCAATAATTTTTAAATTTTTTTCCCACACAGAAAGAGTAATTAAAAACTTTTGCACTGGCAAATGTAGAACAGGTCTTAACTGGTATACACAAGACAGATGATGGACCTTGGACCTGGCTAGCATGAGATTTGATAACAGGATGCCTTGGCAAGAACAAACAGCTTTCAAGATTGAAAGAAGATTAAATCAGACTGGTTTACTGGAAAAAGAAAATTACATCAAGTTCTGCAAGCAAAAGATGTTTAAAATGTATAAGTTTGTTTATGTAATGATTAACCCAATCATTGTAGTAAAACATTACTAGTCTTCCTAGAATAAGTATATAAGCAGTTATACTTAACAATAAATTCAGATTCTTTGACCGTCACACAGTCCCTGTCTTTCTCCAATCACTGATAGTCTTTTCACCTTAGTAAGTTTTTTTATCCTGCAAGTGTTTTGAAACTAGCAAGAGTGCAATTATATCTTGAGCTTTAGCTTTTCAAATCTAGCTTATTCTGTTGAACAACAGTTGTTGGATAGTACTTCTTGAATTAGGATTTGGTAAATTCCTTATGGATTGTTTTCTGAGTGTTACCAGCCCAAGTAAGGCCTGGTGTTTAGATTTTTCTTGTTCAGTTAGTATTTTCTTCATAAGAAATTGTGTAGAGTTATACTGTGGGTCCACATGGGCACTGATATATAAAACAAGCTATTTAATGGACATATTGGAATTTTTTCCATGTTTTTCACTGCAATGATTGCTTGTTGATATCTTTGTTGTTTCATAATTAAAATATTTTGCTTTATTTTCCAGGCTCACATTAAATTTCCTATTGACTATCCATATTCACCACCTACGTTCAGATTCCTGACCAAAATGTGGCACCCCAACATTTATGAGGTAAAGTGGTTTTTAAGCTAATAATTTTTTTCCAGTATGTGAAAAGGTTTCCTATGTCCTTAATTTCTGGAAGTATTGAAGGTACTAAATATCTTTAGCCATAACTAAAATGGTTAGCTGTTTGTGTTTAAATGTCAGCTTCATGGTTGCAGAGTTAAATCTAAATGTTGTAGGAAATGCTGTTTCTGTAGGCAGGGATGGAGCCTTTCTCATACCTGCAAGTGCAGCAAGTAGCCCCAGCTGAAGAATCATGTCATGGGTGTTGGCAGTTTTAGGGTATTCTTGGATCCCCTAAACTGGTGCATGGAGTCTTGCTGTACTGGGATACTTAGACAACTAGTTGTTTGTACACCTTTCAAGTACATTTTTAATTTGAGTATATCCTACAAAATTTTGTGATGAGACAAGAAATGTTAGGGAAAAGTCTCCTGCAGCAGTTAACCTATGATAAAGGGGTTTGGACTTAGGGTACTCCAACTGCAGAAAGAACCAGAGCTGGAGTCCAGCTTCAGGAGTCATGCACAGCCTTGTCACCCTAAGACCAGAGTGAACAGATACCGTTTGACTTAATGTCTGCTAATCAATTTGAAGAAGCCCTTAGTTCAGTGCATATATGAGTGGTGTTCAGAGTGTAACACTAGGCTGTCAAGTCCATGATTGGATCATGGTACAACTACATAGCGAGTTCAGAAGGAGAATTATTTTATATAAAAGTTTTTTAGAAAGAAGCACTCCCTAGCTTGAAAATATTTTCTTCATGATGCTGAGCATGGGCTGCTTGAAGAGATTTAAAGTTGTGAAGGACTGTCTTAGGCTGGAAATGGGGGTGTGTATTCTATTCCCATCTGTTAGAGGTGGAGCAGTTATCTTCTGTTAATTGGGCAGTTTTCTTTATCTCTTCCACAACCAATCCTCCCACCTGGGAGATATCTTCTGTTAATGGGCCACTGAGTGTCACTGCATGACTGATAAAAATCACATCATCCCATTGTGAGATGATCTGCCCAGGGGGAGAAGCCAAGCATTCCTACCCAGATATAATCAGACATTTGGAACAATAGAGACAGCCTTTTCCCACTGGATTCCCAGAGGAGCAGCTGTCTTCTCCACTGGATTCCCAGAGGAAGATCAGGCCCATCTACACCACCACTGGATCTTCAGAGGAAAACTACACCTTTCTACAGGATCACTGCTTCAACAGAACCACATCTGTCACTCCAGGGGGACAGCAGCCACCATTTAATCACACTGCTACCAACACCCTGACCAACAGGGTGTCAGGTCGTGTTCTGACTCCGTCAGTGGTTTGTTTTCTGGTTTTTTTGTAGTATTGCATTTGTATTTTTAATTTTCCTGGTAAAGAACTGTTATTCCTATTCCCATATCTTTGCCTGAGAGGCCCTTAATTTCAAAATTATAATAATTTGAAGGGAGGGGGTTAACATTTTTATTTCAAGGAAGCCTCCTGCCTTCCTTAACAGACACCTGTCTTTTCAAACCAAGACAGTGAATGCTGGTATAAGGGTGGGTCTGAGAACTTGTAAGTCATCTCACAGAGGGCTGCAAGAGGCAGCAAGCCTGTGGGGCCTGGAGAGGCCATCTGCAGTCTGGCCCCAGGCCCCATCTGCACTTCCACCTCATCTGGCATTGAGACCCCATGATCCTCTGGAGTTAACTTCAGTGAAGACTCTCATCTGTGGTAGATACTGCTATAGCAATCCTGCAAACTACTCATGTCAGAGTGCTATTGCTGATGAAGAATTGGTTTTATAGGCATCTTAAATTGTCTAAATGGTAGGCATTATAGAACTTTAAATCTATCTTCAGGTCATAGCACTGTGAGTAGATTGATACAGACTGAGGATTATGTAGCTGTATGGGTTCCATATCCTGCCAAAATATTCTTCCTCTTGCATGCTGGAAGGGATTTTCAGTGAAACCTTCAGAGAGCATCTCCTGCTTTTTCAACTGACATTTTGAACAGCTGTGTCCTAGGAAAGCAGTGTAAGCCTGCCTCACACCATCTGTTCAACATTCTTGTGTCATGAGAGAAGCATTGTTTTAATACTTGAGCTAGTAGAGTGTGCTAAACCCTTCAATTAAAAAGTTCCTGGAACTAACTCAGCTACCAATGATGTGGTGGGTTGACCTTTGCTGGATGCCAGGTGCCCACCAAGCCACTTTATCATTCCCCCTTCTCAGCTGGACAGGGGAGAGAAAATAAGATGGAAAATGACTCGTAGGTTAAGGCAGTTTACTAAAGCAAAAGATTGTGCACACACAAAGGGGAACAAAGAAGGGATGTTATTCTCTACTTCCCATCAGTGAGTGATGTCCAGCCAATTCTCAGGAAGCAGGGCTTCAACACATGTAGCAGTTGCTCCAGAAGGCAAACATTGCAAATAACAAATGCCCCCCTTCTTCCTCATTCCTTTAGCTCCTATATCTGAATTGATGCCATATTGGTGCAGTACAATCTGACTTGTACTGAACATAATCCATTTACAAATAAGAAACCCAGTCCAGTTCCATAAACCAGTCTCTAGGCTGACTGACGGAGGTCTCAACCAATAACAACTCTCCTAAAATACAAGCATTTGACTGGTTCAGAGTGTGGGAGGCATGGGGATGAGACCAATGGCTGTTTAAGAACCGGGAGCTTTGAATTGCCTTTAAAAGCAAGCCCCGAACAAGAAAACATGCTGTTTGGCTGATGACCAAAGGAGGTCTGTTGTATGTTAAGTCTCAGACATAAGAACACCAACGTGTCATGTGGTGACCCTGTTGTGATGACAAGCAGCTCAAGTTTTTGGCCTGGAGGTAGAGTGGAAAGAGACATGGCAGAGCATGCTGAGCCTTTCCCTACAGCAAAAAGCTGGAAAGAAAGAGGCAGGGAAAGCCCAAAAGCGGCAGCAAAGGCTGCAAAAGTCACAGCCAAAGTGCCATGTGAAAAAAGAAACCAGAGAAGCTGAAAATAGAAGAAAAACCCCACTGGAGACATGGGAAACTTTATTTCTACTCAGGACCACCCTGTACTAAAGGTATGGAAACTTCTTATTGAGGAACGGGACGTACACTATGATGAAAAAGGCTTATTAGCATTAATAATGTGGGCTAAGAACCGCGGTGTAGACACAACTAAAGCAGCTGCTTTTGACTTTAATATCTTGGCACAAACCAGTCAATATATTATCAGGGCAGCTTCGAAGGGTGAGGAAAATGCAATACGAGTTATAAACCCATGGAGACTCAATGCGGGAAATCCAGGACTCCTGTACAACTGATTGAAATAAACAGGGCAGGAGACTTTTTCTCCTTTTAATGCCTTTATTAAAAGTGATCAGCTCAAGACTGAGAAGCTCAAAGGGTCTGCAGTCTCCATCATCTCTCCCAGGGTAACTCGCAGGAGGAGGATATGCACAGCTCTGTCCACTAGGGGCAGAGCTGGGGGTCCAGTCCTCATGGGAGCCTTTAGGGTGTGACCCAGATGTTGATCTCTGCAGCTTTGCTCTCTCTGGGTCCCGGTTTGAGAGGATTTTCTTGTTCAGGGTGAGGGGTAACAAAGGCCCCCAGCATCTCTGCAGGCCCAGCACTCCACTCCTCACGTCCAGACGTCACTCCAATTCCCCAACTCTATATTGGCTCATTGTTTTGGGGGTCTTTTCAGTAAGTTTGGAGTAGTAGTTTCTCATGGCATGCTGGTCCTGAGGTTATTTTGCATGCCCTCCCTCCCAAGTCTTGTCTTTTCTTCTCACTGTCTGGGGATGTCCCCTCCCTTCACTGTCTCGGAGAAGAGCCATTAACTTAGCCCTAGCCAGGGCCTTTACTAATACAAAAAAGAACCATTAACGACAACGACTTGTAATTATCATAACAAACAGGTACTGCTTTAGCAGCAACAGTGGTCTGACTAGTTTTTGTAACCTTTTTCTCACAAAAAAAATTGGCAGATTTTTTGTTTATAACACTGACCAGTTTGATCAAGCAGAAGCCGTTTATTTTTTACATTATACATGTTTTTATAGATTCTACACACTACTAGGTAGACCCTTCATGATTGGTGCCTTTGTCTTGTTCTCTCCTTCTCTGCCTCCATTTCTCAGCATCTGTGATTGGTTACAGTCCAGGTGTTTCACAGTCCTCTGTTATCTAGTTCTTGCGATCCTGGTATGCCATTTCTCAGCTCCTTCGTTCTTATTTTACCACAGTTGATGTCTTAGTAACCTTGATGAATTCCACAGTGCCCTGAGAAAATTCTGATAAGAACAGTTACAAGGGCTATGGCTGGTGCACACTGAGGCCTAAGTTGTTCAGATACATTGCTACAGGGACTTATCTTGGATTTAATAAGACTGTTAAATACTGAAATATATGGTGAGGAAAGCACACCAGATGAGTTTTCGGGGGGAGTAGGCACCTTTCCAAACCCACAGAGCACGTGGCTGGAAGAAACAGCCAGCCATGCTGTTCCATGTGGCTGAGATACCTTAAATTCCCCCCCCCGCACCGGCACTGTTCCTGAGAGAGCCATCCCCCGCACCCCACCCCGCAAAGGGGGACACCACCACGCAGTGAAACGGAAGGGGGCGGCAGGGTCCTAGCGACGCCGGGGCGTCCAGTGTCGGCACCATGCAAATGCTACTCCGTGTCTGCTCCACAGGGTTCCTACAGTGACTCGAGCCCTGTCGCCATTTTACAACTGCCTGTGACCATGACTCAGCCCCACGCTGTTCCCGAGACCCTCCCCCTCCCCCCCCCCCCCCGTAGCCAGGGCAGCCCACGCCCCCCTCACCTCCATGGAAACACCCAGACCACCCCTGCCCAGAGCTGGTTGGCTCAGCCACAGCCCCGCACCCCCCATCTCCATAAAAACACTGAGACTGTCTCCTGAAACCAGGTGGCCCCGCCCAGAGGGAACACCAGCAACTTCAGGGAGCTTAACCACGCCTCCGTCGGAGGACCTACCTACACCCCTGATCCAGCCTATGTCAGAGGGCAGGGCTCCGTCCCCAAGCCAACCTTCGGAGAACACAGCCACGCCGCCAGTGGGCATGGCCCCGCCCCCAACTCTGCCTTCAAGGACGGATCTGAGAAAAGCTGCAGACACCAAATCAAAAAGCAGAGCATGGGAAAAGTCCCTGCAGGGAGCCCATCCAGCAAAAAGCAGTGGAAAGAAGCATGTAAGGGTGTGGTGCCATGGGATTAATAGTAGTCAAGCCATCCTGAAAAGATGGTGCTGACCACATGGCACAGCCGTTTTACAGCAGCTAAGAGCGAGCCACTATCAAGTCCAGTGGGAAACCAGCACCTCCCTACATATGGACAGTGAAAAAGCAAACAAAGACCAAGTTCAT